>NW_003852465.1:5676614-5713598 GCF_000181295.1 Otolemur garnettii
AATTTATAATTCAACTTGTTAATATGTTGTTTAGGATATTGCATTCTCATTTATATGTGAAATATGTTTGTAATTTGCCTTTATAATAATATGTTTTTTCCAATTTTAATATCAGGTATATCCAGATGAATTAGAATGATTTTGAAGTATTTCTTCTTTTTCTGTTGTCTATAAGATTTGGCATGATCTGTTTTTTGAAATTATCTTCTATTTTTATTTAAAAATATTAGTTGTCTATTTTTTGAGACTTTGGGGGAAAAAAAAGAGAAAGAAGTTAACTGATGACACCATACTAAACCTCAGAGTCAAAGCATTCTATGATAGACATATTCTTATCTGACAATGTGAATGCTACTTTTATTGCATCATCATTATTATTATTATTGCTTATTTTGTTGCAGCAATTGTCTGATTCTTTTCTGAATGTATTTATCTTCGTTCATTCTTTACAGGTTTTTGTTTCTAGTCTTTATCTTAAACATTATTATTGTTATTAAATTTTAAGCCCTTTTAATTTTTTGAAGGCAAAAAGTGGAAACCAAATATATACATGTATATGTATAGAGAAAATTAAAAAAAAAAAACTTCTATGAAATTGTTTTCCCTCTGACATGTGGATTATAAAATGGGCATTTCTACCTCAGTACCACACTTAGATATGCCTCTGGATTAAGTACAGTTATGTGAAAGAAATAATAATCTTCATTTCTAATTTAGAAAATTAGGCCCAAACTGGAACCATATATTTCCTGTTTAAACACCGATATCTACTGATTCATTCACATACCCCTCACTTCCTTTCCTTCTCTTATCTCACATTCAGTTGCTACACACATATTCTAATTTTTTCTTCTGCTTTCTTATTTTTACCATTTATATCATTGTTCTCTCCTGTTTCATAGTAAAGATGTGTATGTGTATGTTTCTCTCTTGTTTCATAGTAAAGATGTGTATGTGTACGTTTACACTAAGTGTAAACATAGTAAAGATATCAAACCACACAAGGGCACAAGGGGTCACGCCTGTAATCCTAGCACTCTGAGAGGCAGAGATTGATGGATTGCTAGAGATCAGGAGTTCAAGATCAGCCTCAACAAAACTGAGACCCCATCTCTAAAAACTAGCCAGGCATTGTAGTAGGCACCTATAGTCCCAGCCACTCGGGAGGCTGAGAAAAGATCACTTGAGCCCAGGAGTATGAGGTTGCTGTGAGCTATGATGTTACCAAAGGGCAACAGTGAGACTCTGTCTCTAAACAACAACAAAAAAACTCATATAAATAACAAAGATATAAAGATAGTATATGACTATAAGTGTGTGTTCATATATACAGGGTATCCATAAAGTTCATATGCAATTTACAATGTAAAACTATTTTAAATTGCACATGAATTTTATGGACGCCCTGTATATGTATGTATGTATGTGTGGGTATAGTCATATACACATGTTTACAATAGTCAATCTACAACTTACAAATATGTCTGTGTTTAAAAACATGGATCACTTTTGAGGACCTTAGGCTGATGAATCCGACAGGCTGAAGTCAGCAGTACCCGGCACGCCTGTGTACAGGGAGGAATTCTGGGGCCCAGGATGAGCAGGAGGCATGGAGTACTGAACAAGCAGGTATCCAACAGTCAGACGGACATAGGTGAACTCAGGGTTGGTCAAGCTGAAACCCGGGCAGAGGAAGCTGAAGAAGGCCAGCGGGTTGGCCGGCCCCCAGCTTTTATATGCTGAGCATACGGCGTGTGGGAGGGAGGAAGCGGGGAGTAGAAGGAGTCTAGACAGGTGGTCAGGAACAGACCAGAGTTGTGTGATCAGCCTTTTCAGAGACACTGTGTTACTCAGAGAATTGCAGGGCTAGGAGGAAATCCAAGCAGAACTGGGCCGACAGAGGGGAACATACGGAGACGCTGACTCAGGCGGCGCGCAGCCACACGGGGCTTTTCTTAGGAACACCCAGCACCCGTCATTAGCACAGCGAATCCCAGTTCTGTCCCCACACCGCTAGTAGGGTGATGTCCTGATGTTATTCTGTGTTCTGGTCAGAACTTGCTCATACATTGGAAATAGTCGGCCTACAGGGCCTTGGTTTCCCAAGCCCAAGACTGCTGACCGGCTGCCATTTGCAGCTCAGTTCTAGGGGACACCACACTCAGATTTCTCACTTAGAATCTCAAGGATGTCTCCTCTCTAAGCAGCACTTCCACAGGGAAAGGAGACTGTCCTTCTCTTTTTATACGAGGTGACAGGATCAAGAGCAGGACATTGAGATGCTCCTGGCAGTGCTGAAGGAAAAGGGGTGGGGGATGTAGAAGGGACTCAAGGATGCCAGCTTTGATGAAGGAACACAGGATGCCTACAGCCAGTGGGGAGGAAAGAGAGAAAGTTCCGGGGCTAAGAGGACTCTAACTGCAGAGCCATTGGCAGGAAAGGGATCCCCCCCCCACCCCCAGATGCTTGGAAAAGCTGGTGGCATCCGCACAGGGATCAGGGTCTGTGATGAAGTTTGGGTGAGTATTTTAGGAAAGCTGGGGGTAATAATGTCCTTTTGAAATATAATGGTACATCTTCTAGGTCTAGAGAGTTTTTTAAAAGAGATGAGGAAGTAACATTGTAATGTGAGGAGGGAGCGTTATGTAGCAGGAGGGAGCCCTGAGAGACAGATGCTCAGGTCCCTAACAAGCAGAGGTCACCTCTGCAGCGACCCCTACAGTCATAAACAGCAAACTCCCTGAGGACTGAGGCAAGGGCTGTTCTGAACCTACTGGATACCTACCGAGCATCTGGGATAGTGCCTGGCAGATAGTGAGCATTCTGCCAATGTCTGTTGGATAAATAACGAGAGCTACTATTTACTACACACTTCCTGTGCAAAGCACTTTCCTAAGGGCCTTCATTGTGTTGGCTAAGTAGGTCCTATCAGTATCCTTTTACAGAGAGATTAAGTCGCTTCTTCTAAGTCAAGGCTGCTCAAGCTCAGCACTGCACATATTGGACCAGATAATCCTTTGTTGCGAGGAGCTGCTGTATTGTGTGGTGTTTAGCTGCGTCCTTGGCTGCCAGTAATACCCCCCACCCCTATTGTGCCGATCTACAATGTCTGCAGATATTCCCAAATGTTCCCTGGGTGACAAAACTGCCCCTATTTGAGAACCACTTCTTAGGTTTTTCCAGACTTAGGCCCAGGTAGACAACGCTTAACCTCTCAGCAGTCCCCAACCTCCTTAGCACTAGGTGCCAATTTCATGCAAGACAACTTTTCCGTGGACCGGGGGGCGGGGGAGTGGATCTAATAGGACACAGAGCTTGGACAGCATAGTGAGCGTGGGCAGCCGCTGTAAATACAGATGTAGCGTGGCTGACTCACCTCCGCTGTGCAGCCTGGTTCTGACAAGCCAGCGCACGGTCCACAGCCCCAAGTTGGGGACTGCCACTCAACACTACAGCAGCCAGACAAGCATATGGCAGCCAGCACTTAGTAGGAGCCAAGTGCCACACCAAGAGCTGTCCAGCATCACCTCCTCTACTCACCACCATTCATGCACAACTATACAGATACCTTCAAAACCAAACACTGTAGAAGAATAACGTAAAGGATTGTGTTCTTAATTGATATCTGCCAAATACTTTCCCAACTACTTCACAGGACTCAGGAGTACATTTCAATTTTCTGATTGCTAAGACCCTGTCCCATTTTTAGTAATAGCAATATTCCTTAGCAAACTAAAAAATGGTTTAAATTTTCCACATTACATCAATTCTGATTTCCATGTGACATGAAAGCTTTACATTATGCCAGTTTAATTATTAGACTCTAAATTCACCTTAAAGTAGAAGCACAAATCAGTAGAGAATAGCTTCCTAAAGATGTGAGCTCCCGAAGTAGACAGCCTTTGTGAAACGTGCATGCACGGGGGGTTCCTTAATGAAAATGCTGCCAACAGACATCACACATGCCTGGATGCTAATAACATAAGCAACCTCAATCCACAGAGCTTACCTTTCTCACCTTGTAAATTTATCTAGAAATTAAAGTCCAGGGAGCTTAATTTGAAATTGCTCTCCCTGTCTTTTAGTATTGAGAAGATATAGCCCCCCAAATATCCCTTATTAAGGGTAATAACCTCCACTGAGAAAGAATAGCACAAAAATTTGATAACAATGTTCCATAAAGCACAAAAAGAATGTGTGAAATTATGTCAACAGAGGAAACCTTGAAAGGTCAATAAGAACGTTTATGTTGACAACTATGTTGAAAAAGCCAGCAGCTACTATTCATGTGTAACAATTGTGAAAAATGGTTTTTGTAGATAATGTCAATATGACTTACTTAGGTAATATATAAACTGTGGGTATCAGTTCTATACTTCGTAAACGCACCTAAATTTTGAATACACATTTTCTAATAAATATATTCCTGGAGTCAGTGTATACTGAACTTCTATGCTGCACCCATCATTTTCTAGCTTAAGCCAGTTATTTAACCTCTCCGGGCCTTGGCTGGGTTGGTTCATGTTTTAGTCTACTCACATCGCTGTAAAGAAATACCTGAGGCTGGGTAATTTATAAAGATAAAGAGTCTACCTGGCTCGTGGTTCTGCAGACTGTACAAGAAGCACGATGCCCAGGACTTGATTAAGGATTCGGGAAGCTTCCGCTCAGGCAGATGGCCAAGGGGAGCATGCATGTCAAGGCAAAAGAGAAGACCTGGGGAGAGACACCCCAGGCTCTTTCTAAAAATCAGTTCTCATGGGAACTAAGAATGACAACTTATTCATTACTGAAAGGATGGCACCAAGCCATTCATGTGGGATCTGTCCCCAAGACCTAAGCACCTCTTACACGGCCCCACCTGTAACACTGGAGATGAAGTTTCAACATGAGTTTAGGAGGGCCAAATAAACTGTATTCAAACCATAGCAGTTCCCATCTTTAAAATAAGAATAATAATGGTACATAAGGGTCATTGTAAGGACATATATAAACCACTTAGAACAGTGCTTGACATGTGATAAGTGCCCAATAACCTCTCTCTCTCTCATACACACACACACACACACACACACACACACACACTTACACAAGCACACATCCATTTTGATCATCTGTATTCAAACGGGAGTTTTATTACCATATGAATACACAGCCAAACCCTCAATGACAGATAAGCTGATGTATCTCCAGCTCTTCTAGCAGAACTAAAATACTTACATTTTTATTACACTCTGAGTGGCATAAAATCATGGGAATAGAAGAACGCTTCTCTAAAAGACAAGGATACGAAAAACCATTTCAACATGCACATCATCAGCTTTTAATAGCCATAATTGTAAATGAGTTCATCAACTAAGTAAGAATAAGTTGAACTCTGAAATTTTCTTGCGCTGGTCTGGGAGCCTCGCTTCAACATCTGAGGAGGGGGAGGACCTGACGACTGCAAGATGGCAATTTACAAAGTGTGATGAGGCGGTTTAATTTTGTGCCTCTCCCACACCTCCCCGTATATGCTTCAATCTGTGCCACAAGAGTGAATTTATGTTACACCATTCCTGTTCTCACCATGGTCTCTGACGATTGTTCTCATCCCTTTCTACTATCTGTGAAGGACAATCGCCTACTAATTACGCTTCTGCAGATTATGTATGTGCCTCTCAGTAACCTTGGTAACCCCACACAAAAAGTTTAAAGATACTTAAGGCATTATAGTCATTATGAGCAAAATCAGTCTATATTTATGTTTTTATGTTCCTTACAAGAACAGTAGTAAAGAAAAGCAAAACCACATTAGAGGAAACAAAAATGATCTCTACCTACAAATGATATGCCATAGACCTCATTAGAAAAGAATTATTTGTAACAATGACCCAAATCAACGTTTTAAGTATCCATAAAATTTCTGTACATTCATATTAATTAAGAACATAGACATTCGTCTATAAAACCCAGGAAATCCTACACTATCCTAAGAATAACAACAACAAAAACGCTTTCCAGAAAAGGCCCGCAGTTTCATGCAGAAATACTAGGAAAAAACATGTACATGTAACAATCTAATTCCAAGCTCTTTCCTCTATAAGAATCTTTTTCACATTTCTAATACAACTTAGTGAAGTTTTCACTTGAAGATTATCATTCCTTCAACTTTGCTGTCAAGGCTGTGATCTTGGTGAAAAGTTTTTGTAATGACACCACTGAGAAAACCATCAGAATGCTGCTCTTCACACCCACGGCTGCAGGCTTGGACTGCAATCTGGGAACACAGTTTTGGACTGCTTCTGTGTCAGGGGCACTCTGCTATCCTGCTCAGCTCGGGATTTCTCAGTTCTTCCCATGACCAATGGCACACACTTGCAAGACAGATACCTCAGGTCAGGTTCCCATTCTGTTTCTCAGAACTCAGGGCCTCTAATTGTTGTTACCCTTTCAGCCTCATCCTAGGCCACTCCCACACGTCTGTTGCATTTCAACCACACCAACCATTTTCTAGCCTCCAAATGCACCAAGCTCTTGAACAACCCTTATCTTTGTACATGCTGTGCCTCTGCCTAGAATGTCCTTCCTTTCCTCATTGGCCTGTCAGGCCAGCAGCTAAACGCTTTCCAAGTCCCAACACAGAATGCTTGAGTGAGGATACAGAGTGATGGAGTTGGCGATTTCTTCCTCAACAGTGGCAGTTCACAGAGTGCTTCCGGGCCATTTATTTGATTTCACATCAGTCTCCCTCATTAACTGTGAGCCCCTTCAGGTCAGTCAAGTTTCTCCATTCCAATGTAGCTCACTTCCTGAGCTAAACTCAATAAATGTGAGTGGATTTGCAAAAACTGCCATTTACTGAGTTCACCACGTAGCAAGCTTTTACACTAAATCTCATTCAATAATCCCTTGAGGAAATGACAGGTGACAAAAGTCAGATTTATAGTAACCACAGATGGTGGCCTTCCTAGTGATAAATGAACAAATAAAGAAACAAATGACCAGATGACCAAAAAAAAAAAAGCTTTCAAGTAAACTGGAATGTTAGGGTTAACCATCAGCCACCACCATTGACTCTTTTTCTTTTCCACCACTCCACCCGAGTTCAAGCTCCCATCACCCCACTTCTGGACTACTGAAAATGTTCTCTGCCTTCTCTATATCCAATCTTTGACCCTTTAAGTCTATTCTATAAAATTATAAAATTGTTTTTTAAACCCTATGTGCATGTTTGCACTCCTAAGAGTCCAGAGTTTATCATTTGGGGACTGATCAGATAGTACTTTGAAAAATATTATCATTAATACACTCTGGGACATTTGAAAAACCACCTTTTAATGGTGATCTGTCATGAAATTCCAGGCCCTGTCTTTGCACTTTTGTTTATAATTTCATTGACTACTTTTATTATCACAGACAAATGCAAAAGGATATATGTAAATAATATAAATGATGGCTTCAGGCCCATAGATAGGAAAATGATATCACTGATGAGTATAAGAAGAAAGGTTTTAAAGTATTCATATCAAAGTGATGGGAGAATTGAGACATTCGATGCTATATATAAATTGGGCTCAAAAGAACCTGCATCTTAGCAATGACCACCATGTTTATGTTATAAGCAACAATTTGGGCTGTGGCAAAACATCCTTTACCCCACTAAACTGATGGTATTTTGTATTTACAGATTTGTTTGTATGTAAATTATAAATTTGCTCTTATTTAAAAGTAGCATGAGTTATTAATGCAAAGAATTTATACTTTGTTTTACATTTATGTAAATTTAAGGAAAAATATAACATAAATAATTTAGGTAGATAATAGGAATTAACAAAAAATTTGTTTTCCTCTAAAATGTTTATACGGTATACTAATACTGACTAAACCTTCCCAGATATTTTGTATAGTGGCCCATGTTAAGTAGTTGACATCTCTCTATAACCAAAAAGCTAAAATCCAAACTGGCCCAGAGTCCATGTGAAACACATCTGTTGCTTTAAAGTAGACTTGTACTTTCCTAAGCAAGGCCACTTTTTTCTTTCAAAATGGCGTACTGTGGAATGTACATACTGTATTTGTTTGAAACTCCATGCATTTCCTGGACAACTGAAATTTCAATCATGTTTTGATACAGATCTCTAGCTTTAAAAAAATCATACTGTAAGTCTGAAATGTCATAGAGTATGTAGCAATTCATTATTTTTCCTTTTTTCCAATGCAGAAATAGGTCAAATACATGGAGAAGAGGTATCTTTTAAAATGCTGAAAATGTTTCTCTGTGGCAGTTGTTTATGTGTGTCTAAATTTGAGGAGATAACAAGTAGTTTTGCAGAACACTACGGCAGGTAGAGCTCTAAACTTGATATTTTTAATATTCTGAAAATAGTGTTCTTTGTTGGGATAATGGCCTACTCAGGAAAACTATAGTAATTCCATTAAAATTCAATAGTTTAAAACTCCATACACCAGTGCACACTTGTACACTGGGCAATCCCTCAGAAATCTATTAGCTAAAAGTACAATAGACAGAAAAGGACAAAAATTGGCAAGCTATGCGGTATGACATTTCAAAATTGGTGCAATCTCCCTGATTGCCAGAAGTAATTGAACTTCTTTGAGAGGACCTCATCGTCTTTTTCATGTGGCTTATTTCTTTATCATGTACTTTGCCTCCACTTTCTATAGATCAAATCCTCAACTATCACATTTCTTCAAGAATCCAATTGACTGGCAATCTTATAGACTTCCTGTTCCAGCCGCAATGCAGTAATAGTTATCAGCCTTACCTTTCATTGCATAAAACCATAACACTAGGCAAAATACAGGAACTATTTTGAGGCATTTGAAGTCCAATCCCACATGGCTATGATCCTGGAGAAAATTCAGGCTTTTTGCCTAGAGCCCCTTTTCAAACTGTGAGACTCAGAACAGTGGATGGAACAAACAGCATCCTGTATTGGAAAGAGGCAAAAGGAAGAGGTGCAGAGAAGGAGCTCCAGAAATCTGCACGGAATCCCCCAAGAACTCTATGCAGTCTCCAGATCTGGCCAATGGCTAAACCGTGCATGTTCAGGGCAAGACTCTAGTCAATGGGCAGTGAACAGCTCTTGGAAGCTGTCAGCTGAATAGATTCCAGGGGGTCACACAGTGCTGGGAAACACTGAAATATGTCCATTCAGAGTGGGGCAACCTCTCTGAATACCCAGACACTTCAACCCCCAAAAGAGCAGACCTGAGGAGCAGAGCCACTCTTAACTAAACTAAAGCCAACCTGAATGGAGTCAGCATAATTCTCAGGAAAGTGACTGCCTTTTGGAAAAGAGCTCCTTTTTTCAAAGGAAAGTACAAAATCAAATAGAATGCAAAGGACCTATCATAGCCAAAACAACCTCAGAAATAAAGGAAGGGAAGGAGGTTAGTTGGAGGAAGTACATTACCTAATATCAAGACTTACTCTAAGTTCACAGTCATCAGAATAGTGTGGTATTGGAATAGATCAGAGGGTCCAGAAACAGAAGTATATTTATATGTTCAAGATTTTGACAAAAGCACCACAGAAATTTCATGGCAAAAGAATAACATTTTCAGTAAACTATGCTGGAACAACTGGATATCTATATAGGGAAAAAAAATCATCCTTGAATTCCATGTCACACCATAAAAACAGAAATAAATTCAAATGCATTATAGATCTCAATGTAAACGGTAAAAACTATAAAACTCACGGGATTTTGAAAGCACAAGAGAGTATCTTTGAGAATTTGGGATAGGCAAAGATTTATTAGACGGGGAAAGAAAGCATCAGGTATAAAATAAAAAAACACAGAAAAACTGGATTTCGCTGAAATGAAAAACTTCTGTTCCTCAAAAGACTTCATTAAGAAAATAAGTAGATAAGCACAATGGATTGAATAGTGTCCCCTCAAAACTTCATGTCCACTGAAACTTCAGAATATGACCTTACTTGGAATTAATTAAGATGAGATCACACTAGATTTATCTGGGCCCTAACCAATGACTAGTGAAAGAAGGCTCATGTGAACACCCAGAGACACAGAGACAGACACGCGGAGGGAAGGAGGCCATGTGAAGATGGAAGGAGAAACAGGAATGATGCAGCTACAAGCCAGGGATGCCAAAGATTCCCAGGAGAGGCCAGAAATTAGAAAGAGGCAAGGAAAGATTCCTCAGAGGGAGCGTTGCCAACACCTTGATGTCATACTTTTGGCCTTTGGAAATTTCAGAGAATAAATTTCTATTGTTTTACACTACTAGTATATGTTAATTTGTTACTAGCCCTAGGAAACTCAAGTTTGCTAGCCATGTTCATCAATTTGTTACTAGACCTCTTCATCAAAAGACTTCATCAAAAAAAGAAAATAAGCAGCCAGGTGCAGGGACTCACACCTGCAATCCTAGCACTCTAGGAGGCTGAGGCAGGGAGATTACTTGAGCTCAGAAGGTCAAGACCAGCTTGGCAAGAGCAAGACCCCGTCTCTACTAAAAGTAGAAAAAACTTGCTTGGTATTGCAGCAGGTGCTTGTAGTCTCAGCTACTTGGGAGGCTGAGGCAAAAGGATTGCTCAAGCTCAGGAGTTTGAGGTTGCTGTGAGCTATGACCCTACAGCACTCTATGGAGGATGACAGAGTGACACTCTGTCTCAGAAAAAAATAAAGAAAAGAAAAGAAATAAGTAAGCTACTTAAGAGAAAATATATTTCTTTCGGGAATTTGTAACCAGAATAGGTAAAGAATTTTTAAACGCAATAATTATAAAAACGAAAAATAATAAAAAATGGGCAAAATAAGCAACTTCCAAAAGGAACAGATATAAATGGTAAATAAGCACATGAAAAAGTACTTACCATTATTCATCATCAGAAAAATAAAGCAAATTAAATCCAGAGACATTGCTGATGCACTCATTAGAATGGCTAAAATTAAAGACCCTTTCCACACCGATTGTAAGGGAAACATAACGCCCAGAACCCTCAGACACTGCTGGTGGGAATACAAAATGGTAAAACAACACAGGAAAGCAGTTCAGTTATTTCTCATGAAGTTAAATGTATACCTGTCCTTTGAACCAGCAATTCCATTTCTGGGTATTTACCAAGAAAAATAAAAACATTCTTCCTAAAAAGACTTATACAGGAATGCTCCTAGCAGCATTAATCACAAGAACTTCATCTGTTATGCTGCTATAACAAAATATCTAAAACTGAGTAATTTGCAAAGAATGTAAATTTATTTTCTCTTTGTTCTGGAAGCTGAGAAGTCCAAGCTCAAGGTGCTGCCGGGTTCATCTGTCTGGGGAGGGCTGCCCTCTGCTTCTAACATGGCAGCTTGTTGCTACATCCTCCCAGAGGGGGAAATATGTTCTTCTCACGTGGCAGAGGTGGCATGGTAAGACAGCTGGATACTGTGTGAAGCACCTTTAATCCCACTCACAGGGGAAGAGTCTGCATGGCCCACCCACCTCTTAAAGAGCCCTCCTCCTAATACTCTCAACACATGAATTTTGGAGGGGTCACATTCAAACCATACAAAATAAGAAACACTTAAGTATCTATCAACAAAAGAAGGGAAAAACAAGTTGTGATATACTTTTATACTGGTTTGTTACTCAGAAGTAAAAAGGAACAAACTTCAGATGAATCACCACATGGATCAATCTCAAAAACATTATGAGAAACAATGGAATCTGCACACAAGAAAAAATCCTTCCTATATGATCCCATCTATGGAAGCACTACGATAGGCAAAGGCAAGCAATCGTCATAGAAATCAGCTTCCTCAAGGTGGGGGTAGGGAAGAAGGAGGAAAGTTTACATGGAAAGAGCCACAAAGATGCTTGAAATATTTTTAGATGAGAATTATTAGAGTACCCGGTGTGAAGAGATGTGGCCTGTGCAGGTCTGAGCTGTGTACTTAGTGTCTGTGCATTTCACTTTATATAAATTAGAGCACTTAAGAATATGTGGTGTGGGCAGTGCCTGTGGCTCAAAGGAGTAGGACACCGGCCCCATATGCCAGAGTTGGCGGGTTCAAACCCAGCCCTGGCCAAAAAAAATAAAAGAATATGTGGTGTATACACACACACACACACAGCATATGGTATTACTCAGCCATACCAAGGAATAAAATAATGTCTTTTGCAGCACCATGGATAGAACTGTAGACCATTACTTTAAGTGTCTCAGAAAACAAAAAATAAACACCACATGTAATTTCCAATAATTGGGAGCCAGTGGATGGGCATATATGGGCACAAAGATGTAAAGGTCTTCAGCCATCAATAAGGGGCGGAGGTTAGGAACTTAACCTAACAAATTCAATGAACACTATTTGGATAGTGGACACACTAAAAGCCCCAACATGAGCATTCTAAAAGGTATCCATGTAACAAAAGCATCTGTACTCCCTTAATATTTTGAAATAAAAAATAAATTAGAACTCAAAACTACTTTAACAGATATTTTTAAAAGATGAGTATAAATAAGTCCTCTCAATTTTAAAATCCAATGTAAAGTATTTTGATCACTTTTGAAAGTTGTGATTAAATAGTACAGCCTTCAAATTTTATTCTAAAAACCCAGCTTCTTTCTTATACTACACCTGTCAAGGAAGACTTTCTCCATCACAAGTGAGTGTACATGTAAAAAAGACAGTGTCAGTGAACAGCGTATCCCCTTTCCTAATCAATGATTATGATTTCTGACCTAAAGTCCACCAGGCACGTGAAAGGAGAAAGGAAGGGCAGAAAGCATGAGAGCCGGGCTCATCAGCACAGTGTCAGGCTCAGTGTGGCGCACAGTGACTGGACTGGCACTCCTGCCACATGAGGCAGGAGTTATTTAAAGTACTAAATTGAAATAAAATTTTAAAATTCAGTTCCTCATTCATATAAGCCATATTTCAATTACTCAACAGTCTCTTGAGGCTAGTGGCTGCCATATTGAACTGGATATTTCTATCCCATTATTGTATTAGACAGTTCTGATTTAGAGGAAAGCTGGCAGGGTCGAAGGCACTTATAAGTTAAAACCTACATTGTACATTCAATGTAAACTCAGTATTACGAAGTAAAGGAAATGACCCAAAGCTTAAGATTTGTGAACCAGAGATTTTTCATAAACACATGTGCATGTACATGTGTATACACACACACACACACACACAACAAAACCCTAACCAGATTTACCCTCAAGAGTTTGAAGCAGTAAAATTCAATTGGCTTCCACTTCCAGGAAATGTCTTTGATCCAAAGTATACTTTTTTACTGCCTAGTCTTCATGTAGGGCAAGAATTTAATCCTGAAGGCTTTCAAAATTCAAGACTTTGGATTAGAAAATGGCTCATAATCCATGCTAAGGCAGTGATTACTCTGAACGTATAAAAATGCTAATGTAATGAAAATGGACTTGGAACATCTACACTAATAACCATATGGACTAATGATTAGAGTAGATCCCTTGAAGTTCCTGACTTGGCCATGTATGGTTTGAGGTCATTTAAGAGACAACTTACAGGCCAGATGTCTGTGAAAGTGCTCTCATAACAGCTGAGGTTCATTATGCAAGTATATATTTAGATATTATTGACCCCCAAAGACCACAAAAATTCCTTTGGAGCCATCCTCCTTAATGATGCGTTTACATTAAAGAAAAATTCCAGCATTGTCAGACAGTCTACGGTGTCAGCATCAACATGGACATTCCATTTTATGAAGATTCTGGACTCCGCAGATGGAAACAGCTTCTTTATGCACCACTGTGGTCTAATCATATCAAACCCCTCTAAGAGAGTCCTCTGTTTATGGATCACTGGCAATATTGATCAGCCCAGCTCCTCTGGACCCATTACCATTTGTCATGTCAATATTGTTGCTTCTGCAATCTACTGCATTTTAAGTTGCCATAGTAGTGGAGAAGCTCAGGTTCCAGGGGAAAGAATCCTAATTTTTCTTCCACACGTCCCCCTTAAGGCAGTATGCTAAAGCATTATGACAGGTTATGTAAGCAATGGAACCCATTAAGATGATCAATGCAAAATAAATCCTAAAACATATCTTTTACAGTTTTTCCCAGGCCAGTATCATCTGTGGCTTGCTATACAAGTACTATATATATTTATACTTTATAATTTTTTAAGTTGTCCAAGTGATCTTTCAATTTCCATTTGAGTTATCTATATATGACACATACAAATGTTACTTGGGGTTTTTTTTTTAAGTTATGCCACTTCCCAAAATAATCTATCTATTATGCCTTTCTGAAATTTCATAAACAATGATGTGCTGAAGCCACATCAGCCACAGGTCTTTTGTAAGTGACTTTTTTAATCCCAGAATATCTTATGAAGAGTGCTAGCAAAGTTGATTATTGCCAGGCAAAGTTTTCTCCCATATTATACCAGAACTAAGAATATTATATAACGTTCTATGCTTCCAATAGCGCCAGGGCTGACAAGCCAGGACAAAAAAAGACCACAATAATGGACTAGGAGCTCAGTGTATATAGTCACCACCATCACAGTTATCACCATTAGCCTGGCAGTAGTAACTCATCTACAGCAAGTTCACCAGGCCACTAAGAAAGTAAACAGGGTTAAGGGAGGAATATTTGGGTCTTCATTCTCACAAAGTAAGTATATTAGAATAATATCTTACTAATATCTGTTTTCCTCCTATTAGTCCTATCTGTTCCTTAAGTATTACAATCGTATATCTTACTACTACTTACGCTTTAACTCCACTGGGACTAATACAATAGATTTCACACAGCAGACTTGTATCTATTTTCTTATGTGTGACAGAGACAGTATTTTATAAATTATTAATGTGCCTTTGTGAATGCATTCACCTTAGCTGGCCTAAGCATATTTCTGCCTGGGAGGAAGATCTTGGCTCAGAGCTGGAGAAATGTAAATAATAAAGCTTTGCACCCTTTCCACCATAACAGCAAGGGAGCACAAGGGAGAAGCCAAAGATTAAAAGAATAATATTTTTTAAAAACTCACTCTATGCAAGACTGGAAAGGGTTGTGAGGAAAAGAGAACGAGACATAAAGAGGAAAGATTTTCCTCTCTTGGGGTTTTGGCCTAAAGAGAGGGAGCTGCTTTGAGGAAGTGGGGGCATCGAAAAGATAGGAAATGCCTCGCCCGCTCCTGTTTGGACTCAGGAGGTGAAGACTTGGGGGACCGGACCTGATCAACTTAGGGCACAGCTACATCAAAGTGCACTCAGAGATGTAGTGGCCAAAGGAAAAGGCAGGTCCTTAGATTTGACCTTTCCCAAAGTCTGGTTGAGGATCTTGCCAGAAAGGGTAGCAGAGAAGCAGTGAGGTGGCTTTCCAGAGAGCAATGCAGAGGGCTGGCAACCCAGGCTAGGGAGTTTGACCAAGCCCACATGAGACTCTAGAGCACCAACAGGAGGCAAGATAAGGCAAACAGCCAGGAGGCAGCACCCAGCTCTGACCGAGCAAACAAAACACCAGCATGCAAGTGAAAGCATCCCTAGACTTGAACCACAAGTGCCTCACAGCAACAAGTGAGCAAGAGACACCCCCAGGGGGCAGCAGAGAGACAGGACATTGATCTTCACAGCCCCATCCCACTCACAGAGGAGCCAAAGAATAGAGCCAAGCATCTCAAGTCTTTCTTTTAGGTATGAAGCCACCAAAAAGGCATACCCCTCTCTTCATGAACTGGCATCATTTTAGAACAAAAAAGAAGGGGCAGACTGTCTGAGAAACCAGGCCTTTTAATCAGCTAACTGATCACTACCTCCCATCTAAAAAGAACGTTTGCTTTAAGAAGTGGTCACTGAACAAAACATCATTATTAAGAATCTATTTCAACAATTCTTTAAAGCAGAGGTCACAAGCCAGGAATCCCACACTGGCTTGCTCATCTCTAGACATGCCAATTTGAATGTGAATAGCTCTAAGCAAAGCCTGTACTTTCCAGTTGGCCACCGACCACGTTACTGCTCATGCCTCATGTCTGGTTCACTGAACTCATTTATGTTACTTGCTTGGCCCATGTAAACAATGATGTTGCAAAGGGTTGCTTTAAAACTTTAAGATTATTTAAGTCTGTTTCTTTCTATTGAATTTGCATGTAGGGAAATAGGAACTTACAAATTTAAAAAGGTTTTTTGAATAGATGGATACAAGATTTCTTGGATATTACACAAAATAGAAAAACATAAAATTAAAAAATGATAAACTGGACTCCATCAAAATTAAATATCCCTGTTCATCAAAAGGATTCCACAAAGAAAATAAATAGACAAGGCATGACTGGGAGGAAATAGTCACAAAACAAATATCTCACAATTGTATCCACCATATACAAAGAAATTCCACAAACCAACAATAAAAAAGAAGAAAATACCATTTTCAGAACTACTACACAGATATTTCACAAAAATAAAATATATGATGATCAGTGAGCATATCATGAGATATCAGGGAAATGCAAATTAAATCCAAAATGAGATACCTCTTCATACCCACCGAAAATTTAAAAAGTCAGAAAGACTACAGAAGTAAATTTCCATGAGGATATGGAGCACTGGGAACGCTGACACATTTCTGCATGAGTACAGAACTGTACACCTATCAATAGTACAACCAACTCAGGAAACTGTTGGGTAGTTTCTTAAAAAGTTAAATATACATCTACACATAAATTCCTCTCCTGGATATTTACCCAAGAGAAATAAAAGCATATGTCCAAAAGAGACCGGTAGAGAATATTTAAGGCAGCTTACTCACAATACCAAAACCTAGAAACAACTCCAATGTTTATCAGTAGGAAAATGGGTTAGCAAATTGTGGCATAGTCCTACCATCAAATAATACTCAACAATAAAAAGGAATGCATCACTGATACACATAACAGAACAATTGCCAAGGCATTATGTTAAGTAGAAAAAGTCAAACAAAGGAATAGATACTGCTTGATTCCAGTTGTACAAAATCCAAATATAGGCAGAATTCATTTGTTGCCTAAGAAACCACAGAGTAGTTGTGGGGAATAGTGTAGAAAACTAACAGCAAAAGGGGGACTGTGAACTTTCTGTGGGAAATAGGGACGCTCCATATCTTGTTTTTAGTAGCAGTTACATGCTTCTGTGCAATTATCAAATTCCTCAAACTAAGCTTTCAAGATCTGTGCATTTATTTGCATGTTAATTATGCTTCAAGGAAAACAGATATAAATAAAAAGTAGATGGGCATAGTTTCACAGGGATAGTGATAATTTTGAGGGACAGAACTAGTCCTAAAAAAGATGCTTAAATTATTTTTCATGATTATAAAAATAATGTAGATTTATAAATAATTCCAAGATATAAAAATGAATTAAGTAGAAAGTTTTGAGACAATGTAATGGTCCATCATTTTGCCTCCAAGAAACACAATGACAGGTCCTTTCTGATTCATCCAAGTTGCAACTTGCTCAGATTCATTTGTTTCATCTGCACAGATTTTATGTCTCATGACTTTTGTGTCTCTGAAAACATTCATAATAATCTACATATTAGAGATGGAGTTACAGGGATGTCTATTCCATGCAATTATTGGCAATTTTTCTTTAAAGCTATCAGGAAAGCCATTTCAAAAATATCTTGATTTGCTCAAAACCATAATATACTAATGGTTTGTCAACAAGTCATTATTTAAATACGACTATAATTTTATTTTTGGAAATTACATTCAATTAGA
This sequence comes from Otolemur garnettii, assembly GCF_000181295.1. NCBI lineage: Eukaryota > Metazoa > Chordata > Mammalia > Primates > Galagidae > Otolemur > Otolemur garnettii. The sequence goes on from NW_003852465.1 coordinate 5,694,328, forward strand.
GTTGAACCTTCATTTGTCAAAGAAGCCATCAATACCAACGAGTAATTCTTTGTAAAAGTTAAAATCAGAAGCATACGCTACAACAATTAAGTAGGGCTCACAGAATAAAGTAAGTTTATAAAACAAAGTACCTCAGATTCATTGCAAAATTTTCCAAATTGAAATATAGAAAAAAAACAGCAAATAAATAAATACATACATACATAAATAGAGATGGCAGACAACACCCTTAAATGGAGCCCCTCCCACAGGGACTCCATGAGCCTTTGGCAACGATGAGAATAATGTAGATGTCCATGTTAAAAAGAGCAAAGGTATTAGGAAGCATAACGTGCAATTTAGGAGGAGAGTACTGGGTCCAGATGAAGGCATTGGAAGAAACAGACAGACGTGATTTGGCCTTTGGCATAAACCAAGAGGATATGGCAGTCTAAGATTAACTTACATATAACATACTTAAAATACCCATATAACATGTATATATTTATATGACCATAAATGAAATTAAGGTAGAATGCTATATATTTGTTTTACTCAAGTAACACAATACTTCCTTTTTTGCTCAAAGAATCATTGAAAGAACTCTAAACAGTTATTGTTTATAATATTATAGACATACTGGAATCACTCAGCACACTACTATCCTGAAATAGTAGCAAAATCTGATTGAGTTAGTCTTTCAAATTCACTATTCACCACTACCTCTCTCCCATGAATCAAGAGGAATTATGAATTCCCTCACACAAAAAATAAATATTAATAGTTAGACATCAGGGAGAATGTGGTAAAGAATTTAGCAAAGCCACTTCTATGCCTTTTCTTTCAGAATAACAGTGAAACCTTCAGCGTACTAAAACCTCAGGCACGCCCAAATTTGGGCCTTGCTTATGATTATACATCAACAACAAGATATGCATGTATAAAAAAATACTCAAACACAATTGGTAACACGATAACATTAAAGGAGCTGGTGCAGATCAAGTCGGGTGTATCTTCTTTCACTCTTTTTTAGTATCCTGCTAGAATATTGTTGTCATTTTCACTTTCTACCATAATTTGTTTATTTACAGTTATAGCTATAGACAGAATTAAACAATAGCTCCAAATATGATAGTGCTTTCAAAATCATAATGCAAAACTAAATGCTTAACGGGTCTACCTGGAGGAGGGAACAGTGGCCGAGTAATATTTATAAACCACATTCCCCCTACACAGGGACGATGTGCATGTGCAAAATGGCCTATTTCAGTTTCCAGGGCTGGCAGCAACCCGCTCCAGTGAGAGGCCCAGTTCCAGAGCCAGCAGCGCACAGATCTTTTCGTGCATCACACACTGACAGCTGAATCCGTTTTGTGGAATCTTATACCACATTTTGTTCTTCCTCAATACCTACAATGCTACAAGGACAGACTGTGCCCTTCAAAAACATTCGATCTTCTGTATTTAAGCACATTTCATTCAACCCTCTCTAACTAAAAACAAGTCTCTCTCTCTGCAGAAAGAACTCACAAGTTACATTTATTTCACACTGCCCATTGTCCTCTCTCTCATCTTTATAGATTTGTTTTGAGCGAGTCCTTTCCATTGAAACCACTAAAATATGAGATTCACTGTAAATACCAACAAAGCGTTTGAGTTACTGCTTTTCTTTTGCCTGAAATTTGATATCTCAATTTAATTATCTGAAGAATTTATTTCTATAGATTCATATCTCAAAATACACTGTTGGGGAAAAAAAAGTTAGCCAATTGCATTTTCCTTACCTCCTCCTTTTATTAAGACAGTGTGGAGAAAGGAAATGAATCCCTTCCTGCGATATTTGCCAGTCGCGTGTTTGTTACATGGTTATCTAACCTCAGAAAGTCTAAAATGAGGTAGCTCTGCATTTGCACCTCTATTCTGTTTTTCCCAAGAGAGAAAAGCTTTGTTACACACAGCTGGGTCCAGCTGACACAGGGCCTCCAGTTTCTTCAGGACGCAGCCAAGACAGTGTTTGCTCAGCGCCTTCCTTTTGCTGGTCTGATGTCTATGTAATTAACATCGGTCCCAGAAAGTTTTAGAAATGAGACTGAGCCTGCAGGTTTGCACAACCTAACTGGCCTTTTCCCAGCTTCACCCTCTGACTTTACTAATTTGCTGACCAAAATAACCAAAAGTAATCAGCCATTAAATAGGTGGGTTCCCCCTACTCGAGAGTTTCCCGCCTGGTGAATGATTCACAGAGCAAACGCTCATTTTTTTCCATTAGTCTTTGAAACGTGTTCTAATTTGAAAGTATGTTATCAAAGAACAATTTAAATGACGCTTTTTTCAGTGGAAATGCAACCCAATTATTAAAAATTGAACCCACAGCAGCGAAGAAATGAAAACGTACCGTAAGATGCTTTGTTGTGGAGAGGCATCTATGATAAGGATAATGAAATTTTTGCAGCAACTTTTAAAAAATTGACCTCTACATCACAGGCTTAGTGTCTTCAAGGTGAGTGGCAATAAATACCCATCTATTTTGTATTCTCTTCTTTTCCTTCACAGGCCTCTTTTCTTACGAATTCCCATGCTCCAGCTTCAGACTCCAAATCAAGTCCCTATACCCACGTCATTTCAACTTCAATTAATTCTTCATTTTTGCCCATAACATAACAGTCTCATGTAAAGTATAACTTAAAACACTGCCCTATATCTTCAGGATTACTGTTGATCATAGAAGCTAATGATACGTTTCGGGAACAATTTAGTGAGGGCATTTAATGAGGTCAATCCATACTCGAGTGGAGAACGTTAAAAGTCCAATCTCTGACCCTTGAATTTTAAATTTAAGAAATTTGGTAACATCATTTCTATGCATTTTCTTTTGAAATAGTAGTTAAATACTAAATGTATTAAAACCCCAGGCAAGCCCAAATCTGAATTGTTTGAACTCAAATTTGGACTCAAAAATCCCTCCTGTGAGACATTTAAAAGCATTTCTCCCCTTTATTTGGGGGATGACGTGCCTTTTCCCAAAGTGAAAAATTCCTCTGTTTTCATTTGAAAGTCAAAAACATAAAGCCCAGAGTCACAGTGCTTTTCTAAGTTGCCTGAATTAGATTATCTATTAGGTATGCTATATTAATTCACTCTGAACATCAGGGGATAGAAAGTATTAACAAAAGCAATAACACTAACACTTACATTGTGACAGAAGTTTTGAAAAGCAGTCTCAGAAGAAAGAATAAACATATGAATGATAGTATCATAAAGTAAGTTGCCTCTCCGGAGTGCTCATGTACTTTAAATAAATCTATATTTACAGTATAATTAGCAATTTGATGAAATGCAAGAATACATCAGTGAAGGACATGTCCTCCTCTAAACAAAGTCGACAGGCTCTCAGGAAAAATCCAGGTTCAACATTCAGTTACTAAGAGCACTGCCTCTCAAGGGTAGCCTAGAGCAAACAGTTTGAGATGCCTTTTTAAATTTTCTTTTTAATAATCCGCCAGTCTCTAGGAAGAACACTGCTCAGTTATAAGTGTAGTCAACAAACACAATTCATGGTGAGGATATTCAGCTACCAATTACTGCAGGAGATTTAAATAAGATCTAAATATATAGGTTATGTTCCACTCTGAAATACTGAATCTGTTTGGCACTTTTTCTGGGACATTTAATGGTCCATCAGTATAATGCGTTAGACTTAACAAACAGAGAATTAGACACAGTGCTTGCCCAGGGAATTCTCAATTTGAAGAGACAAGCAAAATACATTAAACACTAAAAAAATCAGTAGATAGAAAAAATAAAGTGGATCACTCCCATTAAGAACAAATATTTATAAAACAGATACACAAGAGTAAAGCACAGGATATCTCTCAGTAGAAAACTTCAAAGCCTAGAATAAACCAAGATGCCTTTTAGAAGAGAATTGTTTGAAGAGAGTGTTCAGAATTGTCAGATAGATCAAAAAGAGTATGTTTTGGACCTAAAGGTTATAAGAAAAAGAAAAGTTAATTAAAATGGAAGAGAAAATAATTTGCTTTTGGTTAGAACTCAAGTGACTTTAGACATCATTTAATCTAACTCCCATCCACATGCCACTGAAACAGTTTGCCTGAAATTCATCTAATTTCTACTTAAATATTATTAGAAACATGTTTATCAGAAGGAAGGAAGGGCAAAACAAGGGTAGATGGACAAAACCAGCAGATATCCTTGAAATAAGCCACTTAATTTTTGGAATTTTGTTGAAAGTGCTTTTCTTAAATTGACTCTTTCCAACTTTCTTTATAGACCCTTGTTTGGCCTTTTGTGCCAGTGCTGTTCAGTAAAAGTATGAGACCCATAAAAGGCGAGTCACATAATAACATTAAATTTCTTGTAGCCACATTTTAAAAGTATCATTAAGGCTGCCAGAAGAGTAAGAAACAGAAAAGAAGAAACAAATGATTTTAATTTTAATATTTATTTGACTAACTATATCTAAAATACTAATTTAACATATAACCAACATAAAAATATTAGGGAGACTTTTACATTATTTTTTACACGAAGTCTTCAGAATCCAATATGCAGTTTTTTCTTTTTATTTTATTTATTTATTTATTGAGACAGAATCTCACTTATTAACCCTTGGTAGAGTGTCATGGCATCACAGCTCACAGCAACCTCCAACTCCTTGGGCTTAGGCAATTCTTTTGCCTCAGCCTTCAGAGTAGCTGGGACTACAGGTGCTCACCACAACACCCGGCTATTTTTTTTGTTACAGTTTAGCCAGGGCTGGGTTTGAACCCGCCACCCTTGGTACATGGGGCCGGTGCCTTACCCACTGAGCCACAGGCGCTGCCATCCAATATGCATTTTTATACGTACATCACATCTCATTTTATACTAGGCATATTTTAAATATTAAATAGCCACCTGTGGATAGCTCAGTTTGAACCAATGGTTCACAAACATGGCTGAACATCAGAAAAAACTCACACAAAAAAATTTTTAAATATAAGATCCCTGGGATCACAAAATTTTTTTAAATATAAGATCCCTGGGGCTCATCCCAGAGATTTGGATACAGAAAGTTTAGGAAGGCCAGGGAGTCTTTTTAACAAGGCAGTCAATAATCCGCTGATCATCAGGCTGACATCTGATATCTACTGAGAGATATCCTGTGCTTTACTCTCAGATTTTTTGGTGACAACACAAAATCAATCCAAGTCCTCCTATACCTGTACACGCCTGCCCTTCCAATATCTGAAAGAAACTGTCACATTGCCACTGTCTTTTATTCTACAGGCTAAAAATGCCAAGGTCTTTAAGTGTTCCTCCGCTGGCGTGGTTTCCAAACCCTTCAACTCCCTGGTTGCCGTCCTCTGGGTGCACTCCAGCTGGTTTGATGTATTCACAATAATGGAGAAGCACCACAGCAGAAATAATCCAAAGTAATCCTTATCTGCCTTTGAAACATTCCTCGAGTTGTCATATAAATGAGCGTCTCTGCTAAACGTTGAATTCACAACACTTCAAACTAAAAATTTTAACTCTCATTGTCAAGAGGCATTCAGGATATTCAGGTTCTTCAAAATGCTGTTATTTCCTCCGTGGCCTACTTTATTGTGGGCTGGAGAAAAGCCCACTACTTTTTCCTCATGCCTTTCAACCCTCTTATCCTTCCTTATGACGAGAGAAGTAGATGGTTTGATTTAAAAGAAGGGCTCTCCAGTCTTCCTTAAAGTTACATAAGTATAAAACATAATAATGTCACCAAAAAAATCAAGTTGGCCACAAATAAACAGGCTCAATTCAATGTCACAAGTATTCGCTCTCCAGTGGTCTACCGAGTACATTTTGTGTGTGACCATGAGGTGAACAGAAAGAATAAGGTAGAGCCCCAAGGAGATCATAGTCAAAAGGACAAGCATATTCATTCAACAAATATTTACAGACTTCTTACTATGGGCTAGCGATTTAGTAAGGACATATACTAAATACACATTCTGTAAATAAAAAACATTCAAAACAGGGCAAGTTATACTCCTTCATGCAGCTTACTTTCTAACAGTAGAGACAGACAATAACTAATTCAAATGGTAACTAAATTAATTACATAGTATGTTAGATGATAAATGTCAGAGAAACTAACAACTCAGAATAAAGGGTAGCAAGAATACTTTTAGGGTAGGAGACAAGTTGACATTTTACCATGTGATCACAGTAGACCTCATTAAAAATTGATATTTGAGAAAATATTTGAAGGAAGGGAGAAAATGAGTAGATATTCGGTGGGAAGAACTTTCCAGGCAGAGTGAACACAGGCCCAAGGTAGGACAGAGTCTGTCCTATTTAAGGAACAGCAAGGAGGCTGGTGGGGTTGAACCAAGGTGAGCATGGAAGAGAAGATCAGACAAGGTCAGAAAAGAAATGGGGTGGGGATGGGAGCAGTCATTTAGAACTTCATAAAGAAAGGGGTTTTGTCTTTACATTGACTGAAGTGGGGAGCCACTAAAAGTTTGGGACAAAGCAGTAATATATGTGTACTACATTTTAAAAGGATCACTCTGACAACTATATTGAGAATAAACTGCAGGCAAGCAAGAGAGAAAGTAGGGAGACTACTTAGGAGATTATTGCCGTAGTCAAGGGGAGAGGTGCTACAGGTAGGGGATTGGGCCAAGGAGGCAGCAGAAAGGAAAAGAGAAATGGTCAGATTTTACATATTAAAAACTAGCTATAATATAGTTAAGAGAGCACCAAAAAAGGAATAAAAATTCCACCAAAAGAGAAGTTGTATAGCCAAAGGGACAACTTACTTAAGTCCTGAATGATATGTAAAAGTTCACCAAGAAGAAGAACCAGGATTAATAATCCAAAGAAGTAAACCAGCACAGAGTTGTTGATGGTCAAGAGAAATATAGAAAAGGGATCCTTTCTCTAGGAAGCTCACATTCTCATTGGGGAGACAAGACAAAAAAGTCACTTAAAAGAATGGAATCACAGGTGCTACTGGAATAAAAATCAACAGAGGAATTTTGAACTGCAGAAATAAACACTAATGCTAGCCAGATATTCAAGAAAAGATGCCAAAGAGGAATCAGAAAATGTAGGAAAAGTGAGCCCAATTCAAAAAGGGTCTCCAGGACCACATCAATGGTTCTCTCAATTATAATGGCCCCTGAACCACCACTGTTCAATATTCCCTGAAATCTTTTCCTTCACCAGCTCCCAACAATAGACCAATCTCATACCTTGTTAGGGAATGCCAACATTACCCACACCGAGCCAGATAAAAAAATTTGTTTCCCAGAACTTCTAGCACTTCTCCCCATAATATACAAGTCAAAAGTGAAGCTTTGATTGTGCTTGAAAAGTAATGTACGTTGGGTTGACTACACAAGGAGGGCTACACCTCACATCTTCTTTTATTGGTTGTGTCTGTGCTCCCCCCACTTCTAAAATGGTGGTGGGCGGTGTGCAGGGCACATTATACTTCTTCCTGTCCAGATTTGCCATTTGTTCTCATCCCTCTCTAACCCAATTGTCAATACCGTCATCTCCCCAATAAGGACCCAAATAGTAAAAACAGAACACGAGACGCTTAAGCGAGTTTCTCCACAAGGCAGATCACTTCCACTTATCTTCCCTTTATTACATGAAAGTTAGCGTACCTCAGCTCCTCCACAAAATCTAGCATTTCCATCTGGAAACCCCTAAAATATTCGAGGAAACATGATCTGCTGATAAGCTAATTCCTAAATAAAAATAATAGTTAACATTTATTAAATATTTTATTAATATTAGTGACAGTTTTAGTTTGTTTATTTTTTGTTTTTTGTTTTTTGTTTTGTTTTGCTTTTTGTAGAGACAGAGTCTCACTTTATTGCCCTCAGTAGAGTACCATGGCGTCATAGCTCACAGCAACCTTCAAGTCCTGGGCTTAGGTGATTCTCTTGCTTCAGGCTCCAGAGCAGCCGGGACTACATGCACCCGCCACAATACCCGACCATTTGTTGTTGTTGCCATTTGGCTAGGGCTGGGCTTGAACCTCCCACCCTCAGTATATGGGGCTGGTGCCCTATCACTGAGCCACAAGCACCACATGCACAGTTTGAGTCTTACGATCCATTCATCAACCCTAAGAAGCAGTACCATTATCACTCCAAATGAGGCAGAGATAAGTAACAAGATCAAGTTCACATAACCAGTTAACAAAGAAGCTAAGACTCAAGCGCAAGATGTCCAGCTCCAAAGCCCATGCTCTTAAACTTCTACCTCACAACAATTAACTCCATCATTTGTTCCCTTTGTCTGGACCAGTAGAATGTGTCTTTTCAGAGCTGTGATTTGCTGTCCTCGTTCTACAGCTTTCCTTTGTAGAGAGAGATATGAAACATGTTTGCCTGGATTCTTCATCCCTTCCCCAGAACAAAGACTGTCGGCAGGAATGCCATTAAGAACACCTCAGGCCGAGCACCCAGATCCTGGAAGGCATTCAAATGGAAGAGGAAAGAGTGGTGCCATGCAATTTCCTTCCCCAACAGCTCCTTCCCTCATCCTTTGTTAAGTATAGGAGTCAATATCTGAGTCTCTACAAATATGAGGTTATACATGGAACCAAAAGTCACCATAACAAAATTATCCACTAATAAATTGTTTGCTTTAGAAAAAATGTTTTTATATAAGATAAGTGTGCCTTCAATGTCAATTAGACACTGAAATCTAGTAAAAACAATGAAAAACTTCCAGATAAAAGTAATATCAGAGAAGCATTCAAATAATATACAAAGGCACTAACTTATGATGAGCTGACATAAGTAGATAAATTTTAAAAATTTGGCCAGAATGGTAAGCATTTAAAAACAGAATGATTTCACATTCAAGGATAAAGAGAGCGTCCACAGATATTTTTGCAAAAACTAACAACAAAAAATCTCAACATTGATTTTACTGTGCCTTCTGATAATTAGTTTATGGTTAAATTATTACCTATATTTTGTCATATGTGGACTAGGATACAACCAATTTCAAACTATACTACAAGGCTATAGTAAACAAAACAGCATGGTATTGGCATAAAAACAGAGACATAGACCTATGGACCCAAACCAGAGAACCTAGACATGAAACCATCCTCATTCCTAATTTTTACAAGCAGATAAAAATATACACTGGGGGAAAGAATCCCTATTCAATAAATGGTGGTAGAAAAACTGAATAGCCACATATAAAAGAATGAAACAGGATCTGTACCTCTCACCATTCATAAAAATTAATTCACAATGAATAAAGGACTTAAACCTAAGGCATGAAACTATAAGAATTATGGAAGAAAATGTTGGAAAAACTCTTATAAATATCGGTCTCTGGAAAGAATTTATGACGAAAACCTCAAAAGCAATCATAGCAACAACAAAGATAAACAAGTGGGACCTGATAAAATTAAAAAGTCTATGTATAATCAAGGAATAGACAACCCCACAGAATGGAAGAAAATATTTTCATGCTTTACATTAAATAAAGGGCTGACAGGCAGAATATACAAAAAAATTCAGCAAATCAGCAAGAAAAACCTCAAACAACCCCATTCAAAAGTGAGCAAAGAAATGAACAAAAACTTCTCAAAGAAAGTAGTCTAATGGCCAACAAAGATGAAAAAATGCTCAACATCTCCAGTCATTAGGGAAATGCAAATCTAAACCATAATGAGATATCAACTAACTCCAGTGAGAATGCCTCATATCAAAAAGTTCTAAATTAACAATAGTGCTGCAATGGATGTGGAGAAAAAGGAACACTCTTACATTGTTGGTGGAACTGCAAACTAGTACAACCTCTATGGAAAGTAGTATGGAGACACCTCAAAGAACTAAAATTAGACCTACCATTTGATCCAATAATCCCACTACTAGGTATTTACTCAAAGGAAAGAAAGACATTTTATCATAAAGACACTTGTACCCAAATGTTTATAGCAGCACAATTCACAATTGCAAGGATGTGGCCATCAATACATGAGTGTATTAATGAAATATATATTAGCATACAATGGAGTACTACTCAGCCATAAAAAATGTAATCTAGTATCTTTTATAACAACCTAGATAGACCTGAATACCATTCTTCTAAGCAAAGTATTACAAGATATGAAAACAAACATTACATGTACTCAATACTAAACCAGAACTAGCCAATCAACACTTAAAGGAATCAAGTATACCCCTGTAATAATCTAAATTTTTTAAGCAAAATCTTAAAAATAATTAGACAAACAAGAATAGGCACACAACATACCAAAAGTTACAGCAGCTGTTCTAAGAGGGAAGTTTATAGCAAAAAACGCCTACCTCCCAAACAAGTAACCTAATATTACACCTCAAAGAACTAGAAAAATGAGACTGAAATAAGCCCAAAGTTAGTAGAAGAAAACAAACGATAATGATCAGAGGAGAAATAAATGAAATGGAGACTAGAAAAATGATAGAAAAGATAAAATTGAAAGTTGGATTTTTTAATAAAGATAAACAAAATTGACATATTAGTAGCGAGATTAACTAAGGAAAAAAGAGAGATGACTCAGATAAATGAAATCACAAATTAAAAAGAAGGCAGTATAACTGATGCTACAGAAATACAAAAGATCTTCACAGACTACTATTAACAATTTATGTCAAAAAATTGGATAAAGTAGAAGAAAATCTTAATTTCTAGTCACAGAAAACCTACCAAGACTTAATTATAAAGAAATAGAAAATTTGAACAAATGATAATAAAAACTGAATCCATAAAGTAAAAAAGTCTCCCAAGAAAGCAAAGCCCAAGACCTGATGGTTTCACTACTGAATTATATTTAAATAATGCCAAAATTTCTCAAACTTCCTTAAAATTACAGAAGAGGGAATATTTTCAATATATTTTCATTTTATTTATTTATTTTTTTAACCTGGGTAGAGTACTATGGCATCATAGCTCACAGCAACCTCAAACTCCTGGGCTCAAGTTATTCTCTCCCCTTACCCTCCCATGTAGCAAGGATTATGGGTGCTCACCACAATGCCTGGCTAATTTTTATTTTTATTTTTTAGTAGAGATAGGGTTTTGTATTTCTCAAGCTGGTCTTGAATGCCTGAGCTCAAGCAATCCACCTGCCTCAGTCTCAGATAGTGCTAGGATTACAAGTGTGAGCCACCATGATCAGCCTTCAAATTTATTTTATAAGGTGAGCATTACCATGATACCAAAGCCAGACAAGGATACTACAAGAAAAAAAAATTACAGGTTAACAACCTTGATAAACAAAGATAACAATAATCCTCAAGAAAATGGCAGGAAACCAAACTCAACAGCACATTTAAAGTACCATTAATCATGATCAAATAGAATTTAAACCAAGGATGTAAGGATGGTTCAACATAGACAGATCTATAAATGTGACAAACCAAATTAACAGCATGAAAGACAAAAACCATATGATCATCTCAATAAATACAAAAAAAAGCACGTGGAAAAATTCAACATATTTTCATGACAAAAACTCTCAACAAACTAGAGATAGAAGGAATTCACCAGAACACAAGAAAAGTCACATATGACAAACCTATGGCTGAATCATATTCAACACTAAAAAGTTGAAAGCTTTTCTTCTAAGATCAGGAACATGACAAAGATGTTCCATCTTGCCACTTCTATTCAACATAGTACAGAAAGTCCTCACCAAAGCAATTAGTCAAGAGAAAGCAATAAAAGGCATCAAAATTGGAAAGGAAAAGTTAAATTATCCCTGTGAAGTTGTTATGATACTATCTATAGGAAACCCTGAATATATTACTAAAAAAACTATCAAAATAAATGAATTTAGTAGAGTTGCTAGACACAAAATCAAAATACAAAAATCATATATTAAAATAAACTATTTCAAAAAGATGTCATAAAAAAATCTCATTTATAATAGCTATGAAAAGAAATACTTTAGCATAAATTTAACCAAGGAGTTGAAAGATATATATGCATGTATACTAGAAACCATAAAACACTGATGAAATAAATTGAAGAAGACACAAATAAATGGAAAGATATTTTATATTCATAGATTAGAAGAATAAATATTGTTAAAATGTTAAAATGTTTATGCTACCCAAGTGATCTACCACATCTATTAAAATTCCAATGACTTTTTTACATTAATAGGTAAAAAAATCCTAAAATTCATATGGAACCACAAAAGACCCTGAATAATCTATACAATCTTCAATAAAAAGAACAAAGTTAGAGGCATCACACTATTTGACTTCAAAATATACTACAAAACTACAGTAATCAGAACAGCATGGTAATGGAATACAAAAAGACACACAGAACACTGGAACAGAATGAGAGTCTACACATTTACAGTCAAGTGATTTTTAACAAAAGTTTAAAAAATGTGCAAAGGGGAAAGAACAATCTTGTCAATACACAGTATTAGGAAAACTGAGTATGCAAAATAATGAAAAATCAACGAAAAATGATTAAGGAACTTAAACTTAAGACTTGGAAGTATAAAACTACTCAAAGAAAACAAGGGAGAAACTCTAAAACATTAGCCTAAACAATGACATTTTTGGATATTACACCAAAAGCACAGTTAACAAATGCTACAGTAGATAAATAGGATTGTACCAAATTAAAAAGTTTCTGCACAGCAAAGGAAACAATCAATAGTGCAAAGAGACAACATACAGAATGGGAGAATATATTTGCACACCATACAAGGGATTAATATCTAAATTATATAAAGAACTTGAATAACTCAAAAGCAAATAAACAAATAAACTGATTTTTATAAATGGGCTAAGAAGTTGAATAGACATTTTTTGAAAGAAGACATACAAATGGTCAATAGGTATATTGCAAAATGTTGAGCCTTGCTGAACAGGGAAATGCATTAAAACCATGATAAGATATCACCTCACCTGTTAGAAAGACTATTATCCAAAAGATGGATGATCACAAGTGTTAGCAAGGATGTGGAAAAAGAGAATCCTTGCACACTGTTGATGAGAACATGATGTGGCACAAGCATTATGAAAAACAGTATAGAAGTTCCTCAAAAATTAAAAATGGAGCTACCTTGTGACTCAGCAATCCCACATCTAGATAGATATCCAAAGGAAATAAAATCAGTATGCAAAGAGATATATGCACTCCTGTGTTCACTGAAGAATAATTCATAACAGCCAAGGTATAGAATCAACCTAAGTGTCTATTTTTACTTTAAAATGTGGTATATATACCCAACGGAATACGATTCCAAATGAAAGAGAGAAATTTTATCATTTCCGACAACATAAATGAATCTCAAAGACATAATGTAAAGTTAAATAAGCCAGGCACAGAAAGACAAATGCCATATGATCTCACTTATATAGAGAATCTAAAAAAGCTGAACTCATAGGGTAGAATGGTAGTTTCCAAGAGCTGGCAGTGTGGGTGGATTGCAAGGGATATGCTAGTCAAAGGATACAACATTTCAGTTAAATGAAGCAATATGTTCAAGAGATCTATTGTACAATATGGTGACTAGAAACATGATAAATGTATACAATGTTTATTTGTCAATTTAAAAAAGTAAATAATTAAATTTGAAAACCAAAAGTCTCAAATCTCATTATCTAAATTATCTACATAATCCTGTAGATTATAGGATTATAGCTCTGTGCATAATCCATTTGGAGGCATGACTTTAAACAAGACAACTGCTCTCAAAACACAATAGTGAGATAGATATAGGATAATAGCTATCAATACTCCCATTCAAAAAGGGAGAAAATGGAAGTTACAAAAAAAACAAAAAACAGTCACTATAACCAAACAATTTTGAAATCCATCCATCCAAACTCCATTTAACTTGAAGGTCTGGAAATAATCCTCTGTGATTCTTGGCTCCACCCTCTGGGCTCTCAGCTCCAAGGTCCAGGCTCTCAGTTCTGCTCTCTGAGTCAACCTTCCTTTTTCATGACAAGTGTCCCATATTTACAGCTAAATAGTTTTATCTGCCTGTTTCTTGTTTGTAGAAATTTGAAGATCCAACAACTTACCTTCATTTTATCCTCCTGCTGATTTTTTGGACCAAGCCAACAGCATTTTTACTGATATAATATTCTTAAGAGCCTTGTAGGTTTCCTATGCATACCATGAGGACTCACTCCATTAGACCAAAGACTTCCACAGATATTTCTTAGGCAATTCCATCTCTATTCCTGACCTCTGGTGAAATGGTTGGGAGGATCTATGTTCTTCAAAGAGCCCTCTGTGTAACTGAATAATCTGACCTTTCCGTATTTCTGGGGCATACCCTTGGCTTTCTCTCAAGAACAGGCATTTCTGACAGTGTATCTCCTGTTTGAATATCTTTTGAAATCTGGGTAAGTTGAGAATTTGTCAGAGACTGAGTTCTGGATCCTTTTTGCTCAGAGCTCTCCCCTAAATCTCTCTCTTCTCTATCACATTTTACTATAAGCAGTAAGAAAAACCTAGGTTGCACACTTAGCATCTAATCACCTCAGCCAAATATCTAAGTTTATTATTTAAAAGTTTTGTTTTCCATCTAACCATGGGACATAATCAGCTACACTTTCTGCTGCCACATTGCAAGGATCCCCTTTCCTCCAATTTATAATCACAATTTCCTCTTTTGATCCAGTCCTTCACTGGCAGTACTTTTAATTTTCATACTTCTACCAACAGTCTGTTCATAATGATTCAGGTATTTTCTAAGGGGAGCTGGATTTTCTCTACCATACCATCTTTTTCTGAGTCCTCATTACTAGAGGACTAGTATATGCATTGCATATATCTGAAAAACCACTGAAAAGAGAAATTAAATGGGCAAAAGGAGAAGCAATATTAAATGAGCAAATACCACCTTTTTCTGAGTCCTCATTACTAGACTCACCAACATCCATATTTCTATTAAAAATCTATCCAAGAAAATCTACCATGCTCCTCAAAATTTTTGCAGCATCCACCAACTGCCTAATTCCAAAGCCACTTCCACACCTGTAAGTATTTCTTACAGCAGTACTCCATTTACATGTACAAAATCTGTATTAGTTTCCTACTGCTGCTACAACAAATCACCACAAAATGAGTGTCCTAAATAAACACAAATTTATCATCTAGCTGGACTAAAATCAGGGTATTGGTAGTACTGTGTTCCTTCTGGAGACCCTATGAGAAAACTCATTGTCTTGCCCTCTCCACCTTCCCAAATACCTGTATTGGTTGGCTCATGGCCCACATTTACCTTCAAAGCAGCAATGCCCAGTTTAGCCTTTCCCACATTACATCACTCTGACACTGACTCTTCTATTTTCCACTTCTTATTTTAAAGTATTATTGGGATTACATAGGGCCATGAAGATTATCTATGATAGCCTTTTCATCCATCATGAGGTCAGCCAGTTAGCACGTCCCCTTATCATGATAACCTATTCTTTGGTTCTAAGAATTAACAGATGAACATCTGGGATAATATTCTGTCAACCACAATATACCTCTGTATAATGATAACATTTCACTTCTGTTAGATTAATATGGTCTACCATATAACCTGGTCCCTGCCTTCCTATTCGCTTCACATTACAACTTCATGTCTCCACTACTCTAGACTTCTTTCATTTTTCTCAAATGTTCCATGCTCATTGCAGGCTCAGAACTGTGCTTATACTTTCACTCTCCAAATCCCCACAGCCTCTCTTCTCCAAACTATTCTTATGTGTCCATCATCTACCAGCTTAAGTGACTCTTCTTCAAGGATGGTTTCTCTGAAATTGTGACTCCCCAAACTAGATTATAGGTTCCTGTTATATCCTTAGTTTTTCTTTATAAAATTAATCTTAATGGTGATTAAATTATCTGGATAATTGTTTGATGGCTATTTTTAAGGCACTACAGAGGCAAAGTTAAGTTCTAATATCTTCATTTCTTTTATGCCTAACGACTAGAAGTAAAGTAGTTGCACAAGAATTTATTTCAATGAATGAACATAACTCATGTAATCTTTATAACAATGTTGATTTTATAATTGAGGTGCTGAAGGTCAGAGAAATTAAGTAACTTCACCATAGTAACACAATTAATGAGCTTCTGCATCTACCTGATTCTAAGTCCATGTCTTAATCATTGTGTTATTCTGCTTTACTAGGGCACCAATGACAATTACCCCTAAATCCACAGGGGCCCACCGCTCATCATAAGGAAACAAGTACTCATTGCCACCTCACTTTCCTTAATGCAGTTACTTTTACCTACTAAATCCATGGGCTACCACCAATTCCTTATTTCATTCCAGTTTTCAAACACTGGCATAAGAAGAGATCTATGAACTTCTTTTCCTCCCCTTTAAAGTCTTAAAATTCTTTTAAAAGAAAACTACTAAGCTTATTTTCAAATTACTGACTTAGGGGAGAATAAGCTTTGATTTAACTACTTCTTTTGTGGGGATTAATGAGATTATGAAATCTGTGAACACTTAAGAAGAAATTGTATAGGAGTGGAGCCAAGATGGCAGACTACAGCCAGTTTTTTGCAGAAGCTCCTGTCCAGAAGGAGGCTTGAGGAATAGAAGTTTAGCAACTTGGCTAATGGTTTGGAGCAGAGCCAAGAGAGAAGATTGAAGAGCATACTTCAACCTTCCTGAGGCAAGATGCGACCCCAAAAATACAACCAAAAGGTACAAAATCCACCACCAGGCGGACGGGAATCTCCTCCCCCACAACAAGGGCTCACAGTTTACTCCATGCAAACAAGCAATCAGAGTTTAAACTTCTTCCCACTCTATCCCACAGGAGACACTCCCTAAAAACTAGACCTCCTCCCCCTGCTGGCATGCCACAGCACCCTCCAGCCAGGCATAAAACTGTAAAACTGTATAAAATTGTATATATTCTCCATCTGCAACATTGAACTCCAAGGAGTCCCAACCCACCCACTCCGAGGTCTGGAGGTTTGTTACCTATGGAATCCAGATTCTTGGGCATCTCCTTGGGAGAAGTGGAGGGGGGAGGGGCTGGTGCTGTTCTGTGCTGACTGTGGCACAAGCGTGAGAAGAGGAAGATCGGCTCAGAGGATGCCAATACAGCAACGGTGGCATCCTGAGCAGCAGACTGACGCCATTCCAGCCCCATCTCTCTGGTCAAACAGAGGTTCCGGACAGCAGCCACAGGCAAAATACAGATAACTTTCGTAAGTAAATCACCAGCCCTCAGGGTCTAATACACCTGAGACAAAGGCAGTGGGCAGGCAAAGGCTAGAATTGACACCTGAGTGTGAACTGCTATTTGTCTGCTGCCCAGAGCTGAATGCAACCTTGGACTTGCAGAGAAATCTAGCTGGACAGAAGCCTTATTTAAACACGCAAGGCCCCTCTGCCGAACTAAGATTTCTGGCTGATTTTGCCAGTCATAAACCCCGGGAGCAGTGGCCTACTGGAGTGAATAGGGTCACAGATGTGGGGGATTACGAGTGACTGGGTGCAAGGTGGGGAAGGAGGTATTAACCTTCCCAGACTAATCCATTTGCTGGGTGGGTCTCTTTGCCCTCATGGAGGGGGGGCAGACCCAAAACTGCTTGCTAGAGTCGCACATCTCATGGGCGGCAGAGGAGATCCCTGCCCCAGGCTCCTGCTCTGGGCAGGCCCAGAACTGCTTGCTAGTGCAGTGGGCGTCCTGCAGGCAGAGGCAGAGGAGTCCTCCATTCCAAGTAGACCCAAAACAGCTTGCTAGAGACATGCACACCCTATGGGGGCCGGGGAGGAGTTCCCCATTCCAGGCACCCAAGCTGGGTGGGCCTAGAACTGCTTGCTAGAGCCACGCACACCCTGCAAGTGGTGGTGGAGGGGTCTACCACTCTGGGTGGGCCCAGAACTATTTGCTAGAGCTATGTAGGTCCCACGGACGGAGGTGGAGGAGTTCCCCGCTCCGGGCTTCCCCGCTGGGAGGGCACAGATAGGAAGGCGTCCAACAGGCTACGGTGAAGGAGTCCTCCACTCACCCCCAGCTACTCTGGCAGGGCTGAAGTAGGACTGATCAGGTCGCTCGCGTACCCTGCACTACTGCTGCCATTCCCCCACCCCCTAGCTGCTCCAGGGTGCTGAACTAGGAATGATCTAGCCACTAAAGTTCCCCTGTTCCACCAGTTGCCCCAGAGGGGCCAAACTAAGACTAATCCAGCTACTGCTGGTCTCCTGACCCACAGTCGCCCCAGCAGGCTGAACGAGGTCTAATCCGGCCACACACACTCCCGTGCAGCTGCTGCCATTCCACTGCAGTTGCCCGAGCACCCAAAAACTGGGAGAGGACAACAGACACACTCTGCCTGCCTCTCTGGGCAACCAGAAGAAGGCACAAACTGAACAGTTCTGATAAGGCCTCCAGACAAGGTAAACTCAGCATGGGGCAGAACCAGAAGAAAAATTCTGGCAACCTGAATAACCAGAGTAGATCAACTCCTCTAAGGGAAAATGGGGCAGACACAATTGAAGACCCCATCCACAAGCAAATGGATGGGATGTTAAAAATTGAATTCAGAATGTGGATAGCAAATAAGGTTAACAGAATGGAAGAAAGGAAGGAATTAGGAGTTCAAGAAATTATTCAAAAGATTTCTCAAGAAATTATTCAAAAGATACCTCAAGAAATTATTCAAAAGATGCCTCAAGAACTCAATGATTTCAAAGATAAAATGTTCAAAGATTTTGAAACACTGAGACAAGAGGTTGCAGCCCTCAAGGATCTGAAAGACACAGTGGAATCCCTCCATAATAGAGTGCAACAGGCAGAAGAAAGGATCTCTGATACTGAAGACAAAACTTTTGAAGAAGCCCAGGAGCACAAAGATCAAAAGAAATGGAGAGCAAAAACAGATCTCACTCTCAGAGAACTCTCGGATAATTCGAAGAGAACTAATATTCGCTTTATAGGAATCCCTGAAGGTGATGAAGTTGCTCCACAAAACACAGAGGCTCTTCTTCATGAAATTATGAAAGAGAACTTTCCAAACATGCCAAGAGATTCTGAAATTCAAATAACAGATAGTTTCAGAACCCCAGCACGACTCAACCTGAACAAGACTTCCCCCAGACACATCATACTTAACTTCACCAAAGTTAAGATGAAAGAGAAAATTTTAAAAGCAGTTAGACGTAAGAAAACCATAACCTACAAGGAGAAGAGTATTAGGATGACTGCAGATCTCTCAGCTGAAACCTTTCAGGCTAGAAGAGGATGGTCATCAACTTTTAATCTCCTAAAACAAAATAACTTTCA
>NW_003852465.1:5717962-5762944 GCF_000181295.1 Otolemur garnettii
AAAAAAAAAAACGAAGAAGAAGAAATTGTATTAACACAACAGAGGAAACTATCTACTTTGGGGACCTAGCCAAATTGTTAAAATCAAGGATCTAAAAATCATGCCAACATTGCTAGAAAGTTCTAGAACTACAGTTCTGTATACTCTCATTCCTGAGCTCTCATGTGCACAAGGGAAAGAAAAGTGTCATGATCATAACCTCAGAAAATATTTCCTGGATTTTATGCAAAGGAGAGGAATCCTGCTTACAATTGTACTGGCCCTGAATATTCCAGAATTCTTTATAACCTTTCTTAGGACTTCTCATCCCATTAGTCATTCTCTGCTCATTAAAAGCATAATGTGTATTTTGGGGGCTATGAGTCAGATTACACATAGAAATGACTAGAAAATCCTGATATAGATTTCAAAGTATTACCTGAATATGTTTTAAAAAATTATAATTTGCATGGTTCAAATGCCACATTTACTAAGTATCTAATTTAACACCTGTTATTACTTAAATTTCCACAGAAACTATAAATCTTATTTCAACAAGAACAAAAAATTTTAGTGACACTATGGTTGCTGTTATGACAAGAAAAAAAAAGGTATGACTTTAAAATATATTTCCATTTGTTTTTATTTTACGTACACAGTAAAAGGTTACTTAATAGGAGGTTTGTAAGTCATAATAATTTACACAAACTATAGTTTCAAATGAATTTCATATATCTCAAAAACCACTAAAGAGAGAAATTAAGTAGGCAAAAGGAAAAGCAATATTAAATAAGCAAAAATCATTGGGAAAGCAGGTTTATTTTGTTACGGTTTGGCTGGGGCCAGGTTCAAACCCTCTACCCTTGGTATATGGGGCCAGTACCCTACCCACTGAGCCACAGGTGCTGCCCGGGAAAGCAGGTTTATTTTAAAGCTAAGAGACAGAAAAGGATAGTGAGAATTCTTTGCAGGAGAAATCTGATGACTCGAAATCTCTTCCATCTATGTAGGGCATATCTGATAGCACAAAGAAACTTGTGTCATAGATTCATAGGAAATCTGAGAACATCTCACAGGTTTTATAATTTGTTACTATTCCTCCTATGACATTTTACACACTATACAAAATACCTGCAGCTCCATCAACTCTCCATAAATGGAATCTATAAAATCTTCAGAGTCTGAATGCTTTTGTCTCTCAAAAGCCAATGGATTCCCAGTGGAGCAGCAGGACTCAAAACTGACTTCACAACAACAGTTTCTATGTGATAATAGCAGAGAAAAGATCTTCCTGAGATAATCTGAACTGCCCTGCAGGGATAAAGGTCCACCTGTTGTCAATTTCTGAATCCAAATCTTAGAATAAGAGAAATCTAGAGCTTAATCAATACATCAGTAATCCATGCCTTCTGTGAAGACAGCATGCTGAAAATACTTGCTGGCTGATTAGCTATATGAAATAAAGTTCAAAATTTGGCAGGAAATGAAATTTCATATATTCAAATCTCAAAAGCCATATTTACTCTTCCTAAATATTGGGCTTGGTATCAACAAGGAAACAAAAACAACAAATTCATCAGTGCACATTGATATCTACTTACCACGGACAATTCAAAGAAAACATATTTAACATGTCTTATGCATGTGGAACACAGTGCCTACCATGAAGAAGCTGGCACTTTAAATAAAAATGAATTTTAAGTGTTCTTTTAAAAAATTAACTGTGAAGAGATATCGATCCCTTGAGACTATTTCTTAGAAATGTCTAATTACTTAGCATCAGAACATAAAATGCAGTCCTTAAGGTTTCTATTTGTGATAGCTCAGATACTACCCAGAGAAAGGTAGGAAGAACTCTGATAAAATTTAAAGGACTTTTGAACATTTTAAGAGCACTTTAACGTCATTGATTAGGAACTTTACATTCTATAAAGCTTTCCAGTTACTCAGATTGGCAGCCCAGAAATAACTTTATTTCCACTTGACAGAATTGAAAATCAGAGATTAAGAACAAAATAAAACAAAACAAAGGAAACAGAAGCTTAACCCTAATGTCACATGTATTCAACTCTGCGACCTTCTGCTGACAGCCTAACCTTATTCCTTTATTTGATTCCGTCATTGCTTTTAAAAGGATTCAATATATAAGCCCCACCCTCCAAAAAAGACCTTTAACTAAATAAAATATTATTATAAATATTTTTCACAATAAAAAATAATTATAACATAAAATGTAAGCAATAGTTTTTAAAAACCAAAAAGTTGCATTTTAATCTCTATCAGAGCAAATTTGTTTGATATAAATGCAACACATGTCAATTTCCTCTTCTCCCAGATGCAAGCTTCAGTGTTACTGTTCATGGTGACACATACTGGCTGTATCAGGCAACAACACCAGTACAGAAACACTCAAGTTTTATTTTATTTCTATTTCTTGGAGGCAGATTTACTGAAGTGGTTTTATTTTGCATAGCCAACTCTGTAGTAATTATGAGTTGCACTTCTTTTGAAGCCATGTTACCAGAATCACAAAAGAAAAATCTAGGTGAAGTGGGGACTATGCTTTGGTAGGTTAATCCATCAGATATGTCAAACCAAACTCCATTTATCTATAACTCACCACATATGACTCTAGTCTTTCTGTACATATTTAGTTAACCTTTTACCAGCTCGTATTACAGTATCTTTCCACAAACCAAGCAATCCTCAAAAGGTCTGGTAAATCCAAGTTGAAGGTTTGGTGCATTGGAATTTGCTTCTTACTGGACAACACACATTGAAATGTAATGTGAAATCTAGATGTCTTGTGCCTAGCCATTGTCCACTGACTTCAAAAAAAGTTATAAAATCATAAGTATATAATTAACAATGATACAAGGTAAACTTCTCCGTTAACATTTTTACTTAAAATATCTTCAAAATAATTTTGTGACTATCATTTCTTTTCTCTTGTCGTAGGTGAAGGAAGAATGATATTCCAACAATGCACCTTGTCTCAAACATTGTATGTCTGTGTCTGTGATAACAGCAGCTAAACACACTCTGAGAGCTAATCCTATAAAGAAATTCCTCCCAGCAGGGTACCTGAAACTTTTAAAGACCAGCGTCTTTACTAAGATTAAGCTGTATTGTACCCTAACTAAATCAATTTCACCCAAATGAGGTGATTGTGTTACAATTCATTGTTCCCCAGACTTGAAAATCAACCATCTGTCATCAGAGTTTCTGTTCGGTAATTAAGGAACTATCCATTAGAACTGGCAGAGTACAAAGTAGGAGGAGGGGAGAAAAGCCAAGCCACTTAGGAAGAGATGGGGATACGTGTCTCGCATTGACCCCTCTACACTTTAGGTATTGCCATCCATGAGGCAGCACAAAGTTAGGGAAAGCGAGGCGGCCAGCTCCTCCAGGGGTTATCGGAACTGAAGCCGCACAAGGGCTTCAGTACGCTGGATCATACCTTGGAAGAGAAAGGCTTTCGTCCCATTATGCAGCCCCGGGACCTGGCGCACTCCGGTCGTGGACTCCCCAAGTTCTAACTCTGCTAAGACGTCAATCTGTAGGGAGGGGTCCACACCAAGCCCCCAAACTGGCCCGGGGAAAGGAGAAAAAGAAAAACAAAAGCTCCATCAATATGCGAGCCTTTATCTTCAGGGCAGCAGAAAACCATGTCTTCTTAACAATATTGGGAACAGACGACGAGAGGCAACTCCCTCCTCCGCCCCCGAGAGCCTTACCTGAGATCAGCAGCCAAGCTTTAAATAGCGGAGCACCCAGTCCCATTTCCATGACCTACTTTAAACCCCTCTCTGTGCAAAGTTCCCCCTCATCCCTGAGACCCCGGACTAGGGGCGTGACCCGCCTCGCCGTCTCCAAGGCAAGCACGGAAAAATCCAAATCCAACCCGCCCCTACTCCAATCCTCCCACTCCAGACCTACTTTGGGTCCGGGAAAAGGGAGACGTCTCCCCACCAGCCCAGGCTGCTCCGAGGGGGGAGCCATCCCTATCTCTTTCCCTTGCCCCAGTTCTGCCGCCACTCACCTGCTCCGAGACCGAAGATCAAACAGAATGTTCTCAGTAAGACCCGAGACTCCATGGTGTGGATCTGCTCAGTCCATCCTCTCCTTCTTTAAAAATAAAAAATTGAAGAGGTTCTTGGAATCAAAAGGGAAAATAGCTTTAGCCTCTCCTGCAGCTGCCTGGATTTACTGCTTTGTAGGATTAATAGATTCGGTTGCCTAAGAAAGAAAAGGGAGGCCCCCCCAGGCGTGTGGAGAACTTAGACCCTCCAATGCGCACATCCTTCCCACACGCAGAGCCCAGGCGGCGGCGCAGGCTGGGAGGGGGGCCGCGGGAGGGGCCGGAATCGCCCGGGGCTGCCCGGCTGAGAAATTAGCCCCTAAGCCGAATAAAGCAGCCAAAGACTGGCACTCCAGAAGGAAAGGAGGCGGCCCCAGGAACACCCGGGATGGACCGCCCTGCACGCACCCGTTCTCTCCACCGCCCGAACCTGTTGTAAAGGCAGAGACAATGGAGAGAGCGCAGGGAGACGCGCGCGGAGAGACCGCTCCTCCCGGGAGCGAGGGCGGGCGGGGAGGCGGAGAGAGGAGGTGGAGGGAGGGGGCGAGGGCGAGGCCGGCACTCTGGTCCCTCTTCTGCACCCGCTGCTTGCTCTTCGGTTCCAAGCTCTATCTAGGGAGCCCTGGAATCACGCAGCCTCCGCTTTCCTCCCTCCCTCTCTCGATGACCCGGGCAACACCAGCCTCCTTTTGAGATGGAAATATCTCATTTCCAGGTGCTAAGTTGATGGGCGGTCTTTGCTCTCACCCCTCGATATCGGGCGTGTGTCTGTCTTGACAGCGAGAAAGGACTACCCAGCTGTAGCAGGCGCGGCTAGATAGAAGGAACACCGCCTGCACTTGTGCGCTGATCTCCGGCGCAGCCCCTGGGCGCACGGCAGTCCGGTCCCAGGCTGCGGGCGGAGGCCAAAGCACGCTGGACTCCAAGGTGGAGAGAGACTGGCGGAGACGGGTGGAAGCCCCTGGGAGCCCTAGTGTACTATACTGTAGCCCAAGGCGAGGCAAGGTGCGGGAGAGCTTCTCCAGCGCAGAGAGCGCAGAGGCAAACTTACCCAGGAGCTGCTGGACAGCTCCAGCACCTCGTGCGCCCCCTGCCAAACGCAGGGTGGAGAGAAGGTTCTCCAGGACATGCACCACAGGAGGCAAGGTAACAGAGGCAGGGTGCCTGTCCCTGCAGAAAAGGAGATAGATAGATAGACAGACAGACAGACAGACAGACAGACAAAGGAGAGGGAGAGGAAGAGGGAGGGGAAAGAGGGGGCGGTCAGTAGGAGAAGATGGAGTCCAGGAAAGAGAGAAGAGTCACACTCCTGCAAGCTCTACCCATCTTTCACCAGATACGTCTAGGACCATAAAATGGAATCATCTGGGACCTATTTCACAGCAGGCAAAAGTCCATTCAAAGTCAATGGCACATAACATTTTTTAGCATACCCCTAATGTTTTGTGGTACTTTTTCAGGAACGACATTCAACTTCCATTTGTGGAAAGTTAAGAGTTTCAAAGTGGTTAAAATGTCAATTCTGTACAAAGATCAACTGAGTTTCTTAACCTTCCATCCAAACCGGTGGATGCTGAATTCTCCAACTGAATCCTACACAACTACAGTTACAGAAGGTTTACCGGGTGGTCTGAGGTTCCTGCAGGAGTATATGTTTTATCTGTATCTACAAGTATAGAATATGGTATAGTATATGTACTATATCATATCATAACAGAAAGGCCATTTTTAGCTGCCTTTGGAATTTTTAAGGGAAAAGGTCAGAGTTTGGGAGCTTCTCCAAATTTATTTTTAATCTCTAGCTTTACCAAATTTTCCATTTAATGCTATTTTTAATTTTGTAAACTTTGAGAAATATTCCAGTACTTCCAGGTGATAAAGGATTGTTGTATTGAAACTTCCCAATTTACAAAAACACACCAATGAAAATTAATATAATTTAATTCATTAATTCAAAGAAAAATTATTTATCAGGAAGTTAAAGTTCTTTCTATCATGGTACATTCAAAATATTAAATTATAAGAAATATCTACAAAAGTTATATAAAAAGGATTTTAAATAATACTACTATTCAAAATGCTACTGGAAGAGTCAATATGAGGAAGACATAAATATATATATACACTCATATTTACATGTTGCAGTTCTCCTAACTTAGTGTATTCAATCAAGGTAAAGAATTAGAAATACTCTCTCAGTAACACTTGTATTTAGTACCCAAAATTATGCCAGTTGAACCAGTCACTTTAATTATTTGACATAATCAATTATAAGAAAAATTAAAATATGAATATGAGGAGGGGAAGAAGTGTTTCTATAAAACTGAGACATATGGTTAGGAAAACCACAATCAAGGTGAGTCACTGTATTAGTTAGGCAGAGTTTCTCAGCCTAGACAAGGATTCCAAATTTTATGGTAATGCTTGTTGGAGTTGTCTTGTGCCTCACAGGATGATTAGTAGTGTTGTGGTCTCCTTGCACTACGCTAATATTTTCAGTATTCCATTTCATCTATGTATCTTTTGACTATCTCTCTTTGTGCAGATTTTTTAATTGGTGTTCTTGCAAATAAAATATGCATGCTTAACTTTTCACCTTATCTAGAGTCTATATGTTATCATTTCCACTGGAATATTTTATCCTTGCCCCTTTAGGTTATGATTGTCTCAAGTATACATCAACATACACTAAAACTCCCTTTGGACAATGTTGAAGTTTTGCTTGTGCTTGCAATCATTGTGGTAGGCATAATGATAGCCTTCTCCTTCCCTTGAAAAACAATGTTTTCCTAGTTCTGATCCCTGGAACCTGTAAATGTTACTTTACATGGTAAAGGAAATTTAAGGCTGCAGATGAAATTAAGATCACTAACCAGGGGATCTTAAAATAGAGTATCCTGGAAGGGGCGGGCATGGTGGCTTATGCCTGTAATCCTAGCACTCTGAGAGGCCAAGGCAGGTAGACTGCCTGAGCTCACAGGTTCAAGACCAGTCTAGGCAAGAGCAGACCCCATCTCTAAAAATAGCCAGGCCCTGTGGCAGGTACCTATAGTCCCAGCTACCTGGGAGGCTGAGGCAAGATAATAACTTGAGCCCAAGAGTTTGAGGTTGCTGTGAGCTATGATGCCATACCACTCTACTGAGGGCAACAAAGTGAGACTCTGTCTCAAAAAAAAAAAAAAAAAAGAGTCCTGGATTATCAGGTGTGCCCAATATAATTACATAGGTCCTTAAATTAAGGAGAAGGCAGAAGAGGAGATCAAAGTAATGCAATATGAGATGAATTTGACTTCCTGTTGCTGCTTGCAAGGATGGAAGAATATAGAAAGGGTATGAGCCAAGGAATGCAGGAAGGCTCTAGAAAGCAGAAAGTAACATATGAATTCTAAGTAAATGATAGAAAGTTAGGTATGTATATTTTGTAGGATACCAATTTAAAATACTATGAAAGATATATGGTTAAAAGACACAATAGGCAACATAGAATACTAACAAAATTCAAAAATTTGAAAGAAAGCAGGAAAGAGTTAAGAGAGGAACAAAAGTATAAGAAAAAAAGAGAAAATAAATAATAAAATGGTACACCAAAATCCAAATATAACAATAATTGTAAAAAGGCAAGTGATATAAACACAATACTGAAAAGAATGAAAATGTCAGAGTAAATCTGAAAAACATAACCCCATCATATGTTGTTGAAAAGGAACCTACTTCAAAGTGAAAAGGAAAGAATTAAAAAAAGATATACTATGCAAACATGAATCAAAGGGAAGTTGGGGTGGCTATATCAATATCAGAAAAAGAAGAATTTACAGCAAAAAATTATCGGTAATAAAGAGGTAACTTCCATAATAAAAGGGTTCACAAAGAAGGTACAGCTATTCAAAATATGTATGTATGCACCTGACAGCAAAGCACCCAAATATATGTCATTTTGCCTAGAGAAACAATCACAAAACTGAAGAAATAGACATAATATAGAAATTATAAATATAGAAATTATATTTGACAACTTCCAGATCCTTCTCCGTAATCAGCAAAAATCTCTAGTCCCATATAGAGATGCCAAATTTCACCAACTCTTATTATGACACTGGCATCACTCTTAAACCAAAACCAGACTACAACAGTACAAAATGAAAAATAAAACTAGAACATAGACACAAAATACACCTTTTGAACAGAAAAAATTCTAAACAAAATATCAATACATCAAATCTGGCAATGTCTAAAAAGAATAATAAACTACAACCAAACAATGCTCATTCCAGAAATGCAAATTAGATTAAATACTGTAAAATCAATGTAATCCCTCACTATGAGATCAACTGATGAAAGAAAAGCATTTGATAAACTTCAACATCTTGTCATGATAAAATAAATAACTCACTGCAAAGTAAAAACAAAAGGGAACTTTCTCAGTCCAATACAAGACATCTAAAAAAGCAATATTGTATTGAAGGTCCCATTCAATGTAATGAGGCAAGAAAAATAAATGAAAAATATTCACATTGAAAAGGATAAAAATAAATTTTTCCCTAGATAATGTGGCCATCTATATTTTAGAATTCCCAAAGTATCTATGAAAAAGCTACCAGAACTAGTTAGTAAATTAGCAAGTTTGCAGAATACAGGGTCAGCACAGAGAAATCAATTGTATTTTTATATGTTAGCAAGGAGTAACTGAAAATATCATTTGTTTACAATTCTATTTACAATAGCATTTAAAAATATGAAATACTTGTGGAGAAATCTAACAAAACATAGGCAAGATTTTAACTGAAAACTATAAAACATTGCTAAGTGAACCAAAGAAGACCTAAATGGATGAAAAGATCAACCATGACCATGGTTAAGTAGATTTAGTATAGTTAAGATATTATCTTCATATTGAGCTAAAGTTTTAAGACAACTCAATCAAAATCCCAGCAAATTTTCTATAGTAATTGATAAGCAGATTCTAAAATTTATATGTAAAATCAAAGAAAATAAAAAACTAAAAAATAACTTTGAAAAAGAGCAAAATTGGAAGACTCATCCTATATAACTTCAAGACTACACTATAAAGCTATAGAAATCAATACAGTGTGGTATTGGAATGAGGATAGACATATAAATTAACAAAATTAAATAAAAGTATAGGAAAAGAATCAAATGCTTGCTTAACTCATTGTCTGTAAAGATACCAAGATATTTCAATGGATAGGGATTAATCTGTTTTAACAATGGCTCTCGAACAGTGAGACATCCCAGTGGAAAGGACAAAAGGAAGGGAGGGAAGGAAGGAGGGAAGAAAGTAAAGAGGGAAGGAAGAGAGAGAGGGAGGGAGGGGGCGGGGAAGGGAGGAAAGAGAGGAAATCCTACCTTCTTGTACCATATGTGATAATTAACTCAAAATGAATCATAAGGTTAAGCGTAAAAGCTAAGACTATAATTTTTTTTTTTTTTTGAGACAGTCTCATTTTGTTGCCTTAGAGTGCCATAGTGTCACAGCTCACAGCAACCTCCAGCTCTTGGCCTTGGGTGATTCTCCTGCCTCAGCCTCCCAAGTAGCTGGGACTACAGGTGCCCACCACAATGCCCAGCTATTTTTTGTTGCAGTTTGGCCAGGGCCAGGTTCAAATCCACCACCCTCAGTATATGGGGCCAGCACCCTACTCACTGAGCCACAGGTGCCGCTCAGACTATAAAATTTTTAAAATAAAATATTTTTGACTTGCATTAGGTAGAAGTTTCTTTAAACAGGACACAAAATGCAAATATATTTTTAAAAATTTGGCAAATTGTACTTCACCACATTTAAAAGCCTCTAGCTTTTTGAAAGCTACCATTAAGAAAATTAAAAGTTACACTATAAAATAGGACAAAATATTTGTGAAAATATATCCAATAAAATACTTGTATTTAAAATACATAAAGAACTCTTATAACTCATGAAGATCAAAAATTACAAGTAAAAATAGATATACTTAAAGATACTATTCAGATAAACACTACCAAAAAGAATGTATAGACTGCAAATAAAAAGCCCATGAAAAGTGTACCAATACCAATAG
Organism: Otolemur garnettii; assembly: GCF_000181295.1. NCBI lineage: Eukaryota > Metazoa > Chordata > Mammalia > Primates > Galagidae > Otolemur > Otolemur garnettii. Next base: position 5,728,079 of record NW_003852465.1, read on the forward strand.
TCATTAGGACAATCCAAATCAGGAAAACTCAAAAATTACAATAAGATACACACTTATTAAAGTGGCTTAAAAACCAGGTTGATAACTATAAGTGTTGACAAGGTGCAATGTGACCTGAACTCTCATTGTTTGCTAGTGGGAATCAAAAAGGTACAAGCCTTTCAGAAAACTATTTGAAAGCTACTTACGAAGTAAAACATTCGCTTCTAAGCATTTATTCTAAAGAATGAACACAGACTCATTTCTGAATGTTTATAGCAGCTTTATTTAACCAAATGTCCACTGACTAAATTATAGTGTGGTAAATTTATACAATGGCACACTAGCCACCATGGAAAGCAATGAACTTCTAAGACGTACAAACACCATGCTTCTTTCACACAGTTGTTGCCTGTCACAAAATCTAAGTTGATGGTAGGGTGATTCTTCATTTGTATTCTTGTTCTCCTCATTACACATTAACAATCGTCAGAGTACCCAGTTTCTATTTCAGAAGACAAAGCACAGTGACTCAGATTTACTTATTTACTTCTTAAACCACACATTCTGATACCTCCCACCCTTCATATGTAACTTGAAAGGGCCTAACAATTTAAGTCTTAATTTGTGAAACTCAGTTGAAATAATAAGGCCACATAAAATGCACACTGATTCTGCACTTTGCATCAGACCAGGAAGGACACAAGGAGACAAGAGGAGATCAGTAAAAATTAAAATAGCAATAAGAAAAACTATAAAAGCAAAAAAGATTAAAATAAAGAAACAGTATATCAAAGTGAGAATGATTAAATATGATATTAAAAAAGAATAGTAAGGAGGGGGTGTCGTCTGTGGCTCCAAGGAGTAGGGCACCGCCCCATATACCGGAGGTGGGGGGTTCAAACCCACCCCGGCCAAAACTGCAAAAAACAAAAAAGAATAGTAAGTAGGATAAGAGAACTTATATAACAAAGGTGTCTTTTTTTCCAAAGCACATTCTTTTTTGTTGTTGTTCTTAAATAAATTTATTTCAGGTTAATGTGAAGGTATCACCAACCAGGTCAAAATATTTGATTTTGTTATGTAGAGTGTCTTGTGCCAAAGCACATTCTTATTCACTTGTCAAGAGTAGGTGGTATTAAGAGATGCCCTATTTGGGTCATGGGAGATTAGGTTTTTGTCAACATTTCACCACATACTCTGAGCTATTCACTGAAACTCTCCAAGAAAAGCAAGACAAGTGTTACTTCAACACAGTTCTAGATGAAGCATGACCAGAAAAAAAACTTGGAATTTGCTTAGGAGCTCTGCACTCAACTTCCTGTGCTCCCTGGGGCCAGACCAACCTCCCCACACCTAATATCAGAATAGTATAATAACTAGTGCCTGTCTATCCCAGGGCTGCTGAGGGTCAAATCTACCTTGGCATACAGTTTATGGGTGCTAGCTCTTCCTGTTGTTGTCACATTGAACTGTGCCACATCAGGATTGGCATATTTCTGTCACTCTCCTTTGTGACTCAGTTATCATAATGCAAAATAACAGCAATTTACAACAGTCCATAGGAGTAGGCAAGGAGAAGAGAACTGGAAATGTGAGTCAAGTTAACTAAATAGGACTGTTAGCTAGCAAGTCTTACTGGTTAAAAAATATATATAGGGTTCTGAGCCCAAGACTGACTTACTGGCTTATCAAATCTATCAGTCTCCCAGAGCCATGAATCATCGGATCAAAAGCTTATCCCACCGTGCAGCCCTTATTTGTAACGGCCAACAGACGCGCGTAGTGAGCACTGGCTCACTACATAGTGAGCACTGCCAATTCACTGCAGTACTTATTGTTCATCCAAACAGAATGAGGCATCCACATAGGCTCAGCCCATCTGCTGGCTTCTGGTCTTGTTCAGCATTTTCTATTAAGGGATAGGGCTTTACCCAGCATTAAGAGACAAGAAACCCTTCCCTGAAGGGCTAAAGGTCAGAATATGCTTACTGATATCCAGAAATAAGCTTTATTTATATCAGATTGTTCTCTCCATCCTATAAACTCAACCCTGGAAATGATAAACACAGAAGTCATTAAAAATCCCATTTTCAAAGAAAGATTTTTATTTGATTCTGTCTCTGCTATTCCCCCAAATAATTCTCCTTTTCTAAGGTTATAGGTGGTCTACACTAAAAGAAAGCATATGAAGTTTAGGCCTTAGGTGACAATAATTCAAAATCCTTCCTGACTAGTCACATAATCCTTGTTCAGGCTAAGCTACTGTCCGGAGAATCTTCTGACAAACGTGTAGTTGCCAGATGGAAAGCCCAGGCCAACTATCCCAAATGCATGGCTGGAGAACAAGGCTAAGTTAAGTTTATGTTAGTATCTTAAAAGTCTGGAAGGGATTCAGAGTCAGCACTAGTATGGCCAAGGTATCTGTTCACACGTTCTCACCCCATCCTCTGACAGGAAGAAATGACCCAAGAGTTCTGTCACCTATCCAGAGCTCACCTCTACCTCCAGCTCTACTGTCTTGGCCAGAGACTGCCCCTGAAAATGCAAACGGAAAGGAAATCCTGCTGTGTGAGCAGGTAAATCCATGCTGGAGCAGAACAGGTGCTGCTCAGGCCGTCCTCACCTCTCCCTGGTAGGGTGACTCTCAAAAGTCATAAGGGGCTCATGGGGAAGACTGGCCACTTTTTATAATCACACAAGGGAAAGTGTGAAAAGTTTTCATTTTCTAAACCAAGACACAGGCAAGTCAAGTAATTAGTTCAAAATCATACAACTCTTCAATGTCAGCTCTTAAGATTCATTTGCTTTGCCTTGCTCTGCCTTCCTTTCCCTTCCTTTTTCTTTCCTTTCTTCTTTTCTTTTTAAGAAAGAGTATCACTTTGTTGCTCCAGATAGAAGGCAGTGGCCTCATCATAGCTCACTGTATCTTCAAACTCCTAGGTTAAAGCAATCCTCCTTCCTCAGCCTCCCAAGTAGCTGGGATTACGGGTACGCATAATGACATCCAGCTAATCTTTCTACATTTAGTACAAAAGGGACCACACTCTCGCTCAGGCTGGTCTTGCATTGTCCTTATTCATTTATTCAATAAATATCTGTGGAGGTCTAATTATGGTACCATGCCCCATGCTATAGATCATGGAATCCCAAACTATAGTCCAGGCACCACTCTGGTCAAAGGGTCCCTTTGAAAAGTCACAGACAGATCCAAAAATACAACTACTTCCCCTAAGTCTTCTGAGAATATGATGCACCACCCGATGGACTTGCACCATCACTTAAACAAAGGGTTACTTAGGTCCCCCTGCACCTCTCTGACCAAATCTCTCACTGCTCCCCTTCTGTGCATCCTGCTCCCACGCCTGCTGGATGTTCCCCAAACCATTCAACACACTCTCACTACAGAAACTATCAAATTGCATTATTCTCTGTCTAGAACGCTCTTCTCCCACACAACACATGTCTTGCTCGTTCAGTTCTTCCAAATGTCCTTCCTTCACATGTCATTTAAAATGGCCTCACACTTTAAGACTTTGTGAAGCTTTTTTGAAACAATAAAACCACATAAGATAATAGTATGATCACAGAAGCAGAATTAGACTAGGAAGGGCGTTAAACTAGGAAGAGATTAGAGAAAATTGATAAAAAATGAAATAGCAGAAAGAAAAACTATTAAAAAATATTAAAATGTAGAAGCAGTATATATAAATGGGAATGATTAAGTATGATATAAAAAAGAATAATAAGTGCAATAAGATACTTTGTATAGCAAATGTGTGGAGGTGTGAGAGTGTGTGGTTGGTAAAAAAAAAGACCATGTCAGTGAGGCCTTCCCAAATGATCGTATTTAAAATTGCAATTCTCCATATACATCCAAATACATACCCAGCACTTCCGATCCCCTTTCTTTGCTCATTTTTACTTATTTATATAAACTATCACATAACATTGATATTTTTACCATTTTCTCATGGTTTAATCTTTTTTTTTCTGAAAAAAACAGTCAATGTTGGTCTGTTTCTTATTCTCATTACAAAGATAAGTGGAGAAAGCACTCTCCATGCTGGCTAAACCACTCAGCATATCTGAGCATTTTCCCACAGCAGATGACTTCAATCGCATTATCAGATGCCTGACATCCTCTTCTGTTGGAGTCTCTGAAATTTCTGTGTCATCCACACTTGTATCTTCCACATCATCATCTGGTTTATATGCTTTTATGCTGGTCTGTACTTTGGTCAGTATTACTTGGAAAATTGCTTCTGGGTCACATTCATTATAGGTTGCCACCTCATCCACTGCAACAAAACATTCAAAATCTAATCTAGCTTCCTTGAAACACTTGAGGATTGTTTCTGGCTAGACTGTATTCCAAGCAGAACTGATCCAGAGGACAGCATCCAGGGTGTTAACCGATGCAGTGGATGAAGGTACTTCCACAGGCAGACCACAGGTGATGTTTTAGTAATGACCCACTGCAGGATCTGGGCTTGGTAGTGCATTTTAACTGCTTCGATTATGCCTTAGAGGTTGGATTGTTGAGATCTTGTTTGAGGCAGAAATTTCAGAGTCCTGTTTACAAGATGATTCACTTGTAGGTGGCCATGTTGGTTGGCTACTGCCAGTAGAACAGAGTGTTTCTTCTTCTTCTTTTCTCAGTCCATACCCTTACTCACTCCTCAAATAGGGCGCCAGTCACCCACGTGCATGTGTTTGATCTCCAAGTGACAGAGAGATCTTGGAGCTTCAGCTTCTTGAATGGCTTTGCCAATTGCCAATCACCAAGGGCTTTAGCTTCCTTCTGGTTGAGCTAGCACAAAGCAAAACTGTGAAAAATTCCCTGGAAAGTTTTTGCTCTTATTTGTCACCCTTCATGATGAGCTTTCTGACAGGCATCACCTTGAAAAAGAGTTTGCACTTGTCAGCGTTAAAGATGTTATCATCTTTGAAGCCTCTGGCAAACTCTGAAAACTTTTGGATAAACTCTTCAACAACTTCTCCTAGGACTTCACCCATAGGAGTTTCTGGGAGGTCTCATGTTACAATTTAAATTCTTGAGCCAACCACCTGATGCTTGGAAATCCGCCACCCTGAATTCCTGTGTGAATTTTTTAGCATCTTCTTGGATTATCAGCCTAGAGATTCAAAGAGTGAACTGTCCCTGTTTGTTCAAACCAGTGTAATGTGGCTTTATTGACTTCATAGAGGGAGGTTTCCTACTTTTCTACTGTAGGTTTCTGCTTTCCTTACCATATCTCTCCAAGTACCTGGGTTTATATTCTTTGATGTTGTTAACTGTGGTCTTGCTAACACCAAAATGTTTCACCATCTTTCTTTGGCTACTGTTTTCCAGAAAATGGAAAAGCTCAACCTTTTCCTTTAATGTCAGCTCTTTGATTTCTTTTCTTTGGGCCATCATACCTTAACTGTAAAATTTTACAGTAATTGTAGGATGTACCCACAATTCAAACCTGTCCTTCACATTGAAAAAATCTTCCATAATATATGATAAACAATAGGACACTAAGCCAAATCCAGCAGGTGGTGATAATAAAGCGTGAAAAAATAACTTAAAGAAAAGATAATACAACTAAGAAGCAAAGCCCACACCTTCTACCACTTACTGTAGACTCTACATATTAAATACATAATCAAATTATAGAAGGTAAATTTAATATTCCATGTCACAGTCTAAGTAGTCAAGATACAACTTATAAAGGTGACCAATATACAGAGGTCAGTTTTCCACTAAGTACATGTGGTACATGTCCAGTCAATGAAAATTAGATCAATGTAAAGAGTGGTCAGTATAGGGAGGTGGTCAACTATGGAGGTTCTACTGCATTTTATTATATGCTTACTTATTTGCTTATTGTCTATATCCTTCCACTGCAGGCCGTTAAGCTTCATTTTTTACCAGCTTTGTTCAATGCTCTCTTATTAATACCTACAGCAGTACTTAGCATAATAAATGTTTGTTGAGTATAAGAATGAAGTATATAAATGCACCTAATATGTGTCTAGCATATAGTAGACATTCAAAAAATGGCAGTTACTATTACCTGGAATTTACTATAATGACAGTGTGCAAGCTATTCCTTAGGAAGGCATTCTCCAGGGCATGCAAAATCTCCTTGTTAACATCTACACAATATTCTACCTAGTTGCTAAAATATGGGGAAAATACGCTGCTTTCATCTCTAGATCACTACTCGATATTCAAAATGCGCTCAACAAATCATTTGTGATGGAGACCTTATTTTCTAAGCAAAACCTCCTGTGTAACACTTGCCGTTGTTTGTACCACAAATATTTTAGCAAAGAAAAGAAATTGACAACTTACGTTCACTTATTTATCTCAGTATTTCAGGGTCTTATTGATTGCACACGAGAATATGCCTCAAAATGCCTCAGACTTAGGATAAAACACAGAAATTTGTTTCATTTTCTTTCATTTAATCCCCATCCCAGGACAAATTGTATCAATGTGACTGACAACTATTTTGCCAACATTATAAGTATGTTTTTCAACTTTTTGCTTTTCTACTCCCTTTATCCATTCATCCTTTTGGTTTGACTACAATTCTTCTGTTTCCTTGTGCAAGAGATATGTTATTTTAATTAACAAAACTCAGGTATGTAAAAATACGACTTCATTTTCAATACCTCATATTTACCTTAAGACTTTGTTTGTTTACCAAGTCTTTACTTAGTGTCAGATAGTGTTCTAAGAGTATTAACTCATTCATTTTCATAATCATCCTATGAAGTACAGACATTACAGATGAAGAAAGTGGGGTACAAAAGGTTAAATACATTCAGGGGTTATACAGCTCATAGTGGTGGAGCTAGAACTCAAACAAAGGTAGTTTGACTTCAGAGTCGATTCTCTCAACCACTCCACTGTAGCCATCCCCTTTAAAATTTGCTAGAAAAATCAATCTAGTGGATTCTGGACTTCTAGTCAATCATTTCTGTTTTTTCCAGGTTACTTCCAGTTTAAAATCAGTTGTAGATTCTCTTACTACATATCATCATCCCCAGTGGGGCGTACATTCATGATGACAGTAGCACAAAGGGCACTTTCTCCATCATCCCCCTCCAAGGGAAAATATGACTCCTGGTGTCCAAATTCCCCCTGTGGTCATTTGCCTCCTTCTGAGGGATTCCTTACTCAAAAGACACCACACATGCTTCCAATGCCCCGCCATGTGTTCTTAATAAAATATAGCCAAATTATGCCTTCACGTATATAATACATGTAATCATATAATCATGATTTTGCCCATAATAATTTCACATAAGAGGTCAGTCCTCACTTAAATGACAAGTATGTACATCAATATTATTTTAACACAGCTAAATTATTTCTAGGAACTTGTTGATACCTCTTCACTGCTCACAATGAATAGAGGAAGAGTTTGTATCTTTCCCACTGCACATCAGGGCTAATCACAGGGCAGTACCATCGTAATCTAGATGTCTACAATATTTGAGATTAGCTGCATCCCTGTTCCTAGTACCGAATCAAGGATGAACGCCGGGGTTCCAAGTTTTCTAACTGTGAATGTCCACGCAGCATCCTAAATAATGAGAATAATATCTATCATTCAAAAGGCTTCTTTCCCCCAGGACAGTGTCCAAAATCCTTTACCTGGCCTACAGAAGTGCTTTTCAAATTATCTGTGGTGACAGACTGATTCTTTTGTATTTTCTAATCCACTGTGAATCAACAGAGTAAAGATTATTTAATTTATATATGTAAAATAGAATAAACTTCACTTCTAGAAAAATAAATGAGAAAAGACATACAAGCTCAGCAGATGTAAAATTGCATTTCAGTATTTCAATAAATCTAGTTGGAAAAACAAAACAGGAAAAAGTCAGAGAAACTATTTTATATACATTTAATTGAAAGCATGTATTTAGGAAATTAAAATGGAGGATTGCTGATTATGCTCATAACTTTTGTCATTCACAATAATAAATGACAACAATTTATAAAGGAAATAGCAATTTTCTGTATTAAATTGTTCCATACACACTTTGAATGAACATCATGTATATCATGTTAAGCTTGTTTTCTGCTTGTTAACTCCTCTAGCATGGAGTGATGACAATAGTACTCTCAGGGGACAATAGGCATCGATGTTTTCTTCTATTAAGATTCACCCGAGTAAATTGGCAGGAACGGAAGAAAAGAAATGACGGTAAGCTTAGGATATTTGTCTTTAACTTTTATATAAAATGAGGTAAGTGATGGTGCATTTTCAAAAGGCACCTTTAATCCTTTATCAGTAAACACAACGATTTAGCCTACAAAGTCATGGTCAAATTTACATTATCTTCCAACAATTGAAAAGGATGCTTGATCCACTATTTTCGGATACATATTTTCTTTTGATAAAAAGTAAAATTCCAAACCGTCTATCAAATCTGTAAGGCACTGAGCAATACATCTCACAGACGTGCAATGCCAAGATCATCAATTATCTCATCAGTAATTTTGGTTAAATTATGGAACATGTCATAACAATCTGTGAAAATTGTTCTTCTAAGCTTCTAACTCTCAAATTTACCCTTCGGTTTTATCTATTATTGAAAAATATTTTGCAATCCTTTCTTGCATTGATATTTTTAGATCATTGAAAACACCAGAGATGTAGGATACATTATAGAAAAAGCCTATGCTGTCCCGTTTACTTAACAATGTTGTGAGAAGACTCAATTATTTTTCTTATAGAAAGACTAAGAATTTCTTTTGTAGTTCAGACATTCTCAACAGGATGCTCTCCCTTTATAGTCATCATAACTCAGCACGCAAAAACAGTTGCTTATGATCAGCATTCATATCATTCATATTATCACATAATAAAGAGAATAATATAGAATTTAACACATTAGCCTTTACAACACTCACAAGTTGTCCTGTGTCACTAAGCCCTATTTAGTTCAGCTGACATTTTTCTCATGACAAGACTTTCTCACTGAAGAAAGTAAGGTATTTTAATTACACTTTAACACAAGTTTCTCAATTTGGGTGTTTATTCCAGAATGTTTTCTTATAATTGCAGTGGCACCATGAGAGGATACTCCTACATAAAACTTAAGCAGTAAGCCGCAGTATCTGTCACCGATTGCGTGCTTAGATATTGTGATAATGTCAGAATGTTGTAAGACTGTCTAAACATTTGTTCTTTATTTATCTCATGTGGACTCAAAGAGTTTGTAACATAACACTATGAGTCACCTATCTGCAAGGCCCTCACGAGGCTCTCCAGGCTCACTCCTTCCACATCCCCCTATACTCTTTGCACACTAGTTCATAGAAGCACACCATGTTATCTCCAACTTTATACCCTACCTCTCTACTATTAGAGCCGGTCATCCCCATGACTGTTTGTTTAATATCTGTCTTCCCTCTAGAATATGACCACAATACGGATAGAAAACATGCCTACTTTCTTTTATTATCAGCCCCCCAATGCCAGGAACACTGAAGATATTCAATAAGTATTCAGCAAACTGACTTGTTCTGTATCAATTTAAAAAATCAAAAATACCATTTTCAGACTCTAGTACCAAACTGAAAAATTACTCCTCTCTTTGATAGTACAACCAGAGTTTTTAGATCCTGAATCTTTTGGAGGCAGAAAAAGTAAAGGGCAGAATGGAATAGGAGGACGGCAGAAACGAATGAAGAAGGAGGCCACGTTGGGAGAGTAGTGCAAAAGCAACTAAGATTTGTGCAGTATGCCATTTGCTCCATCTGGAATAGTCTTCCATCTCTCACTCGGCAACCCCAGTCTTACCCCATGCCCTGCAGGATGAACTTCCATTCATCCTTCAAGACTCACACATTGCAAATCTGAGCTGGATGTTGCCTCTCTCTACTGTATTCTTCAAACCTATGGTATTCAACATTTACTTCTGTTGTAACACATAACACATTATTTTTAGAAAATTGTTTCCCAGTCTTACTTGTCTATCTAGATTATCTCTGCTTTGAGGACAGAAATTCTTATTCCCCATTTGGTTCCAGAATCTAGCATAGTGTCTGACCCAGTAATTTACTCTGCATTGCTATAACAAAATACCATAGACTGGGTAATTTATGAACAACAGAATTTTATAGCCCATATTTCTAGAAAATGGGAAGTACAAGGTACCAAAAGATCTGCTCTGGTGAGGGCCCACTTTCTGCTTCAAAGACAGTGTTTTATTAGTTGTATCTTCATATAGTGGGAGGGTTGAATGAGCTCCCTGGGGCTTCTTTAATAAGAAAACTTAATCCCATTCATGAGGGCTTGACCTTGAAGACTTAATCACCTCTCAAAGACTCTACTTTTTAATATTATTTCATTGAAGATTAGGGTTTTTTATTATAAAAAAAAGGTTTTAATATAAGAGTTGGAGGGGCACATACTTTCAGACCACAGTACCCAATGTAGATTTCACTACATGTTTGCTTATATAATAAATGGATAATGTTTATGTCTATTTTCCTGGCCATAAGGAGTAGGGGCCACAGTGGCGGGTGGGAGTAGGGGAAAGGGGAATAGGGAAGGAAAAAGGAAAAGATTATGTGTGAGGGAGGCGCCTATGGCTCAAAGGAGTAGGGCCCCAGCCCTAAAACTGCAAAACCAAAAAAGAAAAGGGAGGTTTTCTGAGTTATTTCAAAATAAAAATTATAAACATTTTAATATTCTATGAAATTTTGTCTTATTTGTCTTTTTCTCTTTACTTGAGTATCTTTATACTTTCACTTATTGAGGTATCTTTTCAACAATCATTCATTGACACTGGACTTTAAGGAAAGTGTGTTGGGTTCTGGGAATATAGAGAACCTAGCTGGTAAGCAAACAAGATACAGCATAACAGGATAAGGGCACCAACAGAGATCTATATAGAAAGAATAGGGTAGGGAAAAAGAGCATCTAAACCACCAGACTGAGGACTGATGGATCCTTTCTGCCCCTCAGTCCAAAGAATGGACCCATAATTTGTCAGTCTTTTCCTGAAATGGGTTCTCAAATGCTATGCCTTAGATATGACACCCTGTGACTTAGAATCTCTTTTCATATTCCTCAGCATTCAAATTTAAGAGTTTTGCCTTTAATCAATAATAATAATAGCAAAAAATGCATAAAATGTTTCTACTTTGAAACATCTTCTAAATCTTACTAGATAGGTAAATAACTATTCCTTTTATGAGTTATTTTTTACTCCCAGTTTTCTGTGGCAGAAATAAATTCTTCCCTACCTAATGTAGTAGAAAGGTGCCAATTTGTTAATTTCCCTGTGCTGACATTTTGTCTGAAATTTGTGACATAGTTTCGCTGTAGCCTAATAGAATATACGTGCGTCTGTTTTAACCTGATGATTCAGTAGCATCAGTGTTTGCACTACTGCTCTTTCTACAGAACTTCAAAATCTGACAACTGAAGTCTGTAACTGGGTGTGGCAATTTTTAAACTCGGTGCTCTGGTGAAAATTAATACATGTAATCATTTGTAAGTTCTATTTATTTAAAACCATTTAGTGTATATGAATGAAATAAATGTTTACCTAAGTTAATCTTTATATAAAAAGTTTAGACTTAAAAAATAGACCTCAATTACATTCTGGTTTCAAAATTAGCATTGACACATGACATAGAATTAAAAACTGACTGGACCTAATACCAAATTTTCAATTAACTGTTTGTTGTTTTTCTAACTCTCAGGCTAGAAGCTCTCATAACAAATCTAAAATCCTGGCTAAACAATAAAGAGTAGCTAAAAGATATAAGTAGTAGTAAACACATGGATAAAGGGCATGGACCACAAAGAAGGTGTTAGGACAAAAAGTGATATTTATATTCACATTTGGTTCTCCCATTTGATTGCTTGGAGTTGTCCAGGGGAAAAGACAGGAGTAGAACATCTAGAGAGAAATCCTATGGAGAAAGGTCATGTCCTACAGCCTTTCCCCAGGGCACTTAGAGAACACGGAGACTGGATTGGTGCTCACAGTGATTGAAGAGCATCTATTTCCCAGGGTGAGTGAGTGTCAGCTCTGGCCAAAAGGTGGTCTGATGAGACGCAAGAGGTTAGTAAGGAGCCTCAGTTTAGCTAAAAGGAACAAAATGGAACAGTTGAAATTTGCAAAGAGAAAATCTCAGTTTGGATGTAAGGTTCATATTTAGCTTTGCTTAAAACTATTTATCATTTTCTGTATCTATTTATATAATAGATGAGTATTTATACTCACGATTAAATAGAAAATACATTTTTGCAGATAAATACAAAACCACAGTGTAGTCTAAATCTCAATTAACAAAACACATGGAGGGAATGTTTTCTTTGCAATTGTGACCCACTCATGTAGCTGAATCAGAAGCCCTAAGCCAAAGTTCTCACTCTTTTAAACACATATCCTGAAACATATATATAAACATATATACCCCAAGGAGATTCTGATTTGTATCTATACCATTCTGTCAGATTTTTCTTAAGTTTTATTTTCTATAGTTCATATTATGAAATCATGTATCACCCCCACATTTAATGTGATAACATCACCACACCCAGGCATATCCTTCCACCTTGAAATCCCCAGCCTCAAGAAACCATTTAACATCTTTTTTTTATTATTATTTGGGATTCATTAAGGGTACAAAGAATTAGGTTACACTGATTACATATGTTAAACTCCCTCTTTTAATTTTGTACCACCCCCAAAAGGTGTGCCATACACCATGACCCCCAAACCCCTCTCTCCTTCCCCTCATTCCTCTAACCCCTTGTATTAGCTCAGCTACTGCCTTCATATTAGTATTGAGTACATTGGAGTCTTGCTTTTCCACTACTGTAATACTTTACTAAGAAGAACCTGTTCCACCTCCATCCAGGTTAATACAAAAGATTTAAAGTCTCCATCTTTTTTAGTAGCTGAATAGCATTCCATGATATACATATATCACAGCTTGTTAATCCATTCCTGGCATGGTGGGCATTTAGGCTGTTTCCATACTTTGGCAATTGTAAATTGAGCTTCAGTAAACAGTCTAGTGAAAAGGTCCTGATGATAAAATGATTTTTTTTTTCTTCTGGGTAGATGCCTAGTAATGGGATTGCAGGACCAATTTGAGTTCTTTGAAGATTCTCCATAGTTCCTTCCCAAAAGGTAGAACTAGTTTGCATTCCCACCAGCTGTGTAAAAATGTTCCTTTCTCTCCACATCCATGCCAGCATCTGCAGCTTTGAGACTCTATGATGTAGGCCATTCTCACTAGGGTTAGATGATATCTCAGGGTAGATTTGCATTTCTCTGATGATTAGGGACCATGAGCATTTTTTCATAATTTTGTTAGCCATTTGTCTGTCTTTTTAAGAGAAAGTTCTATTCATCTCTCTTTCCCAGTGATAGATGGAATTGTTGGGTCTTTTTTTGTTGTTAACTTGAGTACTCTATAGATCCTAGTTATCAAGTTTTTGCACAATTCATAATATGCAAATATCTTTTTCCATTCCAAAGGCTGTCTGTTTGCTTTGGTTGTGGTTTCCTTAGCTATATAGAAGCTTTTCAGTTTAATTAAGCCCCATTTGTTTATTTTTGTTGTTGTTGGAATTGTCACAGAAGTCTTCATAAAATCTTTACCTAGGCCAGTATCTTCCCCAGGGCAAACTTTCTTTGAGGATTTTTTTGTTTCATGCCTTAGATTCAAATCTTTTATCCATCTTGAATCAATTTTTGTAAGTGGTGAGAGGAGCGGGTCCAGTTTCAGTCTTTTACATGTGGTTATCCAGTTCTCCCAGCATCATTTACTGAATAGGGATTCTTTTCCCCAGTGTATGTTCTTGTTTGGTTTATCAAACATCAGGTGGCTACAAGAGGTGAATTTCATCTCATGGTTTTCTATTTAGTTCCAAATGTCAGTGTCTCTATTTTTGTGCCAATAACATGTTGTTTTGATCCCTATGGCCTTGCAGTATAGCTGAAAGTCTGGTAGGGTGATATCCCTGGCTTTGTTTTTATTACTAAGTATTGCCTTGGATATATGGGGTTTCTTCTGGTTTCATACAAAACAAAAAATTATTTTTTCCAAATCTTGAAGGTATGATGATGGTATTTTAATGGGGATTGCATTGAATCTGTAAATTGGCTTGGGTAGTATAGACATTTTCACAATGTTGGTTCTTCCCAGCCATGAGCATAGTCTATTCTTCCATTTGTTAGTATCTTCTGCTGTTTCTTTTCTTAGGGTTTCATAATTTTCTTTGTAGAGGTCCTTCACCTCTTTTACTATGTATATTCCTAGGTACTTCATTTTTTTGGAAGCTACTGTGAAGGGAATTGTGTCCTTGATTAATGTCTCATCTTGGCTGTTACTGGCATATACAAAAGTTACTGATTTGTGGACATTGGTTTTATATCCTGAGATATTGCTATATTTTTGGATCACTTCCAGGAGTCTTGTGGTTCTCTGGTCTTTGGGGTTCTCTAACTATAAGATCATATCATCGGCAAAGAGCAAGAGTTTGACTTCCTCTGAACCCATCTGGATGCCCTTTATTTCCTTCCCTTGCTTGATTATAATGGCTAGAACTTCCAACACTATGTTGAACAGTAGTGGCAACAGAGGACAATCTTGTCTGGTTCTAGTTCTAAGTAGAAAAGCTTTCAGTTTTACTCCATTCTGTATAATATTAGCTGTGGGTTTGTCATAGATGGCTTCAATCAGATTAAGAAATGTGCCACCTCCATGCCTAAATTCTTAAGTGTTCTATTTAGAAAAGGATGCTCAATTTTATCAAATGCTTTTTCTGCATCTATTGAGAGGATCATCTGCTCTTTGTTTTTGCTTCTGTTGATATGGTGAATTGCATTTAGGGACCTGTATATGTTAAACCAGCCTTGCATTCCTGGGATGAAACCTACTTGATTGTGATGAAGGACTTTTTTAATGTGTAACTGTAATGTATTGGCTAGGATTTTATTGAGAATTTTTGCATCTATATTCATTAGTGAAATTGGCCTGAAATTCTCCTTTTTACTTGGGTCTTTTCCTGGTTTTGGTATCACGGTGATGTTTGTTTCATGGAACATACTGGGGAAGATTCCTTCTTTCACAATTTTGTAGAATAATTTCTGCAGTATGGCTATAAGCTCTTCTTTGAAGGTTTGATAGAATTTTGGTGAAGCTGAACCATGGCTTTTTGTTGTTGGGAGTTTTTTTATCGTTTCTTCTATCTCCGTTCTTGAAACTGGACTATTCAAGAGATCTACTTCTTCTTGATCAAGTCTAAAGAGAAGGTGTGATTCCAGGTATTGATCCATTTCCTCCAATTGTCAAATTTCTGGCAAGTTTCTTATAGTATTCAGAGATGATCCCTTATATCTCTGTGGCATCTGTTGTCATTTCCCTTTTCTCAACAATTCTGATTGAGGTTATTAGAGATTTTACTTTTCTGTTTCTAGTTAGTCTGGCCAAAGGTTTATCAATTTCATTTATGTTTTTGGAAAACCAACTTTTTGTTCCATTAATTTTCTGAATGATTCTTTCATTTTCAATTTCATTAATCTCTGATTTAATTGTGGTTATTTCTTTCTGATGCTGGATTTGGGATTAGATTGTTCTTCTTTTTCCAATTCCATGAGGTTATTCATGAGTTTGTTGATGCACTCTCTCTCTGCTTTTTGAATGTAGGCATCTAATGTGATAAATTTCCTTCTTAAGACTGCTTTTGCTGTATCTCACAGGTTTGATAACTTGTGTCTTCATTATTGTTATGTTTGAGGACTTTAACATAAGGATGTGAGGATGAATGTTTTTGTTGGAGTTGAGTCCTACCTTTAATGCCCTGTGGTGTGAAAAAATACAAGGTATAATTTCTATTCTTTTAATTTTGCTGAGGTTTTATTTGTATCCTGGGATGTGTCCATTTTGGAGTATGTACCATGGGCTGACAAGAAAAATGTATATTCCTTAGGTTTGGAATGGTATGTTCTGTACATGTCTATTAATCTCATTTATTCTAGGGTCACATTTAAGTCCTTTTTATCTTTGTTTAGTTTCTGTTTAGAGGATCTAAATAGACAGTCCAGTTCTGTCAGAGGGTTGTTAAAGTCCCCGGCTATCATAGTGTTAAGGGATATCATATTGCTCAAACCCATTAAGGTCTTTTTCACAAATATGGGAGCATTTAAGTTGGGTGCATAAATATTTAAAATTGAAATATCTTCTTGTTGTATTAGTCTTTTGACCAGTATAAAGTGTCCATCTTTGTCTTGCTTAAGTTTAGTTACTTTAAATCTGCTTGTATCTGAAAATAAGATTGCAACCCTTCATTTCTTCTGATTTCCATATGCTTGAAATACTGTTTTCCATCCCTTACCCCTGAGTCTTGATTTGTCCTTCAAGGATAGGTGTGTCTGCTGGAGAAAGCATATGGATGGCTTCTGCTTTTTTTTTTTTAATCCAATCAGCCAGGCTGTGCCTCTTCTGTGGTGAACTCAGTCCATTGACATTTACTGAGTGTGGTGGAGTTCTATTCATCTTATTTTATGAAAGTCCATTGTGTAGTTTTATCTTTTGTGCCACTGTAGAAGCTAAGTTTTGACCTTTGGCTTCTGGGTATTTCCTTTGCTGTTCCCATTCCCATTCCCATTCTGATGGTGAATGTTGAGACTAGGTCCAAGTATTTCCTGCAGAGCTGGTCTTGTTTTGGTGAATTTCCTTGGTGCTTGTATATCCACAAAAGATTTCATTTCTCCATCAATACTGGAGCTTATTTTAGCAGAATATAGAATTCTGGGCTGAAAATTGTTTCAAGAATGTTGAAAGTGGATGACTATGCTCTTCTGGCTTGGAAGGTTTCAGTAAAAATTTCAGTTGAAAAGTCTGCTGTCATCCTAATGGCTCTGCCTCTGTGGGTCAGTTGGCACTTACTCCTAGCTGATTGCAGAATTTTTTCTTTCATCTTGACTTTGGACGGGTTCATTACAATGTGTCTTTGAGAGGCTCTGTTTCAGTTGAGTTGATCTAGGGCTCAATATCCATCTGAAAATAATGTGTCAGGGTCTGTAGTAAAACTTGAGAAGTTTTCATTTATGATAGTCTCCAGTAAGGCTTCCATTCTTGTAGGATAACCTTCTTGCCCTTCAGGAATCACTATTATTCGTATGTGTGAATGCTTCATGGAGTCTTATAGTTCTCTGAGCACCTGTTCTGTTTTCTCTCTCTTCTTTTCTGCCTCTTTAAATCCTCTAGCTCTAAGGTTCTTTCTTCTCCATAGTGTAACCTATTTTTGATACTTTCTACTGCTGCTTTACATTCCCTGACTGTCTCCTTCACTTCCTTAAGCTCCACCATATCCTTTATATATTCTACATATCTCTTGTCCAAGTTTTGGTTCTGTCTTTCCATTTTCCTGTCCATTTCTTTTATTGTCTTTATCATCCACATTTTAAATTCCCTTTCTGTCAAGTCCATTAATTCTTTACAGGTAGAGTCTTCTGCAGTAGCTGCCTCATGGTCCCATGGGGGAATTCTTCTGTTTTGGTTGTTCCTGTTGCCTGAATTTTCCTGTTGGTTCCTCCTCACATGCTCTTTGTTCTCATTCATGTCATTGTCCTCCTTTTTCCTTCTTACTGCCTCCTTGCTCTTGATGACAGTATATTGCAATGTGTCACCAGGACAACAGGTGGCACTGTGGTTTTTTAGGAGACAGAACACAGCCAGCGACCTGTATGGTCCTTATTCCAAACTTAGTTACCTTCAGTGATCACCTGATTGTTTCCTCAGTATTCAGACTCTGCCAGTTTGGGACCTTAAAGCTCATAAGAATCCTTCAGGGGCAGGTGTCACAGTGCCCCCTGCCTCCAGTTCCTATGGGGCAAGTGATTGTGACTTGGCTGGCCTTCTGCAGAGGTCTGGGATGGGAGGAAATCTTTCCTGAGTTTTCAGTTGTCAAGAGAAGCTGTGCTTTGAGTGGAAAGCTTGGAAGAGTAAGTGGACTTAAACAGTATACAGCAACCAGATTTGAATGCCAATTGGAGTGAACTTGCCATAGGTTTGGTGGCTGGTGAGGCAGCCGTGCCAAGGTCTCGGCAGCCAGGAGGCTGCCATTGTGGGAAGGTCATGAGAAATTCTTAGCAGAGGCTTAAAGCACAGCCATCTTAATTCCATCTGCCAGAATCAGGCCTCCACTCTTGGGATAGGCTGTACTCCCTGAGCTATGACTCTGAGTAAGGTCCCCATGTTAGGTATGGCTGGGTTCTCTCATCAACACAACAAAAGAGACAGAATAAACAACTTGAATAAGTTATCATCTAACATGTCTACAATGACAACACTTCATTTGAGAATAAATAAACCACAATTATATACATACATAAATAAAATACAATGTGTTATATTTGGCTTTATAATGTGCTATAGTCTGATTATTTTGGCTGGGGAAAATAAAGCATGAAGAAAGAAATGAAAACAAGAATCTGAGACTTCCATTTAGTTCAAAGCAGTTAAAATACTTATCGTTCAGTAAAATAGGAAGATAGCTCTCAAGACAGGTCTTAGTTTGGTTAAATTAGAAAGAAAGTCATTTTTAAAAGTTGTACCATTTCACAAAAATCATCGAACTAAGCAATTCCTAATAGTTGCTAAATATATATGCTAGTGTAAGCTAATATAAAATACACAGCAAAGTTTTAAAAAAAAAAGAAGAAGAAAATGTGTATTTTCTTTCAAGATATCCAGCTTAGGTAAGCTCTATGGGCTTCCTTAACTAAAATGATGGAAAATTTCTAAGACCCCCAACTCTTAGATTAGTGTTTTTTGTTAATTAATGGCAGAAAGTACAATTTTTTAAATTTAGTTAAAATCAACTTAAAGGAATTCTATGAGGTGGAGACTACTCATTCATAGATATGAAAACTATTGGGCAGAACAATACGTAACTGATGCTATAAGGGAGATAGTACTCAATTCACTAGAGGAACACAGAGGATTAACATAGATTAACCGGAAGACCAGAGAAATTTTTACAGATGAAGGAAAGTTCCACTTGGGCTTTAAAGTAAATAAGTTTATTTTTTAGGACAGAACATTCTGGATAAATGACACATCAGAGGCAAAGTTTTCTCCCCACCTGAAAAATGAAAGTATAGGCCAGGTGTGGTGGCTCACACCTGTAATCCTAGCTCTTTGGGAGGCTGAGGAGGGAGGATCACTTAAGGCCAGGAATTTGAGACCAGCCTAGTCAACACTGCAAGAACCTGTCTCTACAAAAAATTAAAAATTAGCTGGGCATGACAGTGCATGCGTGTAGTGCTAGTTACTCATGAGGTTGATACAGGGGGATCCCTTGAGCCTAGGAGTTAAAAGCTGTGTGAGCTATGATTGCACCATTATACTTCAGCTTGGATAACAGAGCAAGACCCTGTCTCAGAAGAAAAAAATAAATAAAGTCTAGTTTAAAGGCATGAGATGAATAAGTAGGAGATAAGGATGTACAGGCAAGAGAAGCCCCTGCTTTAAAAGCTACATTGACTCTGGACTTTACTTTGAAAAAAGGAAACCAATGACAATTTTTAAGCACAGGACTGACTGAATCAAAGGAGAACTTTAGAATAAAGTTCTTTAATATAAGTCCTTTGCCCTTTTGTACAAATAAATATTAAATATATTACTGACATGCTTTCATCTATACATGCTGGTGAAATAAGAATGTTACAATGAAACTGTGAATCCTCTCAAATATAATGAGATGACTGTGAGTAATAATCATCTACTGAGGTTGGTAGAACACCTGTGAGGGTTGCCAGATCACAGAGCACAATGCAGAAACTAATCATAACATTCTCTGAAATCACAGAAAACTAATGAAGGTTTACACTTACAAAATAATAGCTGGAAAAGAGAAGCATTTTCATTTTTCATTTTTTTTTTAGAGGAGAGCACAAATTCAGTCCCCCACTACCACAAATTACACAGTCAAGTTTCCCACATTTGAAGAAATTACAGGAGTCAGCACATCTGGAGTTCAATGGCTAAGTCTCATCCTGGGCACATCTGGAGTTCAATGGCTAAGTCTCATCCTGGGAAAACCACCTTAGTGATCATGGAATCTCCCTCCTCCCTCCCATGAGGAGTATTTTCTAATGTTAATACTTAACATCTTCAAAAACCTAGACAAATGAATATGTATGGTCAGGAGCACTCAAAACAAATCTATAAAATATCTAGGACTCCTTTGGATCACTAATGTAAAAACAGCAAATTAAACCAATAAAGTTATTTTTACAAAATTTATGTTATTTCATTGCATTAAATATTTTCAGTACACAAATGGAAAAAAGATGCATCTGACACTGTAACAGTAATTGTGCTAATCATTCGACACACCCATTTTCTTTTATTCTATGGACACAGAAAGAAAGCATTTTCTAGCTCCCTCTGCTTAGGAAGAGCCTCTGATTGAGCTGAAGCCAACAAAATATGAGTAGAAGTGATATTCCACACTCCCAAGTCTGGTTCCTAAAACCTCCTTATTCCCTCTCTTTACTTGCCTGCTGGACAGATACAAAAATATCCAATGGAATGCTCTAAGGACCATTAAAAAAGAAAACAGAACAAAAACCATATGATGGAAGAAGATTAGATTCCCTGAATGACTGTGTAGAGGAGACTTTCCTCTTACCTCCCAGTGATCCTCACTGGATTATGATACAAGCTAGAAATAAAAGCTACTAGATTTAGGATTGATTTTTGTAGGAGTTATCGCACCCTGGCTATTATGGGCTCCCAAAACTTTATATTTAAAAGTAAGAAGTGATACAATTTATATTTTAATCCTCCTCAAAGCACTTCACTAAAACATTACGCTATAAAAATAATCAAGTTTCTAGTATAGTAAAAAGTAAAATTGAGGAGAAATGACTTAGGGAAAGGGATAGAACCATTAACCCTTACATTTTGAAATAAGGTGGGCTGATGGTTCACTAGGGATTTGATTACAACCAGAGGGTATTGTCCAATGAGGGTTGGACAAAGTTTCAGGAAGAGACAAAAGGACCCTGAGCACTGAATTAATGAGCCAAATTTTCTCTAGCTTTATGAGTTGAAAAAAATATTATTTGTAAGAGTTCTGATGATGTAGATTTTTTCTTGTATAGATTAAGGACCCTTTACCTGAAAATCCAACATTCAACGAGCATTTCCTTTGAGTGTCACATTGGGACTCATGAAAATGAGTACTAGATTTCATATTCTCAGAGTAAGGATACTGAACGTGTACTTTCATGTAAGTTTATTTCCATAGTTTCCCTTAATTTTCTTTATTCCTCCTTCTAATATATTTGTACTTTAAACCTGATGCTTTCTCACTATCTATGTTCAATGTATTTTGTTATTACATTTTAATAATTTCTATTTTATGTGGTATTTTATACTTTTTTTTTTTTTTTTCCCGGGGCTGGGTTTGAACCCGCCACCTCCAGCATATGGGGCCAGCGCCCTACCCTTTTGAACCACAGGTGCCACCCTGGTATTTTATACTTTTAAATTTCCTGTTTTGATCCTTTTTATTGCTTTAAGCATGAGTTCTTTTAACTGCTTATAAATTTTATCTGGGACAACATTAATTTCCAAATATATTTCTTCTGTAAGATATGCTTTATTAGTAAAGATTTTTAAAGCAAGTGTTTTGTTTTGTTTGTTTGTTTTGTTTTGTTTTTGGCCAGGGCCAGGTTTGAACCCACCACCTCTGGTATATGGGGCCAGCACCCTACTCCTTGAGCCACAGGTGCTGCCCTAAAGTGAGTTCTTAATGAGCTCAGAATGATCAAGCAAAAACATATGGATCAATAAACAGGCAAGAACTCAGTGAATATAAATTCCTTCCTCAATATCTAGTTATCTGAGCACTAAAGGATTCTCAGTGTCTCTTCTCAAATTATTTTTTAAGATAAACTGTATTATTTCATATTATTTCCTAGCCCATATCATCATCAG
Organism: Otolemur garnettii; assembly: GCF_000181295.1. Classification (NCBI taxonomy): domain Eukaryota; kingdom Metazoa; phylum Chordata; class Mammalia; order Primates; family Galagidae; genus Otolemur; species Otolemur garnettii. The sequence continues at coordinate 5,750,058 of NW_003852465.1, forward strand.
ACCATTCTACAATCTGAAAATGGGTCATATACCATCTAACTAGCTCTAATTCTCATAGCCCCATAGTGAGCCCTTTGATCTGAATCTCATTCAAAATAATGTTCTTTTAGTGTGATCTTTATACACATTTGTGAAATTAATGTTTAATGAAGGATGACTATGCACCAGACTTCTGATATATCAGTGAACAAAACAGAAAAATCGCTAACCTCACAGAGTTTTATTCACTATGGGGAGAGGTCACAAATAATAAACTAAAGTATCTATCATTAATTAATTTTATAGTATATTAGACGGTAATAAGCACTATGAAATAATAGAATAGGAATGGGAAATATGAAGTTTATAGGGAGGTTAACATTTTAAATAAGGGTATATTAGTAGAGACCTCACAAAGATTGAGGAGATTAGAGTCAAGATGTAAAAGAAGCAAGGTAAGCCGTGATGATATCATAGAGAAGAGGGTTTCTAGGCAGAGGGAACAGCAAATGCCTGGGTGGGAATGTTCTAGGCAAACTTAAAAAACACAAAGAGGCTAGTGTGCCTAAAGAAGTAGCTGTATGATCTGGGTTAGAGGGAAAGTAAGAAGAGAGGGGGGTCAGAGACAGACCCGTGTGTCAAGTATTTTATGAGTCACTCTAACAACTTTGGGTTTTTCTTTAAGTGAAATGGAAAAGTCACTGAAGGATTCTGAACTGAAGAATGGCATTATATATGACTTATATTCAAAATGTTTAATTCTTTCTGCTATGTTAATATTGACCAAAGGAGAAAAGGGTAAAGCAGTTAGGAGGATAACTGCCATAAATGAGGTGGAAAAGGATGATAGCTCAGACCATGGCAACGGGGACATATGTGGTGAGAACTGATGAGAATCTGTATAGTCAATGAATTCAGAGCAGAGATGATTTACTGACAGATTGGGTGTGAGGTAAGAGAGAAAGACAGGAATCAAGGATTTTTACCTGAATAACTAGAAGGATAAAATTGGTATTTACTGACATTAAAAAAAAAAAAAAAAACTAGAAGAAGGCTGGTTTGGAGAAGTACAGGATGTCCCAAAGGTCACTACATATAGGAAATTAACAAACTCATAGTATATTTTATATCACATTATATTACTTATTTTTATATTTTAAAATTGATATACCAAAACATAAATATTTTATAAAATTTTATAACTAATATTTTGTAAATAAAGGTACATTAAGCTAAAATTTCCCAGTTTCTGTATGTAGTATCTATGGTGGCAACGTTTGGGACACCCTATAGTAATCAGAAGTTAAGTCTGGGATACACTAACCTTGGGATGATTGCAGCTGGAATTAAATGATTAGAAGTCAGATGAAATACATATCTGGAATCACTGATATGTAGATGGATGGCATTAAAAACTATATGATTAAATGAGATCATGAAGACTGTGAAAATAGACAGGAAAGAGAAGAATAAGAGTTCTGGGGCACTCTGACATTAAGAGCTCTGAAAGAAGAGAAAGACACCACAAAGGACTGAAAAAAAAAATAAACCAGTGAATTAGGAGCAAAACCAAAAGGCAGTAGTGTCATGACAGTGTCAAGTGCTGCTTGCAGGTCACATAAAACAAGGATTGATATTTGGCCTTTGGATTTAGCAACATGGACATCATTAGTAGCCCTGGTCAGAGCTGTTTAAGTTGAATGATAAAGGCAGAAGACTCCTGAAATGGTTCAAGAGAAAATGAAAAGCTACAGACAGTAAAGATGGAAAACTCTTTGGGACAATTTTACTGGGAAAACAGAAATGCAATGATGAAAAGAATGGAAAGCAGAATCAAAGGAATGAATGTCTTTGTTTTTTGTTTTAAGATGGAAGATGTAACAGCCTATTTGGAAGATGATGACGGGAATTAGCCATTGGGGGGGGGTGATTGAGAGAAAAGAAGAAAGAACAATTGAAATGGTGTTCTTGAGTACATTTGAGAAATGGGACCTAGTACACAAGTAAAGTAGATAATTCTTCATCCAAATAAGAGAAAAGAAGACAGAGCTTGGGCACACAGAAGCTTGGTGAAACGTGGTAGTGCAAGCTTAAGGGTATTCTCTTCTGATTGCTTCCATTTTCTCAGTGACATAGGAAGCAAGGTCATTATTTGCTGAAAATTAAGAAGAGCTAGACATAGTCAAAGTTTGGGGAGAGAGAAGGTGTGAAATAGATATCTATACATAAGAAGATATATATGGAATGGGGAAATATGATTGCCAGGCAGCATTAAAAGGCTACTTCAGCTCATAATCAAGAATTTGAAGTTAACACCATAAATATGTACAATGATTTCATACCCATAATAATTTTAAATAATTTAATTTTTAAAAAGTAAAAATAGAACTTGAAGTGAGACCAATAAGCCTAGGAAGCTATACAGGATAGATAAGGAACAGAAGAGTCACTTAACCAATCTTATGATATGGCCAAGGAATAGAGGGTGTGTGCGGGGAACCACTATAATGATGACTCATAAAATTTAAGCTGGGTAAGAAAAATGGCAGAACATGAAGGAAATGAAGAGGAGTAAGTAGGCAGGAGCCCAAGGATTGATGAGTCAGTGTATTTGAGGACAAATACAGTGTATTTGAGGAAAGATAAGCGTTTGTGGTCAGAGAAAGATGCATGGAATTGAGGTTTTGGCACAGTTACAGTTCTTACAGTCTTGAATGATCATAAGGATGAGCATCTGAGAAAGGATGGAGGACAAGATCACTGAAGGAAAGGAGGTCAAGGAACCAAGTAGCTAGAGTGGTAGAAATGCCATCCACACAGACAATAAAACCTTTAGGAATTATGGCAGGAGTTGGTGTTGGAAAAAGTGAAAGTGAGCCTTCAAAGAGTGCATATTCAACAAGCAGTCTAAAGTAAATGAGTTGATGAACCTTCACATTACTAAAAATAAGGCATTCATAAGGAAAAGGAAACTACTCTGCCTTTTAAAGAGTATTAACAACCACTCCGGAAAGACAGACAATTGAAAGCTATTTCAATCATTAAGATTAAAAAGGAATCTCTTAAGTAGTAGGTAAATCATCCTAGTACTTTTAAGGTTTGACCACTCCTTTGCATGCTATAGAAGGAGTCCTTTGGAAACGAACCCATAAGACTTATGTATTTTAACTTTTTTCTGAACGAAGAATCAGGTGAAATAATTTATTTAGATTTACTTTAAAAGAGTTTGACCTAAAACACCTATCACTGAACACATAAAAATAGAGTGACTATGAAATCAATGCAATGCTCTATTAAGTTGAAAAAGTAAATAACTAGTTATGTTCAAAAATAAAGCACTATTTTCCAAATGCAGAGGCAGAAGATTGTAGGAAGAAAATGATTACACTATTTAGCATATTATTATTTCCTCCTTAAGTATCTTAACTCTCACAAGTCAACAGAAGAAACTGCGAGTTTTACAATATCGTTCAAATCATTCTGAACATTGATTACATTCATTCAAACTCAAGGAGATTATTAATAAATATTAATAACACATTTATAAGAGTAATTATTTGGCTATATGAAGGCATCGTGCTTCAGGAGTAAACACTAAATATTCCAGGTAGTGGAGGGGAGTTGCTTAAGCTTTAAAAAAAAAAAATTTAAGAGACACATAATAATTGTACATATTTATGGGGTACATAGTGGTGTGATACATAAAATGTATGGTGGCTAGACCAGGGATATCAGTATATCTATACTCTCGAACATTTATCATTTCTGTAAACATTCAATGTCCTCCTTCTAGCTGTCTGAAACTACGTATTATTGTTAACTATGTCATCCCACAGTGCTGGAGGACACTAGAGCTTACTCTTCCTATCTAGCTGTAATTTTGTAATCTTTAACATCTCTTATCTCCCATTGCCCCTTACCCTTCCCAGTCGTATGTTCTTTCCTACTTTTTACTTGAAGAGATCAGCTTTTTATTAATTTCCACGTGAGTGAGAACATACAGTGCTTAAATTGTGTTTCTGCCTTATTTCACTTAACAAAATGTCCTCCAGCTCCATCCATGTTACCACGCGTGACAAGATTTCATTCTTTTTTATAGCCAAATAGTATGCCATTGTTTGTATATATATTACATGTTCTTTACTTATTCATCTGATGTTGGACATCTAGGTTGATTCTATACATTTGCAATTGTGAAAAATGCTGCAATAAACACAGGAGTGCAGATGTCTCTGCGATATACTGATTTCCTTTGGATAAATACCCAACAGTGGGATTGCGGATCATATGGTAGCTCTATTCATAGCTTTTAAAGGAATCTCTCTACTGTTATCCACAGTGACTGTACTAGTTTACATTCCCATGGACAGCATACGAGAGCTCCCTTTTCTCCACATCCTCTCCAGCACTTATTTCCTGTCTTTGAGATAACAGCCATCCTAACTGGGGCGAGATGAATCTTCATTGTGGTTTTTATTTGCATTTCCCTGACAACTAGTGAAGAACCTTGTTCATGTATTCGTTAGCTATTTTCTGTCTCCTTTTGAGAAATGTCTGTTCAGACCATTGGAATGCTTTTTTTAAACAGATTGTGTCCTTGCTGTTGAGATGCTTGAATTTCTTTTATATGCTAGATATTAATTCCTTGTCAGATAAATAGTTTGGGAATATTTTTACCCATTCTTCAAGTGGTCTCTTCACTTCATTGATTGTTTCCTTTGCTCTGTAGAGGATTTTTAGTTTAATATTATCCATTTGTTTATTTTGCTTTTGTTGCCTGTGCTTTTGAGGGCTTACTCATAAAATCTTTTCCCAGATCAATGTCCTGAAGCATTTCCCTAGGTTTTCTCCTAGTAGTTTTGTAGTTTGGGGTGTTACATTTAGATCTTTGATCCATTTTGAACTGGCTTTTATAGAGAATGAGAGGTGGGAGTTTAATTATATTCCTCTGCGTATGGATAGCCAGTGTTCTAGAACCATTTATGAAAGAGACTGTTCTTTCTCCACAGTATAATTTTGGTGTTTTTGTCAAAAATCAGTTCTGAAAATATGTGAATTCATATCTGTGTTCTCTGTTCTGTGTCATTGTTCTATGTGTCTGCTTTAAAACCATGTTGTTTTGGTCACTACCGCTTTGTGTATATTTTGAAGTCCAGTCGTGTGGTGCCTCTAGCTTCATTCCTTTTGTTCAAGATGGCTTTGGCTGTTCAGCGTCTTTTGTGGTTCCATACAAATTTTGAGATTTTTGTGAAGAATGTCATAGATATTTTAATGGAAGCTGCATTGAATCCCTTTATTGCTTTGGGCAGTATGGCCATTTTAATAACATCAATTCTTCCCATCCATGAGCATGGGATGTTTTTCCATACATCCGTATCCTCTTTGATTTATTTCACTGATATTTTGTAGTTATCCTTTTAAAAGCCTTTCACCTACCTGATTAAATTATTCCCAAGTATTTTGAATTTTTGTAGCTATGTAGATGAGATTGCTTTCCTGATTTCTTTTTTCAGCAAGTCCATTGTTTGTGTATAGAAATGCTACTGAAATTTATATGTTAATACTGTGTCATGCAACTTTAGTGAATTTATTATCAGATATAAGAGTTATTTGGTATAAGCTTTAGGTTTTTCTATACATAAAAGCATGTCATCTGCAAACAGGGACAATCTGACTTCCTCCTTTACAATTCAGATGTCCTTTATTTCTTTCTCTTGCCTGGCTCCATGTTACATTTTAAATTATACTCACAAATTACAATTTTCACAAAGACAAATGGATAAAACACAATAAAAAAAAAAGAAGTTAATGCCAATATTTAATCCTTGTCTTCTCCCAAAAAGAAAACTACAAAATTCTAACAAGCAACCTGGTTTGTGCAAATAAATCAAGGTTTAAAGTAAATGAAAACTACAGCAGCTTTACAAGATACCTGGTCTATCTTGTCTGAATATTTACTACGCGATAGTTTCTGAGGAGGCAACAACGAGTAAATATATATCCCTGTCTTCAAGTCACCTATAAACTAGGAGGAAAGACATGCCTGTAAATAAAATATATGTTCACAATATATATTGTGTACAAAAAGCTAGGGGACCACAAAGGAAGTGGTGACTACATCTTTCTGAGAGAGGCACAAAAGAGTCTCAGGTGATATTTGAACTGGACCTTGAGGACTGAGGTGGAGTTCAGATTGAAGGTCTCCCTGTCTTTGTGTCAGGGGATCGTGATATTAGGAAGGGAGAAACCCACACAGAGGGAAAAGAAACAGCAAGATACAGAAGAATGAAAGTGTGCAGAACATTTAGTTAATTATGGAGGGAAAGGTGTGGCTTATGAAGAGAGGCAATGGATGAGGAATGGGCAAAATGAAATTAGAAAAGCAGCTTAGTGATTAATTTACTTTTAAGACTTCACAGTTCATCCTATAAAGTAACTATTGGCCAAAGCGTGTTCCGTAGAATGCCGGTTCTATAGGATATTGAAGGATTAAAACATGGAAAAGATGGCCTCTCTGGTAAGATAGGGTTAAACAAAATTTAAAAGATGTACTTACTCCAGGGCTTCTCTGCACCTCTTAAGATACTAATGCACATTGTGAATCTCAAAAGGGAAATAGAATATGCAGTTTTTAAGACTAATTTGACAATAGAACCTTTTTTTCAAAGGAGCAATGCAGAGAACTAATGTTCTGTGATAATGTATTCTATTCTGAAAAATGCCACTAGGTCAATGGAGAAGTCACTGCAACCTACACTGGCTTCCCAACACATGACATCATTTATTTATCCCTCCATCAAATAAATATTTATTTAATACCTTCTATATGCTAAGCCTAAACTAATATTAGATTTTTACTGGGATAAATCTGAATAAACAAAATGAACTTGAATTCTTACTGTAAAGGATGCAAGTTTATCACAGGGTAGTAGTACTAGTTAGGTGATACATGGTAGCTCAATTGCTTGGCTTTAAATCCTAGCTATTTCTCTTACTAGCTGTGTGACCTTAGGCCATTACTTAACTTCTCCATGCTATGGTTAAGTGAGAATTGTAACAATACCTATCTTGGGTTGTTCCCATGATTAGAATAATTGTATTAATAGTATTAATCAAGTTGATATTATAAAGTGCTCAGAAAAGTGCTTGGTCTATAATAGGCATGATGTGTTTTTCTGTTACATAAATCAAATACATACGCTGGGGTCAGAGGGAGTGTTTTTCTTTCCCTTCCCAGAGTAGTTTATTGCACACTTACTCTGGGAAATTTTTGTAATAAATCAGTAGCCTGTTTAGATATTGGTGAAAATGAGATAACACAAGGCCATTTGGGCTCTTCCCTTAAGTAGGAAGCTTTATTGAAACATCAATCTTCTCCCTAGGTGGTGAGCCAAAGTCTCCTAGCTCTCGTTATTTTCTCCACAAACCTGACCAAAAGTCAGGATATAAAAATGCGGGCTAACGGAATGAAGTTGATTTCTAGTTTCTATACTTCTTCCTAGTTTTCAGATTTTTCCACAGTGGGTAGGTTTTGGTTTTACAGTCACCAAAAAATTATTTCAAAAGTCAGCTGTCAAACTAGGGTTAAAAACAAAACTGAGTATAATACAGTAGCTTTTCTCCTTCCTAGTCCAAAAATAGTAGTCACAGATGATTGGGAGGTCGAGATGGGATTCAGCATCATGAATGAATATGTTTCAAATTAGAAATAGGATTTGCCAAAAAGTTGAAAAAATTTTAACATCCTACAAAATTCATGAACATTAATTTTGGAAGGTAGGGATATACATGCACTCATATTTTAAAGACAAACAATATGATTCACAAGGAAATCATAGTTGTTTGAAAATTGAGATCACTGTACCTTCCACAAAATATTTTTTAGTGTTCAGAGTTACCTTAAAATTAAAATGATGAGAAAGTTTACAAATTCACATTTTCTCTGTGAAAAATGTGTCTTCCTATACACGTTTCATAATAATAAAGTCTAAAAGGTTTTTTTTCTCCTCCAGATTGAATAAAAGCATATTCCTCATTTCAGTGAATGCTATATGAATCCTTCTGATTGCTTAAGCCAAGAACTTCGCAGTCGTTTCTCTCACTTCCCACACCCGACTGCTCATTATATCCTGTCTGCTACTCTTCAGATACAGCTGGAATCAGGCCACTTACCGTCTCCACCCCCAACCATGTGGTCCAAGCCACCATTCTAACTGGTCTCCCTGTGACCACCCTTCGGTCTATGCTCAGAACAGCATCCGAAGGAGTGACTCCTCTAAAACACAAGGCCTCATTGTTTCCCATCTCACTTGCAGTAAATGCAAAAGTCCTTTCCAAGCCTTCCATGATCTGGTCCATGTCACTCCCCTGACATCACCCCACCTCCCTTGCTCCATTTCAGTCTCCCTGGCTTCCTCACTATTCCTAGAACCAGCAGTCGGGCCTTGTCAGTGCTGTTCTTTCTCCCTGGAATGCTCTTCCTGCAGATGTCTTCTTGCCTCCCTCCTTCATCTTTTTCTGTATGTTTCTCAAATGTCACCGTATCAATACAATTTCCCCTGACGACCTATTTGAAAATTGCAAACCACCTCATTCATATATTTCCAATTGCCCCTCTCAGAATTTTCTCTCCGTAGCATTTGACACCCTCTAACATCCTGTATGCTTCCCATTTATCTCCTTGTCTCTCCTCAACAGAATGAAAACTTCATGAGCACGGGACTGTTCCTTGTTTTATTCTCTGATGTGTTCCCAGAGCCTAGACTAGGGCATAGCCCACATTAGCTGTTCAATGAATGTTAAATAAAAATGAGGTGTTGGGTAAGGTATTGGACATATTATCCTGGAGTCTGGAGAAAGGCCAGGAGTATATATGATCAGTGTGGATGGGATTAGAATTGACAAAACTGTATTCAGTGAAAAAAAAACTTCTAAGAAAATTCATTTTCCAGGATGCGTGTGGTAGCTCACGCCTGTAAACCCAGCACTATAGGAGGCCAAGGTGGGAGGATTGGTTTCAGTTGGGAGTTCAAGACCAGCCTAGGAGGACTGAGACACCCATCTCTACTAAAAATAGAAAAATTAGCCAGGTGTGGTGGTACATGCCTATATTCCCAGGTACTCAGGAAGGTGAGGCAGGAGGATTGCTTGAATCCAGGCGTTTAAGGTTGCTCTGAGCCAGGCTGAGACCAGAGCACTCTAGCCCAGATGACAGGCAAGACTCTATCTCAAAAAAAAAAAAAAAAAAACTCATTCTCATAAAAATGAGAATTTGTTGGAAAAACATAATGACAAAAACTAATATACTTTGCTGGAAGAGCAAAGTGATAAAAATAATACACTTTTTGTAAATTTCAAATTAGCAAAATTTACAAAAATGAAAGTGGTTAAAAAGATACGCAATATGTAATGAATTTCAAGAGACTGAATCAATAGTCTCTCATTGTTTTCTAATTGTGTATTGCTTTGCTTCGTATTCTAAGTTATCTCGTCTTCTCAGGAAATAAAGGACACGTTATGCCTTCTCATCTTCTGTTTACCATCTGATCCTAGACAACGGCTACGGAACACTAACAAGGAACTGGAATACACACGGTGCATTGTTTCTAAGGAGTCCCAGCTCTATTCTTCATATTCTGTGACCATTTAATTGTACTTGTGCTGGCAGTACATATGGGAATTGAAAGCAATATACTTGAAAGGAATGGAGATTACAATTCTCTCCCCAATAATTTGAAACTTATCCTGAAGCTTCTTCAAAAGCAAAAGCAGAGCCCAAGGTCAAACAACACTTTACCAAGAATCACCCATTAGAATGCAGAAGAGTCTCTCAAAGACTCTGCTGTCTGCATTTCCTAGGAGCAGATGTGAAAAGTGGGGGAAGTATTATGAAATAACCACCACATCTGCTCGTTAATTTGTGTTAATGGTGTGTATGAAGTTGTCAACCCATTGTACTTTTAAATGACATCACTCATCAATCCCTTCATTTCTACATGATGAAAATACACTTGGGCTGGAAGATGCCTCGCTGCAGAGTAACCTAAAAGCTTTTCAAACCCCTTTAATGGATATTCGCAGTCACTACTTTCCAAAATGTAATATTTCATCACCTACTATATTTAAATTTCTAAAATCTGCATTCTATGTCTCAAGGATGTTGAAATCAAAATTAAAGCACTGAAAAGCCTACATGATTTGACAAGTAACGTGTATTAGAGGGTACTGACCAAGCAGACGGTAGGCCAACCTTAACCAGATGAAAGCTGCAAATAACTGCAGCTTTAAAGTTTGGGAGACAAAGTAGCTGAGAAAGAATTTAAAGTTTTTTTAAGGGAAATAGACAAAGAAAATCAAATGAGGGAAAGAAGCAATATAAAGGCATGAAGGTCAAAAATACACAAACAACCTGAACTGTGAAATAGAAAATCAGGTGAATGAAATGGATTCAGGATCTAACAATGCCAAGAAAATTTGTTTCCATCATAATCAGCCATTGCACTAGACCTACATTTTAAAAAATGGAAATTATTGTAATTGAATTGAGGGTAAAGGAAGAAGGGAATTCCTGCAATATGGTAGAAATGAATATTAAATAGGTAATTGTTATGAATTTGTCTTAATCTCCTTCCAGTAAAATCACTAGCGCTTTCTTTACTCTGTTAAGCTTCCATAATGCTGCTTATTGCCCTAGCATTATAATAACAAATCCCACCTTTCTCACTTCAGTGCAACAATTTTCCTGGAAGACATCCTTACCATGTATGCAAGTCAAGAAAATGACACAATTTGAGAACCTTCAAGTCAAACCATTGTAAGTCATGTTTCACACTAATTGAACACCAGGACCATAGAATCATAGCCTCTGAAGCTCTGATGGCTCGGACAGGTCCCCTAGACCCACCAAGCATCCATTCTCAAAGTCCCTCTACAATATTCCTGCCAAACAGCTAGATTATTTTTATTGAAACACATTGACTGATAAAGACCCCACCATCTTTCAAAATGGCCCGTTTTGCCTTCAGACATTCCTTTAACCAGTTATTCAGTTTTTATGCCACTCAAACTAAACATTTCACTCAGGATACTTAGTGCTAATAAAACATAAAAACACATCAAAGCAACTGAGCTACCCCACAAAGGCTTAAATTTCGTGAGCATCCCTGAGAACTAGTACAGTGTTAAAGCTCCCTACATGATTGTAATATGCAGCCAGGACTGAGAACCATTGCACTTACATAGGTTCAGTACACCCCACAGGAAGCTACTGCTAGAAAATGTCAAGGGACCCATCTCTCTAAAGCTTGCATCTATTAGTTTCAGTCTGACTCCTTGATGATTACAGAATAGAAAAGGGGGAAAAGTGAATGACCTCAGCCAAGTTGCCTAGCTGTCCTGAGTCTTGGTTTCCAAATCTGTAAGACAAGGGTGGTAATAACTAACAGAGAGTTAAAGGAGACAACATTACGTACATCCATCACAGTGCTATCATGTCGTCCTATGCCTTTTCTACATAATGTGGTGGGAAGACCCCAGCATGTCCTCCTAATTCCCACACCTTGATGTTCACACCCTGTATAATGTATTTTGATACATGTATAAAATACCCTTGAGTGTATTTGGGCCTGTGAATTGCTTTCATCCAATGAGACATGGCCAAGATAAAGGGATTTTGCAGAGGTAATTACCCAGAGGCAGTTGGAGAGGTGAGGTCCCAAATCAGTTGATTTCAAGAGTTAATCTCAAGGAAGATTATTCTAGGTGAGCCTGACTTAATTAGATGAAATCCCTTGAAAGAGTGACTGGGCCCTTCCTAATGTCAGAGACTCCAACCAGGAGAGACTCCCCTATGAGCTGGAAGAGTAAGGGGTCATGTTACAGAAGCTCATGTGACAATTTAGTGGATGGCCCTGGGAACTGCAGATGTCCTCTGGAGAGTACCCTTAGGTACTCTCTAGACAAAAGCCAGCAAAGAACCAGGGCTCTGAGCCATATAGCCTCAAAAAAAAGGAATTGTGTCATCAACTTGAGTGAGCTAGGAAGCAGATCCTCTCTCAGACAAGCCTGAAAACGTAGCCCAGAGGACACTGCACATGCAGCCTGGGCAGAGTACCCGGGTAAGCTGTGCCTAGACTCCTGAGCCACCAAAACTTTGATGTAGTAATCCGGGGTCCTCAAACTTTTTAAACAGGGGGCCAATTCACTGTTCCTCAGACTGTTGGAGGACCAGACTGCAGGCCCCAGGATGAGTCCGCTGCTAAGCAGGACAGGCAACGGTGGCAAAAACACTGAGCAGGCCAGATAAATGTCCTAGGCAGGTTGCATGTGGCCCGCGGGCCGTAGTTTGAGGACACCTGATAGTTAATGTGCATTATGTTAAGCCACTATGTTTGTGGAATTTAGTTTGCAGCAGTCTAAAACTAATACTGTAAAGCACCACCTATTTTTGTTGAAATGCTTCAAGTCCTTTCCTTTTGTATACAATTCTCAAGAGTACTTTCCTGGTCACTCTAACCCAAATGCCTCCACTTGAGCTAAATTTCCTTTAAAGTGTGGTTTGCAAGAGTAGATATGGCCATCACAGTTGACATTATTCAAGCAGAAAGCATCAGTGTATGCTAAATCTGGGGTGATGGTGATGGAAGGAATATAATCAGAAACATGACCAAAAGTTTAATAATTTAGTAATAATCAGAAATTTAAACAAATTAAATTTGGTTATGCCTTGTCTTTTATCTTAAGGCACAGGTCTCCTCTGTTGCATCACATTTAGAGGAAAGAGAAAAGGAATCTCTTGTTATCAAATCATTTTGCTGGCTCGGCACCTGTGGCTCAAGTGGCTAAGGCGCCAGCCACATACACCTAAGGTGGCAGGTTCGAATCCAGCCCGGACCACCAAACAACAATGA
>NW_003852465.1:5763797-5775690 GCF_000181295.1 Otolemur garnettii
CACAGCAACCTCCAACTCCTGGGCTCAAGCGATTCTCCTGCCTCAGCCTCCCAAGTAGCTAGGACCACAGGCACCCGCCACAACGTCCAGCTGTTTTTTGTTGCAGCCATCATTGTTTGGCAGGCCCAGGCTGGATTTGAACCCGCCACCTTAGGTGTATGTGGCTGGTGCTTTAGCCACTTGAGCCACAGGCGCCAAGCCGAGCTAAGAGGTCTTGATGACACTGCTCAGCCAATGATTTCTTCAAACATAAAACCATCAATACTTTGCATAAGCCACTTTTAGGGCATTCAATTACTTATACCCATAAACATCCTAAACATGACACTTGCCTGTCTTTAACAATCTAATAAGCCTCAGTTTTTTCAGCAATAAAAAAAGGACAACATGATAATGTGATTCTTAAGAACATTGTGGAAACTCAATAATATAATGACTGTAAACAGCGCTCAGCATGAAGTAAATGTGTAATGATGATAAACTAATTATTAGCATAAATAATGTAAGCAGACCTACACAAATACTCATGTTGAATGTAACTGCATTATTGTGGGTTTAATTGTGTTCCCTTAAAAGATGTTAAAGTCCTCATCCTCAGTGCCTGTCACCACGCCCTTATACGGAAACATGGTCTTAGCAGATGATCCAGTTAAGGTGAGGTCTTTACAGAAAGCCCTAATCTAACATGACAGTATCCGTATGTAATAAAAAGGGAAGATTTGGACATGGACAAAGACACAAGCCCAGACCCACATTCTATGTGAACATGGAGGCAGAAATCAGGGTGACGAGTGTAGCAGCCAAGGCACACCAAAGATGGCCAGCAAACCACCAGATGCTCAGAACAGGTTCATCCCCACAGCCTGCCCAGGGCACCAGCTCTGCCAGACCTCACCTTGACCTCAGACTCCAGAACCCAGACAATCAATTCCTGTTGTTTAGGACGCCCAGTGTGCAGTGTTTTGCCATGGCAGTCATAGCATGCTAACATACACATTTCATGTTAAGAATAAGCCCAAGGGTCAAATAAAAATGAGCAAAAAAGGAAAAAAAAAGAGTGTTCACTTTCTTCATAGTCATACTTTCATAAACTCATGTTTATTTCCACAGATAATTGATGGAAACACACACACAAAAAAGCTTTTGCAAATAAAGTCTTAACACATGAAACTGGAGAGCTTCTGAAAGGAAAGTGGCATACTCACAGAGAAAGGAAAAAGCAGGAATCATCTGAAAGTTGTGGGATATATTTTAGTAGAAGGAGAAAACACAAAATCTAAGGGAGAATTTTAAAATGTAGAAACGAAGCAGAGCAGTAAGAGGGTTAAGAAACAAGTGCACTTTCTCAAGAAAATGATGAAATTGCAAATGTTAAAGTGGATTAAGGAGATGACAATGAGCAGAGAATCCAGGGGGCATACCTTTGGAATTTTGAAATTTTAAGAAAGACCTATAAATTGTTACATTTGCATATCTAATGGTTACTTTTTAAATCTTACATTTCCTTGAACTTTCTTACTAAAGAATTGTCAGTAAAACAATGCGGAAGAAGATGTTTTGTATTGAATTTGAATATATTATTCATTTAATTACAACCTTCATGTAACAAAGGTTTCCTAATGTATTCTCATCTAAAATTAATAGATATATATACCCAGTGAATCCAAATGTTTAATGAGCTACAAGGTTTATTAACATTCCCATTTTATTTGTTTTTAGCTTTATTAAAGCTCATCTATTGCCTACAGGCTTGTGATGCACATATCACATAATAAAAAGGCAAAATCAAATTTAAATTTTTATGTAGCAGAATTTCCTGCAAGCAAATGAATACCAACCTATATACCCTACTTCAGAACTGCCAGATTTTTAATTGAAGACCAAAGTTTTCATTTGCTTTTAATTAGTCTTCTATTTATACAGAGAGCGTGAGCAAGTGCAGAAGTTACACAAAGACCTACAAAATGATACATCTTACATAAAAATGGGCATCATTTCCACAGCTCAGGCATGGCTCCAGTGTTCAAATAAATACCTCCCTCATTTATTGACTGATGGCTAAAGTTATTAGTGATTAATCACTGTGGAAATACAACCATTCTTAAAGAGGGTAACACTTTAAGCTACTCTCAGTGAAAACATCTGCGATCCCATGCTGTGGGCCCATTTTACAGCTGGCAGTGGGAGCTTAGGGAGGGAAGAGAGGAAAGGAGGGCCCAGGATGGAGGCTGGGAGCACCAAAGCCAACATTTGTCAGTTTTCCTCTGTTATTTACATCTATTTGGGATTCTATTTTTTTAAAATGATCATCTTCTCATTGAAGCCATGACATGGAAGTCAGAGGCCTAAACACTGCATGGACTTGTGCAAACCAAGTCTGATTTCAATTCATTAGCAAATGGTCTTTGAGTACCTATTAAGTGCAAAGTACTGTGCTTTATAGGAGATACAAATATAAAAAAGAAAAAGTGGCCAAGTCTCAGAAACTTAGAGTCGAGCAGAAGCATAAAATAAATTTAAAATTCACCCATCACAGGCAGTAGAGGAAGACAGTTGAGAGTGTGGGACCCAGAGTTAGACCAGCAAGCTTCACTTGTGGCTCCAACTTACACATTATGTAATCTCTTTGTGCCTCCACCCCTCAGCTGTGACACAGGAATGGGTTGCCATGAAAACTAATTGAATTAACCTGTGTAAAGCACTTAGCACACACAACATGTATTACATAAGGGTTATTTGAAAAAAACAAAACAAAAAGTGCCAATGGATTCTGAAGGACCACAGATGGGACTGGATGGCAAAGTCAGGAAGGACTTTTCCAAGATGGGCAGTGTCAGTGACTCTCCCATCCCCCACCCCCTGGGCAGTGTCAGTGACTCTCCCATCCCCCACCCTGGGCAGTGTCAGTGACTCTCCCATCCCCCACCCTGGGCAGTGTCAGTGACTCTCCCATCCCTCCCAGCCCCCCCACCCCAGGCAGTGTCAGTGATTCTCCCATATCCCCCCTCCCCTGGCAGTGTTAGTGACTCTCCCATCCCCCACCCCCTGGGCAGTGTTAGTGACTCTCCCATCCCCCACCCCCTGGGCAGTGTCAGTGACTCTCCCATGCCCCACCCCAGGCAGTGTCAGTGACTCTCCCATCCCCTACTCCCCACCCCCAATGTCAGTGACTCTCCCATCCCCCACCCCTCATCACTCCTCACAGGACTTCTCCATCTGTCAGGCAGCTTCCCTCCACAGGGGCATAGTACTGTAACTTATTCTTTCTCTTTTGTTTGCTCTTTCTCCTCAGTCACAATGGGAACAACTTGCACTAAAACTGTCATTTTATAACAAAAATATGTCAACATCCCACACACAGTCTTTGTAAAAAGTGCCACGATGAATTTTGAAGATGCAAGTGTCACAAGTACCCTTCCACATTCATCCATTTTTAATATACGGAGAAGTAAGCGCGCATCTGCTAAGGGAATAGAGAGCATGAGTTGAATTTGGTTCATATCATAGTCTCAATATTTTAGGATGGCACAGATACTGGTGTGGTGAAGATTCAACCAAATAATGTAAGACCAATCAGAACAATTTATGATACACAAAGTAAAATGGTAATGCCTTTTCAAATGTTTATATAAAGCTTACTCAGAAATGTCTTTTTAACAACTACACCACGTATCCATTTTAGATTTCCTTTTACTCATAGAAGTAGGTATAATAGGTTGAATTTTTAACTGTGTCCTCCAAAAAGATATGTCAAAGTCCTAATCACACATACTGTGAATATGGTCTTGTTTGGAAATAAGGTCTTTGCAGGTATAATTAAGATGAAGTCACCTGGATTAGGGTGGGCTCTGATCAAATTACCAGTATCCTTATGAACAAAGGGATGTTTGAACACAGAAATAGACCAGACCAGACATACAGGGAAGAAGACCATGCAACCACAGAGGTAGAGATCAGAGTGACACAGCTACAAGCCAAGTATGCCAAAGATTGCCAGCAAATAGCATCAGCTAGAAAGCGAGGAAGAATTCTTTCCCCAGAGCTCTCAGAGAAAGAATGGCACTGCTGATACCTTCAGTTCAGACTTCTAGCCTCCAAAACTGTGGCAATAAATTGCTGTTGTCTTAAACCATACAATTTGTTGTACTTTGTTAACAGCCACTCTAAGAAACCAAAACAGGCTTATGGTTGGCCAATTCATTCATTCAGCAATACTTACTGAGTCTGCTATGTCCTGGGCACTGTACCAAGTGCTGGGATACTGTGTAAATAAATGCAACCAAGTCCCACTTCTTGGGAGCTTGTGTTTTTGCAGAGAAAACAAACATTAAACAAATAAAATACTTAGTATATCACTCATTTAGTCACAACTGCAAACGTCCTAACCAAAGTACCTCTCTCTAGTCATTCTCTAGCAGAAGAGCTTTGTTTTCTTATAGTATTCATCACTGTTTGAAATCACCTTGTTTGTTCTATCCTGTTATATTTGTTAGTCTCCTCTCCTTCTATCCCCAGCTTTTGGAAGAGTATATGGCACTGTAGACAACCAATAACTGTTGAATGAATGAACAAAAGAATGAAAAAAGACGCACAGTGAGAAGTGAGTGTTTCTTAAGGAGATGTGATCTTTTCTAAAGGATCAAAAATGGAAATGATGTTTGGGCAGAGAGTAATAGAGATTAACTGATCGTTTTCTTTATCTACTCATGAACTGATGGGCAGTTAAGTCGATTCAATATGTTTACAATTGTGCTACAGCAAACACCCGAATGGAGTTGTTTTTTGTTTGTTTGTTTGTTTGTTTGTTTGTTTTGAAGAAATGACTTCTTTTCCCCTAGGGAGATACCCAATAATAGGATTGCTGGATGAGATGGTAGGTCTACATTTATTTCTTTGCAGAATCTCTGTGCTGTTTCCCATGCTATACTAACCTGCAGTCATTCTCACTAATAAGTGGGAGCTAAATAATAGGTCCACACAGGCACAGAGAGATGTAAAGGACACGGGAAACCAAGAGGAGAGCAGAGTGGGAGGGCGGGAGAGATAATGATCACTATTCCCGCGACAGGCCTATTCAAAGCCCTGACTTCAGCATTGTACGATACAACCAGTAACAAAAATACTTCTACCCCTTTAGTATTTTGAAATCAAAAATACAGAATATGTGAAATTCAAAAAAAAGAAAAGAAAAGAAATTCATCGTTAGGAACTAACGAGATCTCATCTGAAGAATAGACAGGGAAGAATGTTTTAAGCCAAGAAAATAGCACCCTGAAGATCCCTGACAGGAAAAGAAAGGCACATGGAAGCAGTCCACAGGCCAAGTGTGTTAGGGCCAGACGAGTAAAGGAGAGGCCCCCTCAGAGTGAGTCTGGGGAACCACGCAGGGACCAGGTCATATGGAGGTTGCGGCCAGGTTAAGCATTTGACCTTATCCTAGTAGACAATAGGAAAGCTTTGCAGAATTATCAGAAGGAAAGTGATTGATGATATTTGCTTTTAAAACATTTCTCTCTGTCTCCTATGTGTTGGAAGCAGGTAAGAGTGAACATGGAAAGATGGGGCAGGGGCTACTACAGCAGTCTGGAAGAGAGATGAGAGTAGCTCAGAGAAGGGAACTAGCTATGAAGAAGTTGACAGATTCAAAGGTTATGGAAGTGGTTCAAAAAAAGTCAGGAAGATTGTGATGGTGATGGATTAGATGCACAGGCAATGAAGGACAGCAGCAAGGTTTCTGGCTTATGCTGCTGGTGATCATTTTTTCTGATAAAATATTGAAAGAGAATCAGGTAATGGGCATGGGTAAAAGAGTTAGACCATGTTAAGTTTAGGTTCCAATGGGACATCCACACCCCGATGCCGGATAGTCAGGGTCACAGATGAGCCTGGATCTGGGCAGAGACATCACATAAGGAATCACAGATAGAAATGGAAGCCTTGGGCACTGATAAAAGGATTTAGGGAAAAGAAGAAAAGGTCTTGGACTATGCCTTGGGAAAGTAAAGTACTTGGTTATATCCTAAATTCTTTGCAATCTAAAGGGTTTTTTAAATTTGACCTTAACCTTCCCATTGCCTGTTATTTTTAATTATACATATCCTGAAAAACACCAAATTTTCAGAATTTTATTTTTAATATTGAAGTCTTTAGTTGTACTTATTGGGAACTATAAAATTTAAGTTTTTTTTTTTTTTTTTATTGTTGGGGATTCATTGAGGGTACAAGAAACCAGGTTACAGTGATTGCATTTGTTAGGTAAAGACCCTCTTACAATCATGTCTTGCCCTCAAAACGTGTGGCACACACCAAGACCCCACCCCCTTGCTCCTTCCCTCTCTCTGCTCTTCCTTTCCCCACCCCTCCCTCCTTCTTTCTCTCTCTGCTCTCCCCTTCCTCCCCCACCCCCACCATGTCATGAATTGTCCTCATATCAAAATTGAGTACACAGGATTCATGCTTCTCCATTCTTATGATGCTTTACTAAAGAATAATGTGTTCCGCTTCCATCCAGGTTAATACAAAGGCTCTAAAGTCTCCATTTTTTAATGGCTAAATAGTATTCCATAGTGTGTACATATACTACAGCTTGTTAATCCATTCAAAATTTAAGTTTCTAGATGATACCTATCAATGGTAAACTTAAAGCAATTAAATCGCTTGGTATTTATTCTTTATTATTTGTCAACTCCAAGTAAGTTTCAGATAAATATCCCCCATACAAGAAATCAACTAGACTTGCAGTACTCAAGCTTCTTATATATATCTACATGCATCCAAATCCAAGAAAAGGCACCAGATTGAATTCTCATTCCCTGCTCACTTTTGAACCACTCTCATTTTCTGTTAGTCTTTGGATTACGGAGAACTCTGTGAGTAGAAAGGAGACAAGAAACAGCAATGACTTAATACCATGACTAATTCTCAGATCCGCCTTCAGGTCCTGGGAGTGTGAAAACACACACAGGAAGCAATAACACATACGGAGTTTCCCTCCCAGAGGTTGTTTTCAAATGGCCAGTATCAGGGAATGCTTATGAAATCCAATTTCCACAGCATCCTGAGAAAGAATTGCAGATTTTCAGGTGTCTCGCTATTATTTACAAAAGAAAAACTTAATTCTAACCAATCTTTGAAAAGTCTTAAACCTTAAATTTTATTTATTCTGTCCCCTTCCATCATCCCTGATTCAGTAATTGATCCTAAGTTATAACACAAGCACACTCCTGTAGTCTCCTTACGATTTGTGTAATTAACTTACCAGTGTGGATCACACAGAATTATAGACATTTTGGTATTATATGTACAAGGCTCTTTAGAAGAATTTTAGTTCAATTTTCTTTTACTGACATGAGTCCACTTCCTAATTATCTTTCAGAGGCTATCGGCGTCCCCCACGTGAGTTAGACAGTAAAGCTCTTTGAAAACATCAGTATTTCAGAGCTTTCCTTCTCTTCTGTCACTATATGAGGTCATATTTAGAAAATTCCTTTACCCCAGGGTAAAGCAAAATTTTTGATGAGTACATCTGTACTCTTCCTTAATTCACAGTGTCAAGTGTATGAAGGGGGAATCCCAAATTTGTAACTCCTTATCACAAAATAGGGATGTGGCTCCCACTGTTACAGAAATCTCACTGAATAAAATGGATTTGCAGATGCTGAATTTTCTAAAAATAGAGTACAAGTATATGTTTCATCTCCTCTTGGAGTTTATCGTATTTGTTTCTTGTATCTCAATGTGATCTTTGGAAATATCGCCATCTTCAATTTGTGAGCAAGGAGAGACATTCTTGCTTTAATGTGGTAATTTTAGAAATGAGCTTCAAAGACAAACTAATAGAATATCACTCTGGGCACAAGGGAAGGAAAGGAGGTTTTTGGCTAAGAACGCCTCAACATTCACAATCTCAGGTTTCACATCCGCACAACGGGATAATTAGGTAAGTGTAAGGCTCGCTCCTGTTCTCACTGCAAATTGAGTGAGATGCAAACTCCTTACTACATCCTGGAAGACACACGGGCATCATTTCAACACTGCCCAACTCCAGCCACACAGCAGAACTCTTGCTTGCTCCTACAAGACCTTTGTCTTAGCTTTTGTAAATGCCTAGAATATTCTTACCCTTGATCTTCACATGTCAGAATGGCCTTCCCTGATCATCCTGTCTATACACACCTCATCTACCTCAGGTCTATTCCATTACCCTGCAGGCCACTTGTTACTATCTAAAATTATTGGTATTTTACAAATGTATTACCCACCCCACCCCCCAACTAAACTGTAAACTACATGAAGGAAAGGACCTTGGTCCAATTTACTGTGAGGTCCCTGGCACATAGATCAATGCCCAGCACGTGGGTGATGTTCAGTTAATAGGGATATGATGAATATCAAGTTCACATTGGTCTAATGCCTTTATTCACGCAACCATATTTGTCTAATCGCTAAGACAAAGAAATTTTCAATAGAATTATTCAAATTCCTGAGATCAGCAACAAACCCAAATCCTAAAATTATGAAACGTCAGTGTTGGTCTTGAACTTAGAAATCATTGAGGACAAATTCTTCTATAGGAGGGGACAAATTCTTCTATAGGAGGGAACTGAAAAATAGGGAGAACAGTAACTTGCCCAAAGGAACACACATGTTTTCACTGTGCTTCTAGGAAAGAAATTACCAAGCCAGATCCTTAACAGAGTAGTTAAGGCACTAACATGGGAAGGTTGGTTACCAACAATGAAGTTAAATTTATATTATAAAAATTATTACTATGATTACCGTAACCACTTCTATTAGAGTTCTATAAGGATATGACTTGGCACTTTCTTCCCTAAATAGGTGAATGACTACATATAAAATACACACCAAAAACCTTTAAACACCAAACAAAATACATCAATTTATTCACCCAAATAACCTAAATTCCTTCAACTCTTCATTGATTTGACAGATTATCATCTGCTCAGACAGGCTGGCAATAAAAAGCAAGGACTATAGCCCACAACAGTTGAATCAACAGTATAATAAAAGATGTAATCACTCACTAAGGCAAATACATTGAATTGATTATTTAATTCTGTGTGTAAGTTAAGGTTTGCAGTACCTCACACAGAGCGTGTAACAGAAAGATCAATAAATACTGAATTGAATACACGGCCGATACTGTGCAACTGTCCAGTGGTGGGAGACAAGTGGATGGATGCCTGACTGAAGGAAAGAATGACTCAGCAAATGGACTTCATTCACCAAACCTTCCCCCACCAGGTATGTGCTGCTCTACTTTTTCTCTCTAGCGGTGCTCCGTGCAGTTTTGTGCACAGCTCAGTCGATCTTTCTGGCATTATTCAAACAAAGGATCCTCAGAGTTGGGGTTCAGAACCTGATTTCTTTATTCAGACTTTACTTTACCCAAGCCCATCTCATCGGGATGACTACATACCTACTTTTTAAAGATACTCACAGCTGTGCCTCCTTCCATAACTTTCAGATACTTAGAAACAGAGTAGGTGTAAAATCTTCCCTAGTGAGTGGCACTAAAAGCCCTTCAGGTACAATTTCAGTTTCTCAAGTATTTTTTTTTAACTCATTCTTTCCTTTTAAAAGTACAACAACATTTTGGAATAGAAACATTTCACCTTTTGAGTAAGCCTGTTGGGAGGCATTTAGTGGGTTTTAAGTATTTTTAAAATTAATACAATCAGACCAAACATAGTGTCTAGCATTTTGGGAGGCTGAGGTGGGAGGATTGCCTGAGCTCAGGAATTCGAGACCAGCCTGAGCAAGAGGGAGACCCTGTCTCTACAAAAAAAAAAAAAAAAAAAGGAAAATTAGCTAGGTGTGGTGGCTCATCCCTGTAATCCCAGCTAATTGGGAGGCTAAGGCAAAAGGATTGCTTAAGCCCAGGAGTTTGAGGTTCCAGTGAGTTGTGATGATGCCATGGCACTCAGCCAGAATGACAGAGACTCTGATTCAGAATAATAATAATAATAACAACAACAACAAACTGGAGTTTACCCATTGGAACCTAGGTCGCCTTGTCCTTCAAACATTGAAAAAGTGAGATGTGGGAAAGTTGGGGGAAAGGAGGAGGAGATAAGAGCTTCCCTTTCACCCTGGTAGCTCTTGTCTTAGCACTATCCCATAGAGAGCACTAGTCTGCAGTCTGTATCATGATAACTCGGTGAATTCCCTTGGCAACTCCCTCATTCATGCCTTTAAATAACACAACTATGAAGTCTAAGCTATCTTACACATTAAAGATATAATCTATACTAAATTGGCAGGCTTCACTAAAACTACCTGATATGGCAATGGCATATGCCAGTGGTCCCCAACCTTTTTGCACCAGGGACCAGTTTCATGGAAGGCAATTTCTTTACAGATAGGAGCTAGGGAGGGGTGTTTTTGACATTAGTCTGCCAGCAACGGATTTATTACAGCCTCTGTGCAGTCAAACCTCTCTGCTAAAGATCATCTGTGCTCACAGCCACTCCCCAGTGCTAGCATTACCGCCCCGGCTCCACCTCAGATCATCTGGTGTTAGATTCTCATCAGAAATATGCATCCTACATCCCTTTCATGTGCAGTTCCTAGCAGGGTTCTCGCTCCACTGAGAACCTAACGCGGGATCTGACAGGAGGCAGAGTGAAGCAGTGATGCGAGTGATGGGGAGCAGCTGTAAATACAGATGAGGCTTCCCTTGCTGGAAGCCACTCACCCACCACTCACCTCCTGCTGTTCCTCCCAGTTCCTAACAGGCCATGACCTGGACCGCTACGGGTCCATGGCCCAGGGGTTGGGGACCACAGACATACTTAATATATGTTAGTGTTGTAGAGTACGGGCTCTGGAGTCACAGGAACACAAATTTAGATCCCAGGTCCTGCTCAACAGCTGCCTGCTCCTTCATAAATTATCTAATTTCCCCTAAACTTTGGTGTCTTCATCTGTGAAAGCAGAATAATGGCACCTACTTCATACTACTACTGTGTAAATAAAGGCTTGATGTGCCTACACATAGTAAGCTTTCAAAATTGTAATTAGTAGTTGTAATGGGAATATAAATGTCTTAAATACTTCAAGCATCAACTAACAGCACAGACATATCTGCTATGTAATTCAGACATTTTAAACTTAACCATGCCTGTTCCACCCACTCACTGCTCCAAGATCCAAATAGAGAAATAGATAAAAGTGAACTACAACCTGTCTTCTCCTTTGCAGGAATTCTAATTAACACATTAACTAATTCACTCCTTACAAATGTGCAATTCATAAACACAAACTGTTGTCTTAGACATTGATACATTAAGAGATTTTGTGAATGTAAATGCATTACAAATTCATTGTAATTAGACATAATTAAGAATTGCACACATTATTTGTTTCCTCTCGATGCTGGACTTTTATTTATTTAATGCATTTCTGATTCTAACAAGGAACATTAATTACAATCTTTAGTATTATGGGTCAACATATAATTTTCATTAAATGGACACAATTTGGTCAAAGTGAATCTCAAAACTAATATGCTCCCAAATATTTTAAATATAAGTCTTCTAAATATTTTTTAAGCAATATCTTTTACTTTATAGATTTAGTGGATCATAAAAAGATAATAATAAAATTTTGTTTTCAGAACCAAATGAAACTGCATTTTGCACATAAAAAGAAACAAAATTATTACTACAAACTGAGTCAATTCAAAATCTACTTGGAAACTTTGGGAAATTTTAACTTCAAAACAATAGAACTAAAAATATTTAGAGCAAAACTGAGGATGTAATTAAACACTAAAATATTTACTTAAAAGAACAAGTCCTATTTCTAATAGTTTTCTACATGAGACTATGAAAGTTGAATTTTTTAAACAGAATTAACCATTCTGAAGACC
>NW_003852465.1:5776279-5777473 GCF_000181295.1 Otolemur garnettii
GCAAAGGCCACTATTACCCTAGAGCACTCATATACATAATACAAAAACCAAGTGACTTATGTCTGTGTTATGGATAAAGAAAAATGTAAGGTTAAAATTACACTTTGCCCTGGAACCAGAGAAGGAATCTGAAAAGGGGGAAAGGGCTTATAAAGGAAAAAAGCAGGGTTTTTTTGCATTTCCATCCTTCTTTTAAAGGAAATAATTAAAACTTTAGCATGGATGAAGCATAGTTTCTAAACTTACTAAGGAAGCATATCCTTTAATATAATTAAAAAAGAGAGAGAGAGAGTACATCAAGGAGGTACAAGAGGAAATAGGCTGGGTAGGTGGGATCAGAACAGCTCATATTTCTTTCTTTTCTCTTTTTACTTCAATTAACTAAAATTTGTTGAGAGGCTACAATGTGCCAAGCACTGTTTAGGTTCCAGGAATGAAAAAATAGATATATAGAGGGTACCCAACAAAAAGTATACACATAATAAGAAAGGAAAAAAATGTATAAAACTTGTAATGCTCAATATATGCTGATAATGGAAGATGAATACAAGCCACATTTGAGCACCTCATATAATTGCAGGATTTAACCATGACTTGAGTACTAGGATTTTAATATAGCTTTTTTCCTTTCTTAAAACGTGTATACATTTGGGGGGCACCCTCTTTATATAACCACCCTCAAGACACTCTAAAAGTGGTAAATTACACATATCATTTCAAAGGCGTGCTTAGGAAGGCCATGGGGGCCTGCTCCAGTTTGAATGTCCTTTTCCAGTCTTATGTTGCAGTCTGATTCCCAATGTTAGAAGGCAGATCCCTCATGAACAGATTAATGCCCTCCCTCTGGGGTGAGGTCTCACTCTATCACTTCCCAAGAGAGTGGTTGTTATAAAGAGCCCACACCTCCCCCTCATGCTTCCTCTCTCCCCATGTGATCTCTGCACACTCCAGGTCTCCTTTACTTCACCTTAAGGCCCTCATCAAATGTCTAATCTTGAACTTTTTCAGAATCTTGAGCCAAAAAAATTTTTTGTGTGTTTATAAATGACCCAGTTTCAGGGATTCCTTTATAGCAACACAAAACAGACTAGGACAAGACCCCTAGGCCAGGCTGGGAGTTTATAGCAGGACACTGAACAAAATCTTGAAGGGTAATAGAAAGGGGGAAATAGTTGACTTATTCTTCCAAATCAG
>NW_003852465.1:5777550-5782629 GCF_000181295.1 Otolemur garnettii
CATAAAGTATAGGATGGCTCTTTTGTAGAATGCCCTCTCCTTCCTATATGCTGCCACAATATTTTGTTCATAACCTAATATGAAACTCCTTATGAATAAATGTTAGTACTTATTTACCTACCTGTTTCTCCTAAAATACTATGAGCTCTTTAAAAATCAATATTATTTTACTCATCCTTCCATACTTAACCCCAACCACCTGCAAACTTAACAGTCAACATCTTTGTTGAATTGAATCCGTTATATTTTACAGCAGTATTTGTGTTCCCCCAAAGTGATGAGTAAGAATCATAGTGGGTATTTCTTAAGAAACTCAGACTAGCACTGAACAATAGTGATGCTGATTTATTTCTAAGGTTGCCATTTACCAAGGTCTTTCTTTTGGAGCTTTCATTCCTGAATATATTTTTATAACTTCACCTCCTGCCCAAACAAAGGCAACAGGTAAAAGCAGAACTGTCTGTCCTTTATATCTATGTTTTTATCTGGAGATGAGACTTGGGGTGATTCTTTTTCTAAAATTCTCTTTAGCAAAGAAAAATCTAAGAAGCAGGCTACTGACATGATCTAGAATTAAAAAGAATAAAGTGAGTAAAATTATTATTTCCCAAGAGGCTGGCATGTATCTCCCCACATAGTACACTGGCTCTCAATTCCCTCCTGTCTACCTCTGTCTTCTCTCAACTGTTAGCTCCTACCACCCTGCCTGGACTTCATCAACACTTGATTACAGAAGATTTAGCAGCAGTCACAGGAAAAAAAGTTTGTATAAATCATTAGCAAGGAGCAATTTGAAAATAGATTTCTTTTATGACTTTTACTGCTTTGGGGGAGTCACATTTAGGTACATCAAAACATTTGATGTACCTTGTTGCTAAAATAAACAAAAATTTTTTCTATCTCTCAAATAATATATCAATGGAAAGACCTCCAAGGAAACCACTATTAAATGACAAGTTCAAAATGCCCTATACTAACTGTGTGTGATAATGCTGAAATAGGAATAGTTATTAATATGACCGCAACATATGTATACAGATTAAGAACCTAATTCCCATGGGGTGGCAGCTGTGGCTCAAAAGGGTAGGGCACCGGTCCCATATGCCAGAGGTGGCAGGTTCAAACCCAGCCCTGGCCAAAAAATAAATAAATAAATAAAATGTATTTTCTACCCCATGATAGTATTAATGTGCACAACGTGCACAACTATGATTTAATTTTTTTTAAGTTGTCAATAAAAAAAAAGAACCTAATTCCCAACAACTCTTTTTAGGGAACCAACAGTTTTATAAACAGTTTTGCAAAGAAGAAATGCTTCAGCAACCATTAAATAAAAGGGAAAAGCTTAATGTGAAATAATTCTTTCAGTTCTCTGTAAGGTCAAGGATTTAAGAGTCACATATAAAATGCAATGCTGAAATGGGAAAGTCATTACAACATACTGCACATCTCTCTAATTTAAAATGCCATTCAGACTTGTACTCATGTAACACAAAGTGCTTCCAGCAAAGCTCATAATGCAATCTATTTCTTAACTCCTACTTTTGATTAAACAAGATACTTACACAAAAGGTCCAGGAGTAGTAGCTGGTACTTAATTGTTTTCTTTCCCTTTCCCTTCCAAAGTTAAAGTGCTATGAGCATGTTTTTAATTTTCACAGAGAATTATTAAATCTCTCTGAACCTTACTTTCTTCTTGCAAAGAATAATAACACCACTTCATCAGGTCATTGCAAGTGATAAAAGATGTAACAGATATAAGCAGCTAATTGTAAGTAGTTGCTCAATAGAAAATCTCTATCATTATCAGCACATTACATTTTTAGAGTGATTGTGTATAAACTGAATAACCAAACATCTAACCTTTATAATATTCACCAAAATTCACGTCCAAATAGAAAAAATATGCTCAAAACTTGGTGCTATGTAGAAAGCCTCTAAGATGGTTAAGCAATGTTAATAACATATATTTAAACCATGAATTTGCTCAAAGTATAAGCTTTGGGAGTTTAGTAATAAAATATAATTATCCATCTATATTTTTGTTCATTTTTCATCAAAAGTGGGTTTCTGAAAAGAAAATCTAATTGTATCAACACAAAAATCCTACTAGTAACTGGCAGAAAAAAAATCTAAGATCCTATTGAAAAAGATAAAAATAAGTTCTTTGAGGTAGATAGGTGAAAAGACAAAAATAAGCTTTGAGGTAGATAGGTGAAAAGTTGTATTTTTGTGGTTATTCTATTGCCCTTTCTAGCAATTTTCCACTTCAATACTTTTTAAACTTGTAATTTAGCCATGCTTTACTCTTTATTATATTTCAATCTCACAGGCAAATAACTTAATCTAAAACCTGGCTTCCGACTCTACTTTTCATTTATTATTAATGTTGTTATTATTTTTCGAGACAGAGTCTAGATCTGTCACCCAAGTTGAAGTACAGTGGCCTGATCCTAGCTCACTGCAACCTCAAATTCTTGGGTCAAGTGATCCTCTTGCCTCAGTCTCTCAAGTAACTGGGACTACCAGAACCTACTATTGAGCTCATTTTTTTTTTTTTTTTTAGTTTTATTCTTTATAGAGATGAAGTCTCTCTATGTTGCCCAAGTTGGGCTTGAACTCTTGACCTCAAGTAATACTCCCCCCTCAACCTCCCAAAATGCTGGGACTACAGGTGTGAGCAACCATGCATGGCTTAGTTCTTGTATCAGTTTAGCTCTTAATTTTCCATTAGTTAAATGAGGATAATAACCTGGCCAATTTCAGGACCCTGTTGCCACCAACTCCTTTGCTTCAATGGAGTCTCCCCTGCACCTTCCCCTGCCAGTACCCCCGCCCCCTACAAATTCACAGAACTGAATCCGCCACAAGAAAAACTGTTTTCATTAAGTGTTCTGGTAAAGTAGAATTCAGCATAAGAATGATCATAAATGATTTTCCTTTTCCTACAAACTAGGCTGATTTCTTTCTTCTCAGCACAGTCCCAATTGCTTCTTATGAAACCTATGAAATCAATTTCTCTGGATTCTAGCCACTCCAATCACTTCAGAACAACCAAGAGTGCCAAGAACTGAGCTCTGGAGTACTGTGTTATTTAGAAGTTAACATTTACAGATCCAAAGGAAAATTCAATCAAGATGAAAGCCTGATTTGATCTGTCATGAGGCTATGAGCTGAGATGATGGAGATATTGAGGTTTGCTGGAAAGGATGGTCAGTACGTTGGTGGCTACAGGGGACACAGAAGCAAGGGAGGGCTCTTTTTCCTTTGATCAATATTACAGCACATTATAGTAGAGAGGAAAAGAGAGATGTAACGATGATGCAAGACAAAATAAAGATAATTACGTCATCAAAGTTCCTGAGAAAGTGAAAAGAGATGGAAAGAGATTGAAAATGGGAACAGAGATCCTGCCATTATAATATAAAGATACAGATGCAAGAGGCTGGTTGGTGGGGAAATAACCTTATCTTCTCACAGCTTCTGTTTTCTCAGTGAGAGATAAGACACAAATCATCAAGGAGAGTGAAGAACAGGGAGCAGGAGTTGGAAATTTGAGAAGAAAGGAAAAGTTATGGCATGGCAGTCTCTGAGAGGGAAAAAAAAAACCGATGAGGAAACAGGAACTGTCAAGTGAATTGCAGAGAGGCACTAGGGGCCCACATGAGACACACAGTCATGAAAACTAAGAGAGACCAGTCGACTTAATTAGGTGTTTTTCCCCAACCATCAGCTGCAAGCTTGGGACACACTTAAGTGTTTATTATGTGCCAAGTGCCGTTTCAAACACTTTACTTTCATTAATACCTCTGAGCCCCAAACAACCACATAAGATAGGTATACATAAGGAAACAGAGACAGAGCTGTTAAGAAACTTACTCACAACCACATGACTAGTAAATGTTGGGCCCAGGATTCAGAGTGTGGGTCCAGAGCCCATGCTCAGTTACTATACTACACTGCATTTCCACAATGGGTTAGGATTAACCAGTACTGGTGTTCTACCATTTGAGTAAGGCAGAGTGAGGGAAAGATTCTGAAGTATTTGCAAGTAACTGAACAATGGAATCTAAGATGGGCAGTAGGAAGTAAGGACAGGAAATGGAGGGAGGTATACACAAAAAATTATAGCACTCAATGGACTGGAATCCCCAAAAGCGGTCAAAAATTGTCACAGAGGAAGTGAGCTAAAAAGAGAGGGGCAGTGGTTGGTGTCTAGATGTTAGAAATTGAGATTTTTGAGGATGGTAGAGTTATTTATAACAGCACAGTCCATGGTTGCTAAGTCATACTAGCAGCAAAAGTCAGGGTGTGAGGTGGGAGATTTAAAAAAATTGCAATGGAAAAGGTCAAAGAACTTAAAAAAGAAATCAGAAATGAGATAGAACCAAAGTAGTCATGGGAAGAAAGAACTAAGTCAGATGTCAAAATTTTCCCCAGACATGAAAGATTGCCCAGGAGATTTGTAGATTACTATAAGACAGAACTCAGGAGTATAGTCAGGTGGCTTTGCTTGGTTCTAACATTGAAAGTCTTCTCCTACATCTTGGGCCTCCATGAGTTAGGGATTTTTGAGAGAGATGTTTTCTGGATGAGGCAATGAAAAGATGATACCTGCTCCATCTCCAGAATGAGAGAGATGTGTGATGCAGAACTTAAGAATTTCACATTTTGAAAACTATCACATGGTAGGTATTACTACTATATTTGTAACGTCTCATCTCAGAATGGAATGCTTTGTTAACATTGCTGATTGATTTTTTTTTTTATTGAATGGTAACTATGTACATTAATGCATGCTGATTGGTTTGAAGCACATATTTCCAAAGTGTTTTCATCCCATTTTTTGCTACCTTGATTCCTTAAGGGTAATGATCATTTTTCCTGTCTCATTAAACTAATATGCTCTCAAAGCTATGGCTAATTCTCTATGATCAATAAGCATTATAAGTGCTTCAAAGGACCGACAGAAAATACTGCACAGGTGAGAAAATCGTATTTCACAAAAGAACTGTGACACTCAGAGAAAGTTCGGTACTGCACTATCCTTCTATAATGAGAACTGTCTCTGCCACAAAG
>NW_003852465.1:5784179-5785334 GCF_000181295.1 Otolemur garnettii
AAAAAAAAAAAGAGTGATGAGTGATGGAAGTCATCTTCTTTCACTGAACCCTTGCACAAACTGTCTACTCAGATTATGCACTAAATGTAGTTTCTGTGTATTTCTAACTTTACATGGCAGCAAATGCTGAATATTTTCCTTTTTTTCTTTTTGAGAGAGTCTCAAGCTGTCACCTTGGGTAGAGTCCCGTGGCATCATAGCTCACAGCAAACTCCAACTCTTAGGCTTAAGTGATCCTCTTTCCTCAGTTTTTTTCTATTTTTAGTAGAGACAGGGTCTCACTTTTTCTCAGGCTGATCTCAAACTCATGAGCTCAAGCAATCCACCCTCCTCAGCTTCCCAGAGTGCTAGGATTACAGGCATGAGCAACTGCACCGGGCCTATTCTCCATTTTTTTTAAAGCAAACCACACAGAATTTGTGAAATGTTAAGTGATTTCCACATAGCTTGTGTAAAGAAAAAGGTTGAACAGCTACACTAAAGATTAACTGAAAAACAATCCAGAAGCTGTGGTGAAACCATCAGGCTGAGGTGAGCCGTCTTCCAGATCTTTCCTGCCTTTTCCAGGCATCTTCAAACTACGGCCCACGGGCCACATGCAGCCCTCCTAGGACATTTATCCGGCCTGCCAGGTGTTTTTGCCACTGCTGCCTGTCCTGCTTAGCAGCTGACTTGTCCCAGGGCCCGCACTCTGGCCCTCCAACAGTCTAAGGGACAGTGAACTGGCCCCCTGTTTAAAAAGTTTGAGGACCCTTGCCTAACCATACCTTTCTTTCTCCTTGCTCTTCTCACTAAACTTCTCAAAAGTGAAATCTGTACTTCTTCACCTCTAATTCACACACTGTCTTGCAATCTGACTTTGGCCCACATTCTCTTCAAAGGTTACTAGTGACTACTTAGATAATCCCAGAAAACCCCAGAGAAAACCCCAGTTTCTGGGGTTTGATCAAGCTAAAAAGCTTTTGCACAGCTAAGGATACCACAGACAAAGCAAACAGACACCCTTCAGAATGGGAGAAGATGTTTGCATGTTAGGAATCTGACAAAGGCCTGATAACTAGAATCTATAGAGAATACAAATTAAACAATAAAAAAAAAGTGCAAACAACCCCGTCTATAAGTGGGCAAGAGATTTGAACAGAAACTTCTCCAAGG
>NW_003852465.1:5785709-5826997 GCF_000181295.1 Otolemur garnettii
AAATTCACAACTACCAAGTTGTGGAAGCAATCTAAGTACCCATCAACCCATGAATGGATCAACAAAGACTGGTATATGTATACCATGGAACATTATGCAGCCATTAAAAAAGATGGAGCCTTTACATCTTTTACATTTACTTGGATGGAGCTGAAATACATTCTTCTTAGTAAAGCATCACAAGAGTGGAAAAATAAATATCCAATGTCCTCCATACTAATATGAAACCAATATATAAACAATTACATGATCATATGAACAATGAAACACAAATATAATCTAATACAGATGTAGAGGGAGGTGAGGAGAGGACGATTGGCAGAAGAGGGAGGGCATGAAGTAGATCTTACCTACTGTGCACATTGTGAGGGTGTATAAGATGCCCCCTGGGTGAGGGGCTCCTTTACAAATGAAACTTTATCCTAGAAGTGAGAACAATGTAACCCAAAAATTTGTACCTTCACATTAATTTGAAATTAACAAAATTGAAAAAAAAAAAAGGTTTCCCTCACTTTTATTATTTTGAGTATATGCAGAATGAATTGTGTAAACATGTGCTAACTTTTATACATTTGTTGGTCACACACAAATTTACAAATCAGAAGAAAATTCTTTAATAAAACACATAACCTAATTTTCAGTTTAAAACTCCCATCTCTCCAAACTCAATTCCCATCCCTCCTTGAATTTTTAATAATGCTTAAAACTATATGCTATCTCTTCTCCCTGAAATTATCTAACTCTTGTCCTATTTTTTATAATATCCCTACTCTTATTCTCCTATTGTGTTCTTTTCTTCCTTCAACAGCCAAAATTAGTTCAATATTTTCTATATAACTTTTGAATTTATAGCAACACTTAATATCACCTCTCCTTTTAATATTCTCTTGCCCTGAACATTTTTTCTGAATGTTCTTTTCTTTGTCCCTTTAGTGGCTTCTCTTCCTCTGGGCTCCAAAGGCCAATAATCCTTAAGAACTTCCACTTGGCCTTCTCCTTTCTTTCTACAATGTTGCTCTCTATTAGCCATATTGTCTATTCGCATTATTTCAAGGGACATTCCTAATCAGAATGGACATCCAAACTAAACATTATTAGAATTCCTTCCTGCAGTTCCAACCCACTGCTGACCAGCTCCACCTGGACATCCCATAGTCACCTCACACTCCCTTGAAAATCTCTCATCTTCCTGTTCTCCTGATTTCCCTAATTCCGGTTAAAGAAGCCACCAGTTGCATAGTCACCCAAACTTAAAACCCCTATTTTTAATCCAATCTAGTGAGAAAGATTAACTTATTCTATCTCCACCCTAGGTTTGAAAATCATTGCCTCAAAACCACCTCTACAATCATACTGGCTGCTTCATTGCCTTTGTGCTTCTCATTTTCCGACCATGCAATCTGTCCAGAATGGTATTGCCAAATTAATCCTCTAAAATCCAGTGTTATGATATCTTTTATTCAGAAACTTGCAACAGCCCGCTATCATTTGGCAAAATAAAGTCCAACTCTCTAACCTGGCAAACAAGCCCCTCTAGGCTGCTTGTATTTGTTGGATGATATTGATCTTACAATAAAGTCAATCCTCTTAGATTCTAAAATCAGAAATGAGAAAATCATGAAAAATCAAAATTACCTTGGCAAAGTCCTTCGAGAAGCACTCCGGTGGAGACCAGAAGTTGGTGTGGCACAGCCAGTTCTTCTTCCAGCATTAAAAGAGGTGTCCCGTTTCTTTGGTCGAGCACTAGATGAAGTGGTTGGCTTGCTTTTAGGGTCCATTTTATACGAAAAATACATATATGCATATCTTTAAAAATTAGAATCACACTCAGCTCAGTGATATGCCTGCATTTGAGAGGCACCCCCCACCCTTGGTTATCAGAGACAAGCCAAGGAAATCACAGATATGTCTCCACTATTACACTAGATTGCAATTTTTTTCTTTTTTTTATCTTGAGATTATTTGTGTTTGTTTTGCTGAGATGATGAGATTCCATCCACTCTTAACGCTTTTTTCAAAGTTAGTTCCATATTGCCATTACTTCTCCCCCTGAACTTGGGAATAGAAATTGTGTCCTAATCTTACTTGCATTTTATACAGCACTTAACGCTGTAGTGAGTTACCCTGTAAATATTTTCTCAACAAATCAAATTTGCCTTGATTTGTTTATAATAATTAAGTGGAAAACAGGATGGTTTTATGAGGAAAATGTTATTTCCTATTTTATTAAAATCTTCTTCCCTGAAGACATATTGACAAGGTCTTTTCTATTGCAATTATTTTAAAGCAGCAGTTATTTTTAAATGTATATATTGAGTTTTTAAAAATACAATAATAAAATAATGTCAGTAAACTCCAGGAGAGGTGATGAAATAGATATTTATATACTTGGTGTCTATAATCTTTAATAACCAAATAGACATGTTAACATATATGTAAATACAGACTCATATATTTATATTCAAAAATAAGAATAATCTTAAGTTGTTATAATAAATGAAGAAACAAGTAAATAACAAGTAATATATCACCATGATTATATTAAAATCATGAAAAAGACTGATTCCTGCATTAGGCTACGTAAAGTTTGCTACTGTTATTTAAATATATCTTACAAATATAACCAAAACATCCCAGAAAAAAAATCATAAATATGTAATCTAAGAATGTTATTCAAGCTATGTAAATATTTACCTTGGGAAAGTATAAGACATCCAGAGCTGCTTCTGGGAGTCAGTTTAACTAAGCCACCCTGTGCATTTTGAGGGGCATACAAAAATAAATTTTGGCCTTGCTGCCACATCCTCTAGATACCTGTATTTGATTCTTCCTGAAATTTAGTGACAGACTCTACCCTGTAAGATCCGAGGCCGTACACTTGGTAGGTTTGAGAAGTCATCTTGTGTTGGGGGAGTGATAGTGGACATTCCCCCACGAGCACCTATAGGGAAGCTATGAGGGTGACTCTAGGTGGTGTCACATAGTCTTGCTTCCCTGGGCAACAGCCACGGGGCTTTGAGAATGTTCCTGGGGAACGTTGATCCCCAAGCGAAAGTCGGAGCTTCCGAGGGACCAGGCGAGGGCTCCAAGACTGCCCCCTGGGGGCGGTGGGAGGAAACGGCTCCAGGATGGGATGCGGTTTAGCAGAACGCCCACCAGCAGCCGGTACTTAGGCTAAAAGAGAGACTCTATGGTAGTAAGGGATAAACCCCAGGTATTTGCAGCTAGACGCAGATGCTTTCTGGATCGCTGATGCCTGGCATGCTTAGTGGAGAAAGACCGTTCTAATTAGATTTCTAGCTTTTCATGCACTATCCACAGAAATAGTATTGCCTTCAAGGACAAAAGTTATTATGTCAGAATAAGAAAATAATAGCATATGTACAGGTTTGGGAGTCAGAAAGACTTGTATTCAAACTCCAAATCACTATTTATTATCATGATGTGATGAGTAATATACTTAATCACTCTAAGATTTAGTTTCTTATCTGGAAAATGTAAAATAGTTGTATCCGAAGGTGCTTCAAAATTAGAATATATTCAATAAAAGGAATTGTATGCGTTGTTTTTGTTATTTTTATCTAAGCTAATAAAACTGGAATCTCTGACAGTCTGGGTGGTACCACTCTGTGCTGTCCTCGAGCTACTTTAGATAAAATCTGGAATCCCTGTCAAGATCTACCCAGACTCCAGACCACCACAGGCCAGATACAGTGAAATACGAGATGCTCCCAAACCTGCTATGTTTTGTATTTTGCACATAAATACTGCCTTGTTCTCATGAACCTTAGCCCGTAGTCTTCCTATCTTATCTCCTGCCAAGTATAAACAATATGTCTAAATGAAAATTTCATCTATATGTACAGTACCTTTGGTTCCCAAGGTGCTGAGAGCCTCATCCTGAAATACAGTTGCCAGAATCAGGAGGGTAGGCAGCAGATATAGCAGCAGGAGGGGCCAACCTGTTAAATTAAGCCTGGCCAGTCCCTTTCCCTGGTATTGGTCTCCGCTCCTGGCATTTCTTCCTGCTCCTCAGTTTCCACCTGTTAATCATGCAAATCAGGCACATGCAACTCTCGGTTTAATGATTCTAATCCCACCTGAGGCTGCCACCCAGAAGTTCCCCGGTTCACTCTCTTTGCATTAGTCCCTTGAACATTGACATCTGCCTATATTTAAACTGTTACATCCTCAGCTCAGGTTTTAAACTTTAAGTCTCAATAGAGTCAGTTTTCCCCAGCCTTCGTTCACAGATGTCTCACCTTAGTTTCAGATCGTTCCTCTCAATCTCTCCAAAGACCAGATAGTTACAGCTGCATTTTTTAATAACAAAAAAAAAAATATATATATATATATATATATATGGGCTAGAGTTATTGTCTGGAGACACTACTAACACTCAGCTTCCTAATAGAGGATGTGCTATAGAAATAGGGTCAATTAATTCCATGAGGTAGTTTCTGTTAATCAATGTTCTCATCAGGGAAAAACCCAGAAACACACAGAAATGCTATTAAGAAAGCATTCTCCATCCTCTCATAAAGAAAGGAGTTAATGCACAATCATTTACTAACCTGGTGGCTTTTCACTAGTCTCCTTTTGACGGAACACGTGCTTGGAGTTTTGCACTGGGGCCTTTTTTGTCCCCCCACCCCCATGATAATGCTGGATTTCCACTATCTCTCTGCTTTGTCCTCTGTAACCCCTGATGACCAAGGGGCATTTATTTGCAGATAAAAGGATTGGAGGGGACTATCGCAGCAATTAATTTGTGCACCAAGAATTGCAAGGACTACTAAGGCATTCACACGGATATTACACCAGCATTTAGACTTCATTAGAAACGCCTCATAATGGATGGTTATTGATACTGATCTTAACGTAGTCTAGAGTTCCTCTCATCTCCTCTGTAGTCTTAGCATCCTACCTTTTCTATTCTTATCTGTAAATGAATGAATTCGTTAAAAAGAGAAAAGTAATTTATTTGACCAGATGTTTGTCTATATGGCTATGAAAATTATCCAAAGGCTGTGCTAGTACGCTGTCCCATAAAAACGAGTACTGTCTCTATTCATATCTGAAATAGCAGAAAATTTGCCTTACCAATCAAGTATAAAAATTAATCTTTGAATTACTTCGAATTAAACATCAAAGGACGAGATGCTAGAAAAGGCAACGACAGATTTTTTCATACCCACATTATGAAACTGCAACCCCGAGAACCATTTTTCTAGGACTTTACTGCTTTCTAAAGTTGCTGTCATCCAGTTTTGACATAAAGCATTTCATGCTCCCAATTTAGAAAGCAAACAGCTATTAAACGTCTATAATGTCTATCACCATAGATGTTTTAATAACAGAATAATGGTAATGTGTTTCTCTTTGCCTCCTGCTCAAAATACGAGGCAGTTCAAGGTGTGCTTGTTCATTTTTACAGATATTTTTCCCTACTCCGTCACAAAGAAGAGCATAATTCAATTGTAGCATATTAGAACTATGCTTCCTCATACCATAGTATGTGACAAGCTGTAAATAAAATGAACTTTTTATGCATATGTTATGTGTGGGATATGTTCCCAGGGTTGCATATAAAGAGTATCTTAATGACATACATTTTTCTAGGTAACAAAAGGCATGTTGCTATCTCAGTAACCCCTGGACTGAACATAAGGCAATTTTAAAGTGTCCTAGCACAAAATCAGTAGTCCTGGCACCTGTGATATTGACATGCCAACATAACAAGCTTGGGTTAGAAAATTACTCCTTCAGGAAATGATGTCAACCACCCTTGAGCCTTAGAAAGAAAAAATCTTTAAGTATTCAGTGCTCTAGGGATAGTTTTCTATTTTCATATTAAATTTCTTAAAATGATTTCTATTACTGAATACCCTTTAGATATAAGTAAGCAGATGCAATTATTATGTTAATAAGTTATATAAACAGTTGGGAAACACATTATAGAACAAGAAAATTATAACTTAACAAGGAAAGTGCTAAACCAATAGTCAAGCTTAATGTGGAAATGCTCTCAGTATAAAGTTATATTGGAAATCTGGGTTCAAACTCTACATGATGTATAATTCTGAGCTCCTACAAAGGAAGAATCCATCTTCAGAAAAACCTAGAAGAAATCCAACAGGACACTCACAGTAGCTGTCTCCCTGCATGTTCTTTGGATCTTTCTGTATTGTTACATTCTCTACAGTAAGTGTTAATTTTATCTCCAGAAAAAAAAATAATATTCCTTTGTACATCAAATGTGTACTGAGCACCTCTTACGTGACAGGTGCGGTTCCAGGTGGGCAGCAGGAAACAAAACGAGGGGCCTGCCCTCATGGACAGTGTTTATCTAGCATGGGGGAGTGGGAAGACAATGCCCAAATAAACGGAAGGTAGTGACAGGTATGGAGAGGAGGGGACAAGCAGCAAGGTTAGGGAAAGGTCAGTAGGGAAGATATCACTGAGAAGGCACATCTAGGAAGGGAGAACGGCCCAAGGAATGCACGTCGTGGGATCTCTGGGAAGACGGACCGAGGCAGAAGAAACAGCGAGTGCAAACCTAATGCCCAAGTGGCCTGGGCATGTCTGAGGGACAGTGAGAGCTGCAGCTTGCTGAGTGGGGAGGACAGGGGCAGCTAAGGAGCTCTGAGACGGAGCCCCCGCCAGGCTGAGAGACGGAGGAGCTCCTGCAGGCTTAGCAAGACCCCTGCAGGACTTTAAGGGTCTGACTGAACTGTAAGGGGGCAGTGGTGAGCAAAACAGACTGTGGGAGATGGAGTGGAAGCTGGGGGGCAAGTCAGGAGTTATTGCAGGGACCCAGGAAGAGAGAAAGGTGACTGGATCAGAGTGAGCGAGAGTGGGTCAGACATGAAGGTGCACGTTACACCAGGGGTAAACAGTGAGGGATTTGGAAATCGTTGGCAATAAAGTCAAACTGTATATTTGTGTATTTCCTTTTATGAAAGATCTAATGTCTAATAACTAAATGTCTCAGTTTTTCTGACTCGTTGATCTTTGCCCAAAAATGTATTGAATTTTTATTTTCATCTGGAGCAAATTAGTGAAATCGCACTTTAGTTATGTATAGTCAAATCTCAGCCAGGTACAGTTTATTTTCCACAC
Organism: Otolemur garnettii; assembly: GCF_000181295.1. Lineage (NCBI taxonomy): Eukaryota > Metazoa > Chordata > Mammalia > Primates > Galagidae > Otolemur > Otolemur garnettii. The sequence continues at coordinate 5,792,832 of NW_003852465.1, forward strand.
TATATCCTTTCTAGCTCTTGAAGAATTTGGGGCATCATTTGAACACTCTGCAGACAAATCTTTCTATTCAAGTACGATAGAGTCATCCTGTAAACTTTCTGGTCTTCTTTTTTTTTTTTTTAACATTCTGGTCTTCTAAAGTGAGAAAATGAACATATTACATCTTCATTAAAGTACCAGCTCTATTTTTAGATAGCTAGTTTGAGAGGATGGCCACATGCTGACCCCACGGAACCTGTTCTATTAATAGAGTAACTTAAGTCACTAGTTCTTCACAAACGGGTTCCAAAGGATATTCACCTTTGTAAAAGGCTATGTTTTTTATGTCAGTACCAAAATGTGGAAGAAAATGTTGCAAAAGCCAAGAGTTCAGGCTTTAAGCAGATGACCTTCAGTCTCCCTTTAGGTTTGAATTCCTGCTCACCCCCTCCCATTGTGTGACCTTGAGCCAGTTACTATTGCGCTCTGAGCCTCAGTTTCCTCAGTTGTACAATGTAAAAATGATGCATACCTCAGAAATCATTATGAATGTTAAATCAAACAATTTGCTTGGTATGGACTGAGTCCATAGTAAGCATTCCATAACTATTGACTGTTTCTTCTTCTTTTTTTGGACAGAGTCTTATTTTGTGGCTCTTGGTAAAGTGCCATGGTGTCATAGCTCACAGCAACCTCAAACTCTTGGGTTCAAGTGATCCTCTTGCCTCAGCCTCCTGAGTAGCTGAGACTACAGGTGCCCACCACGATGTCTGGTCTTTTTAGTCTTGCTCTTGCTCAGTCTGGTCTGGAGGTCCTGGGCTCAAGAAATCCACTCAGCCTCCCAGAGTGCTGGGATTACAGACATGAGCCACTGTTCCCAGCTTTGCTGGCTGTTATTAATGTTAGCATACTGCCTTCCAGATGTGAAGGGTGGGTAGTGGTGCCATCATTTGCTTAGGGTTTCCTGAAGAGTCTGTGCTGCCCTTTAACTCAACACTGGTCTCTCCAACTTTCTTCCTTACAGTCTCCCAAATACAGCGGCCACTGATTACCATGCCCAAGTGATTCTTTTCATACCAGATAACATATGAGGTCTGACAATTAAGTTCAGGAACTCACTTTAGAAAGGGTGCTACAGACCTCATTGCTGAATGTCACTATAGTCACCTTCGTAGTCCTCCCCTTGGGAAGCTGTGCGCTGATGCCAACACCTAGTCCACCCTTCAAAGCAATTTTAGAACTCTTTTTCTGGAATGACCATCCGAGCTATCACCATATGGCATGCAAAAATAATAATGAACACCATTTAGCAAGGTATCTCAACATGACACAGATGTGAGACAATGATATACCAAGGCTATGAAAACGTACTGAGCTATCTGTGAGGGAGGATACCCAGGGAAAGTAAAGTCTAAGAAAACAAAGGTTTCTCAGAGACACCCAAGGACACACCTGCAAGATCCTCCCCATGTTAACCCAGACATTAAACATTTGTAAAACTTAGCTTCCTAGGTCCTTGAAACTAATGCTTGCTGCTTGCTTCTGCTTCTGCACATGATTTGACATCTCCAGTGAGAAATAATATGGTAATTCCTTTGTCTGTCTTCTCATGAGCCCAATAAAAGGACAGGGACAGAGCTGATCCGGGAGCTCGGCCATTTTGGATTGTAATCTGCTATGGCTGTGCTGGCTAAAATAAAATACCTTCCCCTCTAATCTTTGGTGGGAGTCTATGGGTTGCAATTTGCTGGTCCCTGCAACATTTGTACAGTGCTGCCAACATAAGGGCATGGTGGCAAGTTCATGAACATAATTATCAAACCTCATATCACAACACAAATGTAGGTATTAACTATTCCAAAAAATGTGGTGGTAAATTAGTCAAAAGGATAAATATGTAGGACCTTAAATATGTACCTACAATGAATTAAAATTGGGTTGATTTGTAAAGCCTTAATTAAAACTTACATAGACTCCATGCAATAAACTCCTGAAGGTGGGGCCTTGGTCACAAGGATTAATATGTCTGATTTATCTACCTGGATCTGGGAGATACATCAGCTTGGCCATTCACTACCAGACACGGAGTGGGAAGGTCCATTCTAACCTGTAGCATAAAAAAACATTCTCCTCCTTCCAGCTTCACCTAGAAGCCATGTCCTTGAGGAAGTATTGGTTTGTCTTTACAAAAGATGAACCCTTAATTCTCCTCTTATATAAATTTAAAAAAATGAATATTCTATCTAGTCTATGAAAGCATCATGCTGGATTTTGTATATAGATATATGTCTGTATGTAAATGTGTGTGTGTATACATATCTTTTAAATTAAACTGTGAACTCTTTGGGGACCCTATTTAGTGCTGAGTTCTCAGCACCCAACAGAGTTCATGTCAGAGTGAGTAAATTTAATAAATATTGAATAGTTCACCTATAAACAGGTGGGTAAGTGAGAAATAGGCCAAGTTTGCTTGGTTGGTTTTACACCTTCCCTGGGAGTGCCATTCTGCCAAGCGTGGGCATTTGTTCCCTTTTCTTACCTGCCGATTCGGCCCCTCCTGGTCCTTGGTCCTCTCATGCTATTTCCTTGGTAGGTCAACCAGCCTCCAGCTCAGGTCAAGCCTACACTTTCCCATGCAGGAAGAATAATGTATAGAGATGCTTGCTTTTGAACTGACTCTATTGTAAGATGCTTTCACTTCTCTGGACCAGATGAATATTCACAGACAACTTTTACTTCTGGGTGCTTTCAAGGTTCACCAGAAGCTCCTCTTTTGAGACCTTCTGGCTGTAGCTTCAGTGAAGGGGACATTGCCTCTCCTTCCCCTGACCCCTTCTTCTCAATCCCTGGCTTTGGTGTTCCACTCCACACAGCATTTTCCAGGGAAAGGTCTTGAAGCAGACGTTCAATGGCTCTCAACAGCTGCCTCTGCCATGCAGCCTCCATGGAGCCAAGGGGAAGCATCCGCACAGCTGACTCACAGCTGGAGAGGGGGGTGGGACTGCATAGACTCTGCAGTCTGTGCTCGCCGCCCTGCAGAGTGTCTCACTATTAGTTTCTCCCCCACACAAGATCTCCTGGGTGACAATCAGATCTTAGTCCCTGGGTGTCCCCAAATCCAGAAGACACACCTCAAGCTCTCAGAGTGATCTCACCAAAGGCCCCTTCCTCCTATCTTGAAAGGAAGGTATTAAACTTGACAGAACTTCTCTCCTAGGAAATATTTTTATAAATACTCTCCTTTTTCACTCTTTGAACTTTTCATGTCACTATTAAGTGATCAACCACCCAGTTTGCCCAGGACTGTCTGGGTTTTAGCACTGAACTCCTTGCATCCCAGCAAACCCATTAGTCCTAGACAAAGTATAAAAAGATAATAACCCTATCTCTGGTCATAAATTTGGCTTTTGTTTTGCTGCCTTCAAAATCTGCATTTTGATGTGGTGCCTCACTTCACTACGCAATGCCAGTTTTACCCTATTATCTCAAAATTTCAATTTAGCATCTCATTACTTATATGTAGGGAGAGAGAGAGAGAGAAAGAGAGAGAGAAGACAAAGCTGTTGTGATTAACCTCAGTTTACACAGGAGTAGTTGGAGGTTTGCAGGATTCAATAAGTTGTTCAAAGTCTCAGTGTTGGGGAGAATGTGGAGCTGGAATTCCTCTACCTCGCTAGTGGGAATGGGAAAATGGCACATTTGGAAACTAGTTAAGCACTTTTTTATACAGTTATATGCACCCTTTCCAAATGACTCAACAAGCCTATTCCCCTTAGGAATTTACCTAAAAATAATTAATCATTTGTCCAGGCTGAAGTTTGTACATAAATGTTCATAGCAACGTAATCACAATTATTAAAAGCAGAAACAATCCAAGTGTCTATCAAGAGAGAAATAGATGAACAAGTTGTAGTATATTTGTGTGATGGCACACCTTTAGCAATAGAAGGAAATTATCAATACATTTAACAACACGGATGAATCTCAAAAATGGTATGCAGCTGAGCCAAGGAAGCCAGACCAAAAAGACAATATAAGGCATAAAGAAACTCTGGGAACATGTATTCTGTACCGAGAGGAAACAGACATGTGGTTGCCTGAGGCCGGGGGAAGGGGTGGAAGTTAACTAGAAAAGGTCACGAGAGAGTATTTTGCAGTGATGTATATGTGCTTTATCTTAATTGTACTGGCGCTCCCAAGTGCGTGCATTTGTCAAAACTCATCAAACTGTATTCTTAAAGGTATTCTTCAATGAATTATTTTTAACATTATACAAACAGGGAGAGAAAGAAAAAATAGCTCCTTGAAGTAGCTTCCTATGAGTTGAAGAAGAGGATAAAAAAGAGAGAAAATAGTGGACTTCTTTAATAAAATCAGCCTGTGTTTTAACACTATTCATCCTTAAAACAATTTGCACATACTATTTTAATAAAAATACAGTTCATTTCCTTGGAGTGTTGGAAAATTAATTTCAACAAATCTGACTTTTTTTTTCTAGTCACTATCCCTCATTTTCTCATCCCCAGGATTTTTATCTAAGGGAAATCAGAACCCTGTTCCTTATTCCTATCTTCATGGGCCTATCAGTCTGGGAATTCTACTAATTTTATGCTAAGTATAAGGAAGTAGCTATTTCTGCTGGTGGTTTACTCTGCGGACACAAGAACAACCACCTAGATTTGAACATGTGTTCTCCTCACACCACGGTAAATGGAAAGCATAGGCCCCATCTTCTCAGAACTCACGGCCGTCTCTGATCTTTGTGTGTCTTCCCGGACTCTACCATCCCTAACCTAACCCAGACAGTCATTTCTCACAGGGCAGGAAAGCCTCATCTCTCTATTTTAGGTAACATTTTCTCATTCTCTTCCTTGTCTGAGATACCTAGCATAATCTCCTTAAGAAGCATAGACTTCTGAAAATCAAAACATCTGTGAGTGATTTTTCTGCTTTCCTTCTTGACACATGCCTTCCCCGAGGCAGAGAATATAAAATTCACCATCATCTGCTTGAAATAAAGTGAAGGTCAAGGGAGAAATACACAGGAGAAATTCGCTCATGTCAGAAAAAGAGTGGATAATCAAAAACAATTTTTAAAGAATTGTAACGACCAGAATTACCTTTTTTAAAACTTTTGAAATTGCTGTAGCTCCTATGATATAAGAAATACTCAGGAAAAAGTGAGAAGAGACCAGCTTGAAGATTATTGCATAGTAAGAATGAAAGCAGCCACAGATTTGGAAGACATAAACCAATTAAAGAGATAATGCCCGCTGTTCTTAATCCACTATGCTACATTGCCTACCGTAAATGTCTCTGATAAGCCTTGGCCACAAAGTTTAATACCTACTTAGATTATCGGATTCTGCAAACCAAAAGTATTAGCACTTTATCAGGGAGCTTTTCCTGATAAGAAGAGGACTGGGGATGTAGATACTCCTTACACCCTCTTCAGAGGGCAACTTAGCCTCAGACTGTTAAAGTGATTCGCTCTGGGTCCCAAGCTGGTAAAGGATGGTGCCAGGATACTCATGCCTAATGAAAAAAATCTCAATAATGGCCTTGGCAGGTCAGCAGCTGACTGATTGGACTTGACGTTTTTGATTGGAGAACGTTATCTAGGTGCTGTGTTCTTAGCATTCTTCCACTGATAAGCTGGAAGACAAGGGGTGATGAAATATAGACATTGTGACACTCAGGCCAAAGACACACTCCTGGGTCTGGCTGTGGCTTAGAAAGATGAAGCAAGGAATTAATAATGTGTCATATGGAAAGAGAGATAAGCCATTTCTTCATGAATTGCAGATCCAGAGTTTGGGTAACACCTTTTGGCCTCCTGCCATGTATCGACCAGATCATTGTAAGAATTTTTTAAAAGTCATTGGAGGTAATTGGTCAAAGTGATGTATTTCTTGGTCTTGGAAGACTAACACCATAGTGTTACGAGCTGTGTCATGCAGAGACCTTGGAGTACGCAGCCGACTTCCGTGAAGGAAAATTCTACAGCATCAATAGTGAAAAGAGTCAACAGTCTGCAGGGCCTCCTATCTAGGTAGGTACACTTCTCCTCATTTTATTTTACTTTTCTTTTTTTAAAAAATTCAGATTAATATGGGCATATAAACAATTAGGTCACAACGTTTGCATTGTTAGGTGAGATCCCTGTTGTAGCTGTGTCCATATACCCTTACATTGTTCTCCATTAGGTAGGAGCATGCCAGTCCCCCTCCCTCTTCTCCTTTCCCCGCCTTCAGCTTCCCCCTCCCTCAACTTGAATGTTGAATTGAATTGAGTTTTTCTCTTATGTGGGTGTGTATTAGTTCATCTACTGGCTTCATAGTAGTATTGAGTACGTTGTATACTTGCTTTTCCATCCACGTGATACTTTACTAAGAAGAATGTGTTTCAACTCCATCTAGGTTAATACAAAAGTTGTAAAGTCTCCATCTTTTTATGGATGAACAGTATTCCATTGTGTATCTACACAGATAAGTAAAGTAAGGCATGGAATGGTCCAGTATTTGTGGAAGATCAAATAGCTAATGATCTGGATTTAAACTATTCTGATTCCAAGGCTAAGTGTCCCCCTGCCGAGCACCCCTGCTGAGGCACCATTCATCTCCAAACCAGTTCAGGTTCATGTCATCACATGCCAACCCACTGACATAAGCAAAATTCCAAACAATTCTCACGTGGCTGCTATACAAATCCAATGCTGAATTTCATAACCATTATTACTAAAACACATTTCAATTCAATAAACAAAACAGAAAAAAAGACTCAGGGATAGCATAGTAGCCCTCATCCTTACCAGCAGGGTGGCAGAAAGAGACAGAAGAGAAAGAGGAAGGAAGAAGGTTCAAAGGAAGCAAAAAAGGAGTTTAGGAATAAATAGTTCACATTGTTTGTCTATCTTGATGTTTTTACTCAACTCAACTTTTTATATCTTTTCTCAAAATGAGTCAACATTATAATACGTTCAATGAAGTAACGATACCTAAACTCCATGGCTGATATTCAGGGCTTACTTTTAAATTGCTATGTGGGCTTGAAATTCCAATACCTGTAACATTGATTTATTTTTAGGTCTAGCAATGACTTAACATCTCTTGACCAAAAAAGCCCTGAATTATATTAATCATATAAACAACTTTAGTGAATACATGATTACAAATTTCCCAATGTCAAATTTTATAAAGATCTAAAAGCATTCAGTAAATTGCTCTAAGTGCCTTTAATGCAGAGTTCAATGCTATTTATGGACATGGCCAAAAAGACTTCAAATAAAAGAAATGCAATGTTAGTGTTTATCTAAATGGTAAGATAATTGATGACTATTTTTTTACTTTCTCCTTTCATTTATTGTCCACATTTATTAAAAAGCGCATTTATCACTTATTAGTTAAAACAAAAATTATCAAACTTCTGGCTTTTAATGGTACTGCTGATAACAGTCTATAAAATGTTCTTTCCTCATCAAAATAATAAGGAAAATGTATGGGGAAGATGAAGGAATAACACTGAAAATGAGGCTTGAGATTCAAGCACGGTGTGAGGCAGTCCCCTAGTCACCAGTCCTTGGCTGTCATCCTGTAACAGGGATGCATTCAGCATTGTGAAGTCGTGCACTCTGGACTTTGGAGTTTCTGGAGTATATTCTAAACTTCTAAGTGAAATTATGGTGACAGGAAGTCAATTAACTTCACAGCAAGACCTCCAGAAGAAGAACAAGTAAAAGATGATTAGCATTACAATCAAAATAAAAATAATCTTACCAGCTCTGTTTAAAAAGAAAGATGTCACTGATATCGGTCACTTTCACTCTAGTAAAGAACAATCAGAAAAATGGGACAATGCCACCAAAATTAAAGAACATTGAGGCCAGAACATTAGCAAGCATGGCAATGACTTTGAATGCAATAATCCACATAAAGAAGATGTGAGCTAGCTAAATATTCATGACATTTACATTCAGTCAGAGATTTTCCAATTTTTATTATTTCAGAACCTTAATTGTCTCATACATTTCAAAAAGAGGAGAAAGTACTTATAATTACAACTTATCTAAAATAAATGTTCTAAAAGAAGTCTTTGTCCTTATTAACAACAGAGAACGATAAACCTCTTTTTAAAATGTTATTTGTCCTGATAATAACTATACTTATATGAGCATGTAAAACCATATGAAAGCTATTTTTAATAAACACTTACCTATGCATAATATATATGGTATACTAACTATGTATTAAAAAAATGATAGCAAAAAGGCTACCATATTATGGTAGATAGTAGTATCAAAAGGATGAGATGGTAAAAAATGCATCAAAAAGCTAATGCCAGTTATAAGATGCTCTGTCTTCTAATTATATTGTTGGTCAAATAATTTTCCACAGTATGTATTTTGCTTTTAATGGAAAAAAAATAATAAAAGGAAAACATACAGGTTGTGTCTAATATAATAAAAAAAAATATTTCCCAAGAATTCTCTGCAAAAGCTGTCCCATCTGTGAGAAAACAAGATGCCAATTTTTAAAATTAAAATAGCATGAGACATTCAGGGCACAGTTATCCATGACACTTTGTTTCATTGGCTTCAGAGCTGCTTATTATTCAGTAAGGTGAAGTCAAGTAGTGATTTTCCTGAACTTGGCCTTTATGATTTGACGTCTTCACAGTATTGGCAGAGGAGAATAGTTGATTGGTTGTTAGCATGATGAGGGAAGACAGTCAGACATAGGCCCAATGGCTGAGTCAATGGATAATATCAAAGAGTAATAAAAGTAACTATTGATTCATACCAACAGCAATTCAAGTAATGGTTGCTATGCTATTTTCAGAAATACATCTTTCTTCTGAGATACAAGAAGCTTTTACTGTTTTCCCCTCTTAGGAATTCTTTTCTCACAGGAGAAATGAACATTCAAGGTCTGACAATTAGGTTCATGAACTCATCTTAGAAAAAGTGCTATATACCTCAGTACTGAGTATCACTACAATCACCTTTGATGTGCTCCCCTTGGGGAGCTATGCACCAATGCCAGCACCTAGTGCACCCTTCAAAGCAATTTTGGGACTCTTTTTCTGAAATCACCATCAGACCGGTTATCCTATGAGGTCTGACAATTGAGTTCACAAACTTACCACCGTGCAGTTACATTGGCAGCACTGGGCAAACAATTTGGTAAGGTTTCATAACCTTGGTATATTGGTGTCTCAGAGCAGTGCTTGTGTCAACATGTGGTAGTGAGTGGAGTCCATTGTTCCATTTTGTGTGTGCCATATGATAACATTTGTGATGGTTATTCAAGAAGTAGAGTTCCAAAATTGCTTTGAAGGGTGGACTAGGCCCTGGCTTGGGTGCATAGCTTCCCAGAGGCAGTATATTCAGGGTGGCCATAGTGATATTCAGCAATGAGGTATGCTGCACTTTTTCTAGGATGAGTTCACAAACTTAATTGTCAGACCTCATCTCTCTCTCTCTCTCTCTTTCTTATGTGTCTCAACCTTTGCAAGTGAATACACAACTCCAGATATTTTCCAAAAAGTATCTTAGCCTCCATACAAATAAACTGCTACCTGAATTTTCCCACCAAGTCACCAAATAGATTGTAAAACGTCTAAAACCAGAAATAAAAACATTCTCGGCTCAGGTTGACTATTCCATCAAAGGAACAAAGCCAAGAAATCAGGATGTGCAAGGCAGGCATTCTGAGGTCCAGGACTGGAATATCAGAAGCCTCGGGGTGGGAAGCCCTGGAGGACAAAAACCCCCCAAAGTGTAGTGCAATGTGCAGAAAGAGTCACAAGCCTGGAAGCTAGGCAGACTGACTTGAAAGCCCTGCTTGGCTATTTACTAGTCATATGACCTTTGGTAAGTTATTCCTCTCCACCTCTATTTCCTTATCTGGAAAATGGATATTTTACACATGTGTCAAAAGGTCACTGTAAACAATAAAAATATATGTAGACTTCTTGGCACAATGTAAGCGTTCACTATCTGGTAGCTGTGTAATATTCCCACAGTGCTGCTGTGCAACTTTTCCCTGTAGCCCATAGTGATTTCCCTTTCGTGTATTCCTTCTGTTGAATACAGAAATGCTCTTTTATCCATATTATGCCTTGAAGCTACTGCAGACACCTCATAGTTCTTAATTTATTACTTCCCAGACTGGAGTTGAGTCCTCTGAAAACAGCAGCTATTGACTTTGTGACGGATTAATGTTTTCTACTTCAGGCATATTTATCTACTTTGTGAGGAGAACAGATACCAGAGAGATAAGCTGTATTTTCTAAAAGAACCAAAACATGCATATTGCTGATATATGTGTGTTTATAACTAACCATTCTATGAAGAATGCAAGCAGGAAAATAATTTAATTTATTGATTTGTGGGATTTGTGTTTATATTTTCCACATTAAGTACACAAGATACTTTAAAGAGTTACAGGTAAACACGGTAAATGAGTTAAAAGAATGGATGCAAATGTTATTATACACATCTTGTTTAAAAGAAAGAGAAAAAATATTCACATATAGTCCAATTTAAAAACAGGTTAGTCCTTCCTTCCTTCCTTCCTCCCTCTGCCACTCACTCTTCTCCTCCCTTCCTCCCCTTCTGAACACTCACCAGTGAGGCCAAGCAAAGTAAGCTCCAACCTACCTTTCCATTTATAGGTTCCACTGCTCCCCTTCACCTCCTTGCTTCAGCTAAATTATATAATAAACCACTTGCTCTTTCCACCTCTGCACTTTTATTCACCTGCCTAGAACGTCAACAGTTCACTCCCAGCTTCCTTCCCTACCACCCTTGTCTACCTTCCCTACCACCAATGTCTATACCGATTCTAATCACCCTACAAAGCATAATATCTCTAGCACTACCACCACTCACAAAATAATGTTTTCCTCCTCTTAAGTTTCTCAAAACTTTCTCTGTATCTCTCATAGCATATCGTTTTCTCTTTTGTATGTGGTATTATTATTATTATTATTATTCAGGAATATACCCTAGCATCTCAACAAGATTTTAAATTCATTCAGAGTGGAAAGGGAAGAATTTACACGTGATGGATCTTGTCATCCCCTGAAGTACACAGCACACCACCAGACGTTTAATCAGGATCTGTCAATGACTCATTAGGGAACAAAAAGGGAAGAGGCCATTTTAGGCAGTAAGAGCAAAGAGATGAGAATGGAAGGCAGTCCCTATTCATTCAGCACATATGGAGTTACTGCTAAATGTCAGGTACAGTGGAGAATAAAAAGACTGTATGAGATAGAAATAGAGGAAGACAAAGATATATGGTGGGCTATGGAGGCCACGTGGCTAGACAGACCCCACCAAAGGTCTAGCTGAAGGGTATAGGGCTCAAACTAGAGATGATAAGAAACCAATATAATGATTTATGATTTATTATATAATTAATGGATACTTACATATAATGACACTTGAATTATTTACTATGACCCATTATGGACATTGTTTCATTTAATCATCCCAATAATCCTCTGACGTTTGCAGATGAAGAAACAAGTTTAAAGGAACTAAGAAACTTGCCCAAGGTTAATCCTAATACAGGACAATGGACCCCAAACTGAGGTCCAGCCTGATGGCCAAGTGGATTCTTGGTTTCCCACAAAAAAGAATTCAAGAGCAAGCTGACAGAGTAAAGCAAGAGCATGTTTTTTGAAATAACAAAGAACCAGAGGAAAGGAGTGCTCCATAGCCAAAGTTGCAGCTACCTCTCAGAACAGCAGAGAACAGCATCTTGTGAGTTTCTGGGATCTTAATTTTTATGTTCCATCTAATTTTATGTTAATTTGAGGGAGGATTAGTCATACAAATCCTGGGGAAGGAGTGGGAAGTTCTTGGAACCAAAGGTCCCTCCCCTTTTTGAACCACAGAAGGTAACATCCAGGCAACTGTCCTGGCACTGGTTGGAGTTTCTTTCAGTATGCTAGTGCCTTATAACCAGCATATAATAAGCAGCAAGCATGAACTGGGGTCATTTTCAGTGGCCACCTGGGTTCTAGCTGGTTTGGGCCAGCTTCTCCCATCTCCTGTTCTATCAGACACGTTGGCTCAGGCTATGTTGAGCAAAGCCAATCCCTATACAAGGTTAATAAAGTTAATACTTGCTGCAGTTAGTACAGAGCAGGCCTGAGATTCAAACATAGAACAGCATGGCTCAGAGCACTTAACCATACGTTCTCCACAAGGTTTCAGGCAGAGGAAAGACTGAATAAAAAGTGTGATTGTAGGAAAAGTCCCATGACAATGGCCTACTGAAATGACTGACTTTGGAAAGAGCCAGGAAAAACACACTGAGAATACTTCCCAGGGATTCCCTACATTCATCCACCAAGTTAGGTTCTCAATATTCTCCAGGAAACTAATCCAATGCGATTGTAGCTGACATAAAACCTCAGCAATGCACAGGTCTTAGTGCAAAGTCTTATAAAGGTATCTAATTAATTGGCAGTGAGAGGGAAAAGATCATTACCCTACCAGACTGAGGGCCATTCTCTAAGCCCACTGACCTTGGTTTTTCAAAGCTGTCAATATTACAAAAGAACAAAGTCCTAGGAACTACTTTAGATTAAAAGAGATCAAGAGACAACAAAACAAAATATATGACCTTTGATTTGGCTACTGAACTAAAAAACAAACAGCTGTATGGAACATTATCAATGCAATTGAGGACATCTGAAGACTGGCTATATATTACATATTATTGTATCAATGTTAAAATTGTGGGTATAAAAATGGCATTGCAATATTTAGGAAAATGTCCTAGTTCTTAGGAGATGATGCTGAAATACCTAAGAATGCAATGGCATGAGGCCTGTGGCTTTTAAATGATTCTGCAAAATAAACAGATATATACATATATCAAGCGAAAGAGAAAGTTAAAGTCCATGTTAAAACTGACATACCAACATGGTGTTATACAGGTGTTTATTCTCTCCATTTTGGAATTTTTCAAAACAAAAATTTTAAAGATATATCACCCTAGAAAAGCAGGGAGTCACCTACAAGTCTCTATGAGTAACTTCCAAAATGTAAACAGACTATGACACTAGCAGAAATACCTATTTGCTAAACTATTGTCAGCTTGAAACGTTCTTGTAAACAGTACAAAATATCCAACATCGCCACCAGGTCTCATAAATCTTAAGGCAAATTGTGTTCTTCAACATTTGTGTGAACTTTCAAAGCCCAAGTCAACCTTGGTTACATTTTCGACTGAAATAATTAGGGAACAAAGCAGTGAATGTTCAAAGCACTCTAACAGTTTCCTGTATTAATGGAAGAGCTTTGAAATGCTTAACCGTAATATTCCTGTGGCTTTTTACAAGGATTAAAGATTTTTTTAAAAAAACATAACTTTTCTTTTTTAGTAATTGCTTTAAGAATGGAGTGGGGGGGAGAATTTATATAAAAATCATTAGGCAGAAAATATTTAAGAATTATACTCTAGAAATTCATTTCTGTTATTTTCTCCTATAGCTCTCCTACACAAGAAAGGACTGAGGTTGTGCCAAGAATTTTTTACTATAAAACATTATGATTCCAGTGTGACTTACACATCCAGACAACATCTGGCACACCCAGTAAAGAGGACTGAAATTAGTGAAGGTCTGCTAAAGATGTAAAATGCATAAGTTTGAATCTTTGATACTTAAATTATGTCTTTCAATGATGATGAACTCAGTTGGAAGATTAGAACATATAATTTCAAACCTTTATTCATTATATGCTCTAAATAATAAAAAGAAGACCAAAACCACTTTTTCTGCCAAGGCTAGAATTTTCATAATAATTATTGAATTTCCATTTTATTGTGTGACTTCAAAATATGTCTGAAAGCTAGTTTTGTTCTATTACTCTCTGGGATCTTATAATAATTTCTGTGGATCTTAACATGATAGAAACACTTTTGAGAATATGTAAATATGTGATACTTCTATGAACTAGCTGCTTAAATCTAGAGTGGCCTGACGATTCTTAATTTATAAAGAGCTAAATGAATACCAGATTTCTAAGTAAAGAATAAAGTTTACTTAATCATATCCCCTTTGAATTCATGTTTCTTTCTGCTGACAATATCTCATAATTGTAGCCACTGTCCTGAGGTTATAAAACCTAAAAGTTATCAAGCATCAACTTACAATCTGTTATCATACTAGGAAATAGTCCATGATCACAGTTTTTCTAATCTACCACTGCAAAGGTTCCTTGGTCCCCTAAGAATGGTATGTCATCAGAGAAAGCTTAGTTATAACTTTCCTTGTAAATATCATCATAATTCAAATACATTTGCAAGAAAAATAATGACTCCATCTGACAAAAAGATCTCAAAGCTGTAGTACAAATAATTTACTTTTTTGAATGAATATTCTAGATGATTATATCCCAGTGCTTCAAAAAAACAGAAATCCTATTTGATCTATCAAGAGTGTCCATCTTGCACTCCACGGGCCCCACATGGAGATTATTTGAGGCCAGTTTTGCTTATCTCTGGTATTTGGATATCACAAAAATTATGCACGGACCTTTTTAAGAGTCATCGGCTTTCCTTAGTGTTAATGCTTCTAATGTGTGGCCCAAAACAACTCTTCTTTTTCCAATGTGCAGCAGAAGGAAAAAAAATAGGTTGCTCACCCTGGATTCCCTTCCTTCTCCAGTCACCATTAGTACTATCCACCAAAGAGTTCTGGCTGAAATCCTGGGCACCTGATAGGATGCCCTTCTGGGACTGTTTGAAGTTACATGTGACATGCTTTGGCCAATAAAATGTAAGTATCAGTGCTAGGCAGAAGCTTCAAAAGCCAGTGCACACCTGTAGTAAAGTACCCAGCTCTCTTTTCCTTTGCTGCTGTGATCAGCAACCTCCAGCTCCAGGTGGAGCTGCTTTATCAGACTGAGTCCTAAACAGAGGGTTCTGTAGGGTAGAACCCTCAAGTTACCCACAATGAGCATGTTGCAAGAAGTAAACACAATAATTTTAAGCCATTGAAATTTGAAAGTTGTATATTTGTTATCACAGCATAACCATGCCTATCCTGACTGGTACATCTCCAGTATTTCGTTCAGGATGACTGCATTTGGCTCTTGAAGTTAATGAAGAATAGAGACATATGCTCTGTTGACTTGGCTAATGAGTACTTATTGTAAGTATATATAGAAGAAAGTAAGGAGTTGGAGGAAACAGTCCTAGCGTCAGATCTGGTGGAGTGTAAACACGTGACAAGGAAGTGGCTAAGGGTAGAAAGCAAGAATTGAACTGCAGCTGGGAAACGTTCCCTAGGAGGAATATACATAGTAAGGAGCTCCTAGTGACCTTTAACTGACCTAGGGTTCATTACTATTGAATTAACATAGCATGGGTAGAGTTTTCACAAATGGGAGGCCACATGCCTTGTAAGGAAACTGTTACATAACCTAACCTGTTATGAAATCTGTTACATATAACCCAAACCTGTCAATCACCCCAAAGGTAAAAAAGGCAACCAATCCACCACGGAAAAGGTGAGACAAACTAGTGAGCATATAAATGACAGTGTGTGCCACTGGGGAGAATGACCCATCTCTCTTTCTGAGAGGTACTTTCACTATGCAATAAATGTTGTTTATGTGTGATTGCTTTGTATCTGTGATCACTCCATCATCAGCTTGACTTGGTACTAGTACTCATTCTTGACACTGGGAACTGGGGCACCAGAGAACACCCAAACAGACCTAAAATTAGTAGCTGCAGAACTAAGCCTTATGGGTACGGGATACAAGGTGGCACTGGTTTTCCTTATGGACCTGCTTTAGAAAAAACTCTAGCAATTTCTTAAAAGTTAAGTATACACTTAAGATCCAGTTATTCTGGCTCCTAGGTATTTACCCCCAAAAAATGAAAGTACACATATGTCTGTAAGCATTCTCCAGAGAAACAGAACCAGTAGGATATATATAAATAAATATATAAAAGGGGATTTCTTACAGGAATTGGGTCAAGTGATTACAGAGGCCATCAAGTCCTACAATATGCTGTCAAGAGAACCAGGAAAGCTGGTGGGTGTGATTCTTTCCGAGTTTGAAGGCCTGAGAACCACAGAAGCCAATGATGTAACTCTCAGTCTCAGGCCAAAAGCCCAAGATTGTGGTGGGATGGGGGACGGGGGGCTGGAGGCGTGGTGTAAGTCCTGGAGTCCAACAGATTGAGAACCTAGAGCTCTGGTGCCCAAGGAGAGAAGAAGATGGATGTCCCAGCTCAAAGGCAGAGAAAATTCATCCTCCCTCCACAATTTCATTTTATCCAGATCCTCAACAGATTGGAGGATGGTCTGGGTCTTTAGTCTGGAAAGAGATGGTCTTCTTCAGTCTGTCTCCTGATTCAAATGCTCATGTCTTCTAAAAACACTACCACAGACAAACCTGGAAATAATGTTTTACCAGCTATCTGGATATTCCTTAACCCATTCAGGTTGACACATAATCAACTATTACATTAACAGTATATATCTAAAAAAATTATGCATACAAATGAACACTTGCACCTAAGTTTATAGCAACTCTATTTGTCACAGCTAAAACTGGAGTAACACAAATGTCTCTAATCAAGTGAATAAATAAATGTTTATCCATACTGTGAAATACTACTCAGAAATGTACAGTATGCAGGATTTTACTATTGATTTGCTACAACATGGATGCATCTCAAAATAATTACCCTTAGTAAAAAAAATCCAGACTGAAGAGTACATACTGTTTAATTCCATTTGTGTAAAATTCTTAGAAATGAAAATTAGTGGAAATGTAAATTAAAGAAAATCAAAACAGTGGTTTTCAATTCAACTGTAAGAAAATGAATAACCCAATTAAAAATGCACAAAGGACTTGGAACAGACATTTCTTAAATGAAGACATACAAATGGCCAATAGGTAAATGATGAAATGCTCATCAAGGGCATACAAATTAAACCAGCAATGAATGGGCTATCACCTCACACCATTAGAATAGCTGTTAGGAAAAAGACAAAAGATAACAAGTATTGGCAAGGCTGTGAAGAAAAGGGAGCCCTTGTATACCACTGGTGGGAATGTAAATTAGTATAGCCATTATGGAAAACAGTACTGAGGGGCCTCACAAAATTAAAAATAGAACTACCATATGATCCATCAATCCCACGGTAAGTATGAGGCATTTATTCAAAGGGCATGAGATCCTTATGTTGATGGGATATCTGCATTCCCATTTTTATTGTAGCTCTATACACAACAGCCAAGGTATGGAATCAACCTAAGTCCATCAATGCATGAACAGATGAAAAGAATGTGGCATATCTATACAATGGGGTGTTATGCAGCCTTTAAAGAAATATGAAATCCTGTCATTTGCAACAACATGGCTGAACCTGGAGGACATTATGGTAAGTGATATAAGCCAAGCACAGAAAACCAAACACTGCATGACTTCATTTTTATGTGGAATTATAGAAGCAGAGGTGTTACCACAATGGTGATTACCAGAGCTGGGAGTAGGGGATTGGGGAGATGCTGGTCAAAGGATAGAAAATTCTGATAGACAAGAAGTTCAAGAGATCTACTGTACATCATGGTGATGGTAGTTAATAAGAACTGAAACACTTGAAAATTACTAAGGAAGATTTTAAGTGCTCTCACTACAAAAAGAAAAAAATGTATGGTAATACATATGCAATTATCTTAATTTAGCCATTTCACAGTGTATGCACATATCAAATCACCATGTTGTACACTATAAATACGTGGAATTTTTATATGGCAATTTAAACATGTAAATTAAAGAAAATTAGTGGAAATGCAAATTAAAGGAAAGCAGGATTGTGTCTGTTTAGCAATGGGACTGAGGATAAAAGAGAAAGATGAGAAGGACTGGTTACAAACAGACAAGAGGGGACCTTTGAGAGTGATATATGTTTTTATTACTTTAATTGCGGTTATGTTTTCATGGGTATATAAATGTATCAACTAATTACGCACACTTTCAATGTAGTTCATTACACGTCAATTATCATCAATAAAGCTGCTTAAATTAAACGAAAAAACATTTTGTAACTGTATGTAATAAACTCAGGTCCTGGATTATCAGGCTAGAAGTAAATACCAGGTTTGTTATATATGCCACCACAAGAAAGTCTTTAAATGTAGTGCCCAAACTCTGAGGCATCTGAAGAACCATTATGGGCCTGACCATAACAGGTGATTGAGTGGCAAAGAAAATAGCCTAGCAATTGAAATGTGAAAGAAATGGCACAGAGAAGTGGTTCTCAAAGGATTCCTAATAGTTCTATTGGATTTTGACTGCAAGTAGGGAATACTTTTAAAATGTGTTTAGCTAATGTAGGGGTGTGTAAATTTTATTTTCAAAACTGAACACACCAGAAGAGTGTTTCTGTTAGGGAATAATAATATGTAAAAGAAAGACAATCAGATTATGAGTCTTGAATACCCTGTCTAGGAGTTTTGTTATATTCTGTATAATTTTTGTGGATCTTAGAATCAAGGAAAAGCTATCAAAAGTTTTTAAGCAGAGTGACAAAATGAAAGCATGAGTCAAACCGTCCTGGTTTGAATTCAAGTTTTGCAATTTTGCAGCTGTAAAACTGCTGAGCTACTGGAAACAAATGGAGGAAACGGTCACTCGTCTTCCAAGAAGATGAAAGACCGTTCCACTGTTTATCATCCACCTCCAGTTACAAAACCATGGCCTCCGACTTCACAGAAACATTCTTGAACCACTTTGGTGGGAATCAGTCTAAGACCCTACAGTATTTATTCAATTCCTCAGACTGAGAGCAGCAACTCTTAAAGTACTTTCTTAAGCACACTAGTAGACATCAAGCCAAATACGCAGATGAAAATTGACAAAGAGATTTTATCCAGCTCATCCTGCTGTGCACATCAGAAGGCAATAATTTCATGTAAACATGACTCAACTCCCGCTGCTTCTCCCTTCTGTTGCTTTGTCTCAGAGTTACATCAATTTATCAATACAGTGTCTCAGTCCGATCTCTCACCAGGCTTCATGACTGTCATTATAATGCTTACCACTTTGATTCCGTGATTTCTGCAGTTTCCACAGGGCTTCTGGTTCCTGAGATATTACTTGCTTCTCTGCCTTGAATGAAAATGTATTCTGTGATCCAATAACTGAACATCCTAAACTGCTTCTCATAAACATTCTACTATCTCCATCAAGCTTCTCATATACATGAACTGCTGAATTTCCCTTGGGAAATTTATTCCAGTGGTCTCAAAACCTCAAATGGCAGCATTCTATTTAGAAGCAAAAATCTGCTACCATGTTCTGTGTCACTTGGGAATTTTACCATGTAGTTGAAATCTAAAGTGGATAATAAATACAGTTGCCAATGCTATGCAAACATTAACTGGTTTTGCCCATTTGTTTCTAATTGTTTGAATTCAAGAAGTTTTGGGCTTGATAACTTAGTAGGTTGTGATCAAAGCACAATGAATAATAGAAGAGAATCAGTCATGGCTGCTCTATGTAGTCAGGACTCTTCAATTACTAGTGACAAAACCCATCTCCAACTAGCTTGAGCAAAATAGAGAATTCACTAGTTTAAATAAATAAAATATTCATCGTTTTCTAGCTCCAGGCATAGCAGGATCTCACGCTACCATTCTTGGAAAGCTAGCCCTTCTTCACATGGTGAATGGCTGCAGCCCACAATACCCACATCATACTGGCTTAGCAACCCCCTACAAAGAGAGCAACCTCCCAACAGTTCTGGTAGACAATTACCTGGGATAACTCTTCCTGAACTAAGTACTAGGACCAGGGGACTGCGGTGCTCTAATTGGTTAGACTTAAAGCATGCATCATTTTCTGCATCTCCTACTCCAATGCTACGGAATGGATTCTCTTCAGGAATGGATGGGATTTGCAACACATATAATAACAGATGCCAGGAAGACAAGATCACTTATCTTTTCTACAGATTTTCAAGAAGATAACAATGTTCTCAAAGACATGTCTAAAGTATACTATAAAACAAAGTGTGGAATTACGTAGACGCAGATGCCAAGATGTATTGAACAAACTGTATTTGTGCCGTAAGTAGTAAGATGACTCTTGGAACCTGCAGAACATTCTCCTAAGTGAAGTATCACAGGATTGGAAAGACAACCATCACATGTACTCAGGATTAAATTGAAACTAGAAGATTAATAACTACAAGCTTACCCAAGAGAAAAACTCAACTGGATTCAAGTAGGGGAGAGGAGGAGAAGTGGGCCGGTGGTCACCCACTCAGTATGTACAATGCACAGGTGTATGGCGCATTTTCTGGGTGAAGGACACAGCTACAACTCACACTTTAGCATTATAAATGCAAACCAGGTGATCTAATTGTATATACTCTCATATTAATCAGAAATAACAAAAAGAAATTATTTTTCAAGATGCTGTTAGAGAAAGTTATCAAAGAAAACATATGGACGAAATGATGTTACAATAGTTTTTGTATCCCTCCTTGCTATTCATATTACATAGAGATGGCCAAATTAAGTTTCCTAAAGTACTACCCCCAAATTTTGTGGGCAGCTACTAAATGCCCACATAATAAAGTATAGGCATCTTGGTCTGAAGATAGAATTTTATTCAGTCAATAAGATATACAGTTTGTGGCCTTGAAGAATTGATTCTAGAGTCTCTAGGCCTCAGGTTACTACTAATTTGTAAAATGAGAATAGAATGCCTATTTCAGTAGATAATGGAGCATTAAATGACCTTATCACAGTGTCTGGCACATAACAGATGCTCAACAAGCGGAGGGCATGTCCTTAGCATTATTGCTTCTCTATTTCCTCTGCAGGAATGAACTCCTTCCATGATTCCCTTGTCAAATCCCACCCAACACACTCTTCACTCAGTGTGAGCCTGGTGAAGTGAGGAGTCTGGCTTTTCCTTTCCTCACATCCCCAGGGCCTGTCACTGCACCCGTCATGTAATCAGGGCTCAAGAAGGATTTGTAGAACAATAAATCATCTGCCTTATCTCCTACCCAAATTATTGATTTGCCGGGGACATGATTCTTGTTTTACTCATTTTTATATTACCCAAAATTCCTGGTTCAGAGCCTAGAACAAATAAATGTTTACTGGAAGACTGAATGGATAAAAACTCTAATAACTGCCTTAGTACTTCCCTTCTCAGACACCTACTCTAGCCATTAGTGAGCATTTTAAACCATAATCATAGTCATAGTTTCTAGGATTTTAAGCTCCCTATTCAGAGAGGAAAAATGGTGCAAATAATATGCCTTCTTGTTCAATCAGAATCACATGCAAACCAGCTTTAAAAGCATCAAGAAGTGGTATTTATTTTATCGGATGGCATTACAAATGTAAAGATTGCTCAATGACCTGGAGCTCATTTTTTTTTAAAACCCATCCACTTTTTCATCTCAGAATAGTAAATAGTAAATAACATGTATTTAATAAAACATTTCCAAAGTTGGAGCACATTACTGACCAATCAATAAAATGTGCCATTCAATGTATACCCCGGGCTGACACTATGTATCACCAGCTTTTTAATGAATTCGCAGACCACAGCCAAAAGTTCTATAAATTCCAAATTAGTGAGATTTTTATGAAAGTTATTAGCACACTTGTTCACCTAAGAACTTTACACTATTTTCTGGGATTTTCAACTGCTTTAATGAGGCAACAGTTACAACTTTGCCTAAATTTTACTGGCAATATAATAGAACAAAGTTCCATTTGGCCATCGCTTAAGTCATTCCCCAAGAATTTACATATGGGATAAGCATGATAAAATAAGGAAGAGATTACATGTTTTCACCAAATTCTGATGGGATTGTGTACATAAACATAAAAATATGAACCCTTGTTAGTGAATTTCCTAATGGAAATTTCCTCATTTTTTACTGTTAAAAGTTAAATGACCCCCTTGAAACTTACTAAAAAGAAGGCTCATCTGACTTTGCTAACATCGAATGACCCATTCAAAATAACATCTTAATGTATTAGTATATGAATCAAAAACATCTGTATCAAGTTTGGCTTGAAATATATATTTATTTGAAAATAAAGTGGAAAGTTTTCATAAAATGTGTGATTTATTTTAAAGACTTTAAACTATTAAATACATTTTTGATACCCTTCTAAAATTTAATTCACTTGTTTGAAATAAGGCTCAGAGATGTCTTTCTTTTTGAAGTTGGACTAACAAGAACGTTTCAGCAGGGTGTTTTGACCTTTGATCAATAGACTCAGAGCAGGTCCACGCATAGGTCTCAAAAGCCCCTGAAATCCCTATAATTATGTTCAAAGTTTTACACATCATGCTGATATGACTTTCCCTAGAGCATGGTTTTTTAACCTTGGCAGCATGGAGATTTGGTGTTGGGGAACACTTTCCATTGTAGGAAGTTTAGCAGGGTCCCTTGCCTCTACCTGTAAGAGGCCCCTAGCACATTCCCATAATGACTATCACCACTTTAGCCAGACATTACAAATGACCAATGTCCCTAGAAAACCACTGATCTAGAAAGTGGATCTGTAGCTTTTATCAGATTCCCAAACAGGTTAAGAGAGATTGTGTTAATGTGTAGAAGGAGAGATCTAGTCACCCTCCCTTGGGCCCTGTCAACAAGTGTGCTGGGCTGACCTTGGAGATTTCCCCAGATTGCATTCAAAAAGGAAATCCACTGCTACTGCACGCATGTCAGGCAGAGTGATGGGTCCCCACCACCACCGCCACCTTCCCCCTGAGAAGTACCGTTGCCTGAAAATTTGCTTCTTCACAAACCTTTGTTTCCCATCTCCCAGTTGCTGGATGGCTTCAGAAAGTCTAAGGACTATGTTCAAAGACAAACAGCCTTATAAACCTCCTAGGTTTGTCAAGAACAGAGATCGACTTTGCTCATCTTGTTTTCATTTCCCACCACCCAACCCTCTGCCTGACTCATATCAGGCATCAGTATTTGGTTAATAAATGCATAACTGAATTGTGAAACCCATGGCTTCTGTGGGAGTTCATTTTTAATTAAAATGACCCTTAGGAATGAATAAATTCTGGAGTCATTACTTTCTGAAGTTCTGATTTTCACTGCTTATTTGCTCCCATCTTTTGTCTCAGAGATCCACCCCAGAGAGAGGAAAGTCCCGTGAGGCCATTCCATGCTACTAAATTAGACTCCTTGACAGTGGATTTTTTTTTCTTAGCTTCAGATAGGTTTGGCCCCATGTCTAGGTCACAGGCATCTCCAAAGGTTATATAACATTCAAATATCCTTATCACCTCTACCAAAACCATTGTGAAATATGAGATAGTTCCTTCTTTCCTTTGGCCAATAAGTTCACAGGTCTCAACCTGCTTACCTTTTCTTTTTAAAACTGCTATCAGTATCCACTGTCTTTGACACTCTTGTCGGAAATTAATTCTGTAGTGGAATACAGTATCTTCAGCACTCTTCCCTGCCCCCCTCACACAACTTTCTTGCTTCTTGTGCAAGCTCTAAGTGTTTTATGAGAAAACCAAAAAAGAATAACAAAAATAACTAATAAGGAGAGATACAAAGTCATAATCTTACAAATGTCTTACAATCTTTCCAGGAGTTCAGAATACTCTACTTCTTCTTCTTTTTTTTTTTCAGTTTTGGCCGGGGCTGGGTTCAAACCCACCACTGCCCGCATATGGGGCCAGCACCCTACTCCTTGAACCACAGGCCCACCACTTCTTTTTTTTTTAGATGTTAATTGGAAGCATTACTGGTCTTTCTCATTTTTATTTTTATAAATGGAACTCACCAAGATTACACCTTTCTTTCGTCTACTCTGTGGCTTCCAAACTCTGAAGCCACATATGAACAATCCTCTGGGGGCTTGCAAACATACAGATTCCAGGCCCCAGCCCAGACCAAGTGATCACACAAATAGATCGGAACATCTTATGCTGCTAAATGGGGAAGAGGAGAAGGGGCCTATTCCACTCGGTTAGTCAGGCTGATAGAGACTCAGCAATCTTCAATACAGGAAGTCCAGGGTCACCAGGGTTGTCTCTATCCACTCCGTAAAAGAAAGAAGAGCACAGAGGAGCATGTGTAGCTGTGGGTCAGGCTTGGAAGTGACTGCAGGGTCTGCTGTCCAGAACTTAGTCATGTGGTGCGCCAAACTGTAAGGCTGACTGGGAAATGTTACCCAGCTGTGGCTCCAGATACAAGAGGAGAACAGGGATTTTGGTGAGCAGCTAAACTTTTATCTCTGAAAAGATTTGACATAGTTCATACTCTTTTGGCAAAGCTAGAAGACTAACCGGTCTTATAGTCGGTGCAGTGGCCCATGCCTATCAACCCAGCACTCTGGGAAGCCCAACCAGGTGGTGGATGCCTGAGCTTAGGAGCTCAAGACCAGCCTAAGCAACAGCAAGACCCCATCTCTGAAAATAGCCAGGTGTTGTGGCGGGCACCTGTAGTCCCAGTTACTTGTGAGGCAGGAAGATCACTTGAGCCCAAGAGTTTGAGGTTGCTGCGAACTATGACACCACAACACTCTACTGAAGGTGACAAAGCAAGACCCTGTCTCTAAAAAAAAAGATAGAAAACCAGTCTTGGACCCCAGAATAGGTGTGATTTTTAGAAGATAGGGATAGGGAAGAAGTCACCACTGCTGCTAGAAAGAAGTATGAGGAAGTGGCTATGCACCCACCGTCATCTTCAAAAGCCAGATTTTTGTTCTTGCCCTCTTACAGTAAAAGGTATTCTGCCCAGTCCTCTAAGGACTGGAGCAAAAAGAAGTCTTGCAGGACTTAATCTGATTAGGTAAGTCCAGGTCACATCACTTTACCCCACCCACAAGGAAGTAAGGAAAGCAAGTCTTTTGGGTTCATCTTTAGAAGGGCAGGACTCATAAGACTAGACGTTGGTCCTACCACCTCTAGAGTTAAAGAACTGCTAACCAACCAGAAAAAAAAAAATAGAAAAATTATCAACACAAGAAAAATAAATAAAACAAACAAAAGTGATAAAGTCCATACCTTGGAGCACTTAGAAAGATAGGGCAAGTAGCAAATAGCATATAAGAAATAACCTAAAATGTATCAGGAATTGTGATAAATACAACACAGTAATTGCCAGATTGGAGTAAAAAACAAATTTAGCTGCCTATTGTTTATAAGAAACACCCTAAAATATAAGGACATAAGAAGGTTAAAAATTCAAGTGTGGAATATCACCTAAAAGAAAGCAGAAAGCTGATGTAGCAAATGGGACTGTAATCACAATAGCACCACCAAAGTTAAAGAGATTTGCCCGTAGTAACAGAAGGTTCAATTCCTGGAAATGTGTAACAAATCTGAACTTATAGGCACCTAACAAAATAACTTCAAAATACATAAAACAAAATTTAATAGAACTAGAGGAGCTACCTGACAATCATCTGTTAAGGTGAGATTTTATCATAACTTTCTCAGTAACTGGATCAAACCAACCCCAAATTAATAAGCATACAAAGATTCAGCAAAACTCCTAATAAGTTTAATATGGTATATGTAGATATTTCAAATCTTGGCCAGACAGTCTACATTCCATGAAAATATTTTATGTCAATTCTTCTGCTTAAATGTCCACTCTCTCCTTCCTATCTCTGCTCCAGCAGATGATTTCCTCGGTATTACATAAAAATTTGTAGCAGTAAGAATTTACCACACATTTACACACTTGCTGGTCTGTGCACCCATGCTGTGGCTTCCTGCATATGCCACATAGTTAACTATCTGTGCTTCCGATGTAAAGCCAGTCCTGGCCACTGTGTACTAGGTCCCTTCCCTTCTAGCCTCTTCTCCAACTAGCCTTCTTTCTGTCCTGTTTCATTCTGCTGGATCATTCTCACTACCATTCCCATCAGCATGTTCCCATCTCCCATCCTCATACTGAACCTTTTCCTGCTCCTCCGTGTAGTAAAACTATGAGCTGTCTCTCAATATCTCTGATGTCTCAAATCTACCCTAGTTGGGCTTTCATAGCCATCATTCCACTAAAACTGTTACTGTCAAGGTCTTCTACACATTGCTAGATTGAGTGATCATTTCTGAGTTACCATCTGTCGACACTGACCCAGTTGATTACTCCCTCCTCTTTTACTCACTTTCTTCATTGGCTTCTAGGACACTAATCCCTTCAACTTCTTTTCTACCTCAAAGGTCTTCTCTCGGAATGGTTTCTTCTCTCCCCTTGGACCTCTTAACATTGGGAAGCTTCAGGCTCAGCCATTGGTCCTCTTCTCTTCCAATACTCATTCTCTTGGCAATCTCATCCAGTCTTAGGGCTTAAATTTCATCTATTTGTTAATCACTTCTAAATTCCAGGAATATCATCCCAGGAATATCCTGAAATCCACATTTGTATATTAAATTATCTACCCAGTATCCTCACTTGAAGAGCATATTGACATCACAAATTTGATATATCTAAAGCTTAACTTTTTTGATCACCCCCCCCCAGAAAAACCTAACTCACCCATTGACTTCCCTATCTCAATTAATGATGATTCCACCACCCCATAAGCCCAAGCAAAAACCCTGGAATCATCCTTGGGCCCTTCATCTCACAATACCTCTGTTTTATGCCACCAATATTACATTAAGAAATACGTTTATCTCTATCTTTATCATGTACGCTAATGCTGCTGGTTGTCAGGAGCAAGAGTCTAATGTCAACTCACTGGCTTTGTGAGTGTCTCAAGCAGCAACAGTGTGATGGCAGTGTCAGTAGTCACTTCTTAACCTCCAGATCACAAGCCCTTCAAACTAATACTCTAAGGACAGCTTCCTTGAGTCCTACTCCTCCAACTCTTCCAACAATTTTATAAGTACCCAATTCTCTGTGTTAAATCCTTTTGTGGCTAAAATACTCAGAGTAGTTTGTTTCCAGAATTTATAACCAACACAAGAGGAATTCTGTATAAGGCAAAAGGGGAGGGCAAAAATAGGAGGGAGACTTTTTGCAGTATACTTTTAAATATTTTTTATTTCAATCATATAAATGCATTCCTCATTCCAAAAATAAATATCATATGCAATTGTTCTCCTAAACACACTTATTATAAAGAGATTGCTATTCTAGATTGAGAAAAAAAAGAAGAAGAAATATGTTTATCTCTATCTTTAACATGTACCCAGAATTCAACCACTTCTCTCTACTTGCTCCTCTACTCCTATGGTCCAAGCCACTGTTATCTCCTCTGTGAATTGTCACACTACCGTTCTAACTGTGCTTCTTCCTTCTATTCTTCCACTTTTAGTATATTCTAAACACCATGTCCACAGGGACCCTTTGAAGATGTAAACATATTTAAACATATTATGTCACTTTCCTGCTTTCTCTCTTACTCAGAATAAAAGCAAAAGACCTTACAATAAACTGCATCCCTTCATTCATCTCTTCATCTCTTATTATGCTCTTTCTTTTCCTTTTTTTTATTAATTGGTAACTATGTACTTTAATGCACTTTTCGGGTACAGTGTAGTGTTTTCACATACAATTTGAAACATTTCCATCAAACTGGTTAACAGCCTTCATGTCATTT
Source organism: Otolemur garnettii (assembly GCF_000181295.1). NCBI lineage: Eukaryota > Metazoa > Chordata > Mammalia > Primates > Galagidae > Otolemur > Otolemur garnettii. The sequence goes on from NW_003852465.1 coordinate 5,820,421, forward strand.
TCTTAGGTATTGTGTTAAAATGTTCATATTCTACTCTTAGATTCACTTGTACCCTTGTAAGGTAAACCACAGAAGTGATCCCTCCAATCCCCCTCCCGTTACCCTTTCCTCCCTCCCCCCTCCCCATATTCTTAGGCTCTTATTAGGTTATAGCTTTCATATGAAAGCTATAAATTAATTTCATAATAGGGGTGTGTACATTGGATACTTTTTCTTCCCTTCTTGTGATACTTTGCTAAGAAGAACATTTTCCAGCTCCAGCCATGTGAACATGAAGGACATAAAGTCTCCATCTTTGTTTACGGCTGTATAGTATTCCATGGTGTGTGTGTGTATATATATATATATATATATCTTTATACCACAGTTTGCTGATCCATTTGTGGATCGATGGGCACTTGGGCTTCTTCCATGACCTGGCAATTATGAATTGGGCTGAAATAAACATTCTGATACAAATATCTTTGTTGTAATGCAATTTTTGGTCTTCTGGGTCTTTGTTTTCCACACTCCTCCAGTCACACTGTCTCCTTACTGTCCTTTCACTATAACCAAATTCCCACCTGCCAACATCTGCATATACGTAGTCTTCCCGCTTAGATTCTTCACACTGGCTATTCTCTCTGCTTGAAATTCTCTTGCCCCAGGTACTTACAGGACTACTGGGATGGGGTGCAGTGAGGTTACAGTGTTTTAGGCAGAATGAATAAACATAGGCAAAGACATGGTGGTAATAAAAAAAAAAGTAGAAAGAGCAAGACGCACTGAAAAATGTTTGCAGTAGGGAGATGGTGGTGAATGATGCAGTAGATTGAGAATTAATATGGAACATTTCACAAAGATCTGTGTAGGCTCTCTTAAAGAATTTAGACTTCAGGTGGCACCTGTGGCTCAGTAAGTAGGGCGCTGGCCCCATATACCAAGGGTGGTGGGTTCAATCCCTACCCCAGCCAAACTGCAACAAAAAAAATAGCCGGGGATTGTGGTGAGCACCTATAGTCCCAGCTACTCAGGAGGCTGAGGCAAGAGATCACCTAAGCCCAGGAGATGGAGGTTGCTATGAGCTGTGTGATGCTGCCACAGCACTCTACCAAAGGTGATAAAGAGAGACTCTGTCTCTACAAAAAAAAAAAAAAAAAAAGAATTTAGACTTCATCAGAAAAACAATGGAAGTCTCCCAGTTCCTTGACCTCTTTATCATCAATGACCTTTCTCCCTACCACATCAGCCACTCATCCCCATGGCCCCATCCTAGATATTACATTACTTCTAAAATCTTGATTTCAAATATTACACTTTCTAACCACTATATCACCTGTTTATGTATTCCCACAGCTGAAAACCTTCACTACACTTACTACACTGATTCCATCACTTTCTCACTAATAAACTGCCTAACTCTTCCCTTGTCTAGCCTATATCCCACAGTCCACTATCATAATCATACCCTTGCCAACGACCCTCTGCTTCCTTACTATTTTATCTCTCCATACTACCCTCTCAGAAAAACCCCAGCTGTTAATCTGCCTTCCTCATATATACAATTAGATCTGAACATTGGTGATTGGTGACTGGAGGGATGTGAACAACAAAAAGCATAGTAAGAGACGAGGTCAGATAACAAGGGGTACAGACCATTGTGATCAACCTTAAGCACGGCCCAGTTGAATGTCTCACACACCATGCAAAGTTGAGTTTCCAATACAAACCAATTACCCATACCTTCATCAGCTCAATAAACTCCTTCATTGTTCATCTCATTTCCCAACTCAAAGGCTTCACAATCTTTTTGATCTCTTCATTTCCCTCATCCATTAAATCCATCAGAAAGCCCTACTGATTCTAGGTCCAAAACCTGTCTCAAATATGTCCATTTCTTTCCATGTACAAAGTCACCATCTTTGTCCAGGCCACCATCATTTCTCATTTTGGTCTCCTATGAAAAGGATATTATCCCTTCTTATTCCATTCCCTACACAGCAGGAAGTGATTTTAAAAAATAAGAATATTGTTCCCTCATCCATCCGTGGCTTCTTATGTCTCTTAGAATAAAATTCAAACCCCTTACCATATCTTATACAACTGGCCTGATTCAGGACTGCCAGAGTCTGTAAACTGTTCCCCCCTTGCTGGCCAATGCTGACCCCCATAGGTCTTGCCTCAGTTCCACAGACACGTCATGCTCTTCTTCTTTAAACATTTGCACATGATCTTTCCTCTCTCTGGAACCTTCCTCCCCCCCTTTTTTGGCATATCTATCTTCTTCTCATCTTTAAGATGGATCTGAAATGTTAGCACTTGAAGCAAATTTGGCCCCATCCCCACTTTGTTTCTTCTGTAGACCGTATTATAAATTTGTACTTTTCTGTGGACTTAGATCATCTGTTTACAAAAGTAGAATGTAAGTTGTGTGAAGAATGGCCACATCTAACTTGTTCATTATCATATTCCTTATAGCCTAGCAGAGAATCTTATACAAAAAATATTAGTTGAATTAAGAAAGCAATCATTGAAATAGTAGGAGGGGATTGACATGTTCAACTGTATGTTTCAAGGCAGTGGTTCTCAACTTGGGGATATCCTCTCCACTCTCCCAGGGGCATTTAACAGTGTATGGAAACATTTATTATTGTCAAACTGAGGTTAAGGTGGATTAGATAATGGACAGATGCCAAGAATCCTGCTAAGCAGCCAGTAGTGAACAAGAACCACCACAAAGAACAAAGAATTATCTGGCCACAAACACCAATAGCTCTGAGGCTAAGAAACACTATTTTAGAGACATCAGGATAGAGTTTTAAAAATAGATTATTGCTACCTAGTCTCTTCTTCAATTGTCAATGGGTCATCCCCAGTGAAAGAAGATGGCCTGGAATGGTGCATGAGATGTTGGGATGACTGTACTTTTTGATAAATTATATGGGGGGAGGACAGACAGACAGATGAAGAAATTTGAGATTATTCTCAGGCTTCTGGTTTAGATATCTAGACGAAGACAATGCATAGCTTGAATCTAAAGGCAGAGAAATAGAGCTTATCTGGAGGGGAAGATGTAATCAGTTTTAAATTAAACATGAATTTAGTAAATGGTGGTGGAACTCATAATACAAACTCAACAAATTCAATTGCTAAAGTAAAAGCCTAACATATAAGTCCTCAGAGATAAATCAACACAAATCTTGTAAAAATAAAAGCAGCATGGCTGAATAAATAGTGTACATCTCACAAAAGGAAAGAGAGTAACAGGGTAAAAAGAATATCTGGTGGGTCTACTTATATTTAGCAATGAGGTATACAGCACTTTTTCTGGGATGATTTTGCAAACCTAATTGTTAGACTGCAGTGTATGATGAAAGCTCTGATGGCCATTCCAGAAAAAGAGTTATAAAACAGCTTTGAAGGGCAAACTAGACACTGGCATCAGTGCGCATCTTTCCAAGGGAAGTACCTAGAAGGTGACCATAGTGATATTCAGGAATGAAGTATGTAGCACTTTTTCTAGGGTTAGTTTTCAAACTTAATTTTCCAACCTTGTATATAGAAAGAAGACAACAGTGTCCCATTTAAAATAAAAAATGGCATTACATCTTCTGATTGTATTTCTCACCCTTATGACTTGAAGCTCTTTATCATAAAGAAAATTTGTATATGTTTATAAGATCACAATATGAAAAGAGACTTTCCAAAAATGGAAAGTGTACATTAAGAGCAAGGCTCAGCTGTAAAATACTAGTATATTTTTAAATCATATACTAATCGTGGTAGCTGAAAAAAAGGTTCCTTAAGATACCAAGTTCTAATCCCTAGAACCTGTAAATGTTACCTCTTTTGGAGGAAAGGACTTTGCAAATGTGATTAACTTACAGATCTTGAGATGGAAGATTATCCTGGATTATCTGGATGGGCCCTTAATACATCTTAGAAGAGGGAGGCAGAGACAGAAGAGGCAGCCACATGACTGTAGAGACCAACATTAGAATGATGTTTCCACAAACCAAGGAATGCTGGCAGCCAGCAAAAGGTGGAGGAGACAAGAAACAGCATCTCTCCCACCACGTCCTTCCAACACCTTGATATTATTAGTGAAATTGGTCTGAAGTTCTCCTTTTTAGTTGGGTCTTTTCCTGGTTTTGGTATCAGGGTGATGTTTGCTTTGTAGAATGTGTTGGGGAAGATTCTTTCCTCCTCAATTTTTTTGGAATAATCTCTGCAGTATGGGAATAAGCTCTTCTTTGAAGGTTTGATAGAATTCTGGTGTGAAGCCATCCAGACCAGGACATTTTTTTGTTGGGAGATATTTTATTGTTTCTTTGATATCAGTGCTTGAAATTGGTCTGTTCAGGACATCTATTTCTTCCTGATGAAGACTAGGGAGAGGGTGAGATTCTGAATACTGATCCATTTTCTTCACATTGTCAAATTTCTGGGCATCGAGTTTTTTGTAGTATTCAGAGATAATCTCTTGTATCCCTATGGCATCTGTTGTTATTTCCCCTTAATCATTTCTGATTGAGGTTACTAGAGATTTTACTCTTCTAAAGGTTTATCTATTTTATTTACTTTTTCAAAAAACCAAGCCACCTTGCCTTAGTTCATTACCAATTGCTTTTCTTGCCCTACAGAATTTGAATTTGTGCTTGAAGTTGTATAACATAGGAACACTGGATTGTAAAAAACTATAACCTTTTCACACTAAGCCTGCCATATTGTCATAACTAAACCTAGGATGATTGCGCAGATGTTCTCATGGCATTGTGACTCCCCTGCCTTTTCCTCACCTTTTATTTAATAAGAGATGTATGCATGGAGTAGTATACTACTTAATTTCAAATCCCATTTATTATGAGATTGCTAAATAACAGACTCCCTGCCATGAATTAATGATAGAGAGGGCAAAAATATGCATATCTTTCCTGACCTCACAAAGCTTAAAATCTATCTAGATTCATAAGGCCAAGAAGACAAAAAATAAACAGGTAATTACAAGGGTGGTGAGAATGTTGGGAAAAGAGAAGTTCAAGTGGCTATGGGAAGAGGGTAAGGGGATTTAACCCAGACCAAGAAAGATCCTTTGGATAAGAGTTAGTTAGGGGATATACAGAAGGAGAAAAAGGAGAATAATCCAAGATTAGCTGGTACAAACCCTTGGGAGAGTTATGAGAGCTTGAAACATCTAAGGAAATGAAAAAAATCAGTGTGCCTGAAATTCAGAAAGCAAGAAGGAAAGGGGAGAGTGATCCCAGAAGACATTGTAAACTATATGGGGGAGGCTGGTCTTGGTCTAAGGATCAAAAGTAATAGAAAGATTTTAATTACAGGACTGGCATGATCAGTGTGATGGTTAATTTTTATGTGTCAATTTGACTGGACTAAGGGATGCCCAGTTATCTGGTAAAATATTATTTCTGGGTATGTCTGTGAGGGTGTTTCCAGAAGAGATTAGCATTTGAACTGGTGGACTGAGTAATGAAGATTGCCCTCTCCCTTGCTAAGGTCAGTGAGCATCATCTATTACCTCCAGGGCCTGAATGGAAATGCAAGGCAGAGAAAAGGTGGATTTACTCTCTCTCCCAGAGCTGGGACATCCATCTTCTCTTCTCCTGCCCTCAGACACCAGATCCCCTGGTTCTTGGCCTTTAAACTCTGGGACTTGAACCACTATGCATCTTCCTCCCTTCTCGGGTCTTCCAAATCAAACTGGAAGCTCCACTGATTTTTAGGCCTTTGGACACAGACAAAATTATACCACCAGCTTTCCTGGTTCCCACCTTGTAGACAGCATTTGGTGGGACTTCCCAACCTCCACAAACATGTGAGCCAATTCCCATCATCAATCTCCTCCTATACAGTAGAACCTCCACAGTGGACCACCTCCCTAAGTTGACCTAATTTTCATAGAGCAAACATGTACCACATGTATGTTTTAGTTTAGTAGGTCTAGTTCCTTATGTTGACCACTTCCATATATTGACCAGTTTGTTACAGTCCCTTGGGTAGTCAACTTACAGAGGTTCTCCTATAAATCTATATATCTAGATCTGTACTATCTAGATAAATAGAGATATAGATATATCCTATTGGTTCTGTTTCTCTGAAGAACCCTGACTAATATTATCAGATTTGCATTTTAGAAGGATTGTTCCAACTAAGACTGGAGCAGGAGTTGGAAGGAAAACTGGAAGGAATCCAAAGAGACTTCTAGGGAACAAGATGTGCTAGGGTGAGTGAATTTAGTGGGTGTAGAGAAGGATACAAGGGAACAGACTGAAGAGATATTTATGAATAGACACGCCTCAGGAATTAATTATACATGAGAGGAGGGAGGGAGGAAAGCATCAAGCTGACCCTCATGCTGCTGAATTTAGCCACTGGTTAGCCTATTTTGTTCTTCATTGAAAGAAGAAAATGCTGGTGATGATTTAAGATGAATGAAGAACTCATTTGAATTTGAGATGTCTGTGAGACATCTAAGTCAAAACATGTGTTTTCCAAAGGGAGATGTTTGCTTTCTTTTCCATGTTCTCTATTATTTTCCAAATAATGGAAAAGAAAACAAACACCTCTTTTAACACCAGTA
>NW_003852465.1:5827017-5844842 GCF_000181295.1 Otolemur garnettii
ACACACACACACACACACACACACACATACACACATACAAAATATTAGGCTATTAACATTTTATAATCTATTTTCCCCTTAACAGTGAATCATGGCTATTTTTATAGATATCATTCTTCCACATTATTATTTTCAATGGCCACATGGGATTTCACTGTATAATTTGCTAAAATTGATTTAACTGATCCCCTATTGTTATAAAAATACGTTATTAGAGAATATTTAGGACAAAGAAACTATTCTATATATCATTAGACATTTATCAAAATCCACAGAATATATAGCACCTGTGAACCCTGATATAAACTATGGATTTGGGGTGATAATGGTATGCTGATGTAGGTTTGTTGATTGTAACAATACACCACCCTGATTTGAAATGTCGATAGGTGGGGGAGGCTGTAATCATGCGGGATATATGGGAAATCTCTGTACCTTCCATTCAGTTTTTCAATGAACCTAAAATTGCTCTAAAAATAAAGTCTGGTGTGTATGTGTGTGTCCGTGTGTGGAGAGAGAGAGAGGGAAAGAGAGCACACATACTTATGTACAAAACTGTTTGCACATTTCTTAGTTCCTTAAGATAAATTCTAGTAAGTGGAGTTGTCTGGTCAAAGGGTATGTGCATTTAACAAGTTGCTTATGTTACCAAATTGCCCTCCAGAAATATTTTAATAACTTACACTCCTCCTAAGAGAGTACACTTGAGTTAATGTTTGATCCCTGACTCTACACTGCCCATACTGCATTTCACTCCACACCTCCATTTACCCCATCCTCAAAATAATACTGTAAAAACATTATTGGATGTTTCTATCAACAACATCCCCATTTTCTTAACCACAACATAGTATAAGTCTGCCATCTTTTGAGTTACATCTCTGAGAAAATGTATGCCATGTATGCCATGCTAATTTGTCTTAAAATTTCAAAGAAATTCTCACATGGACCCCAGATGTTGACCATGTAGTGCAAGAAAATGTTTCCTCATTATACAAATATGGTATGTGTCCAAAAATATTGGCATCGGTTAGTTTATGAATCGCTTAAAATAACTGCATCACAAAAAACAATGGTTCACGTGTGAGTCATAAATTAAACAATGCCAATTTTTTGATGTGCACCACATTTGGATATTAAGGAAACACCTACTTGGATTAAATGGTCAACATCTGGAATCCATGTGAGTGCTTTAAAAAATTAGCATTGTATTTTCTTAAATTTTCTCAGTGTAGAATAAAATCCAAAATGGAGGCAATTTTTACAAAATATTCCTGCCCCAAATATTTTTGCAAGTAGTGCATCACTTGGATGGTACAAAAGCCTAAGTCAAGGCAAGGTAAGTCAAATCCCATTACAATGAATGCCAAAGGAGTCTTTGTCTTTTGGTTTTGTTTATTCTAGGTGTTACTCTCTGATGCCAGTGTTACTATAATGGGTTGGATCGTAGTACCCCCAAATATAAGACACGTCTTACACTCTGGAACCTGTGGAATGCGATCTTGTTTGTGTAAAGAGGCTTTGCAGATGTTATAGAGAATCATAAGACATGATCATCCTGGATTTAGGGTTGGCCCTAAATCCAATGATAGCTGTCCTTATAAGAGAAAGGCAGAGGAATATTTGGGACACAGTAGGAGAGAAGACCATATGAAGACAGAGGTGGACACTGCAGTCATGTGGCCCTAAGCCAAAGAACATCTGGAGCTGGAAGCAGGAGCTTCCTGCATATTCTGGAGGAAACATGGCCCTGCTGACACCTTCAGTTTGGACATCTGTCCTCCACCACTGCAAGAGAATGCATTTCTGTTGTTTTAAGCCACCCAGTTTGTGGTAATAGTTATGGCAGCCCTAGGAACGTACAATGGCTATTCAACATTTGATTGAAATAGAATCTAGAATAATAGGATTAGATGACATGCATTATGAGTTAATTATATCGCTATATTTTATTCAAATTTGACATGCCTGATTTTTTTACTTTTTTGATTAACATCAAGGACTTTACGGTTCTGCTTTGGGTTTAAATAAAAGATTTCCCAGCTTCCTCTTAACCTTGGAATGTTCTGATCCCCCAAATTTCTCCCCATGATTTCTGTCTTTTAAGCCACTTGAAGAGTATAAACATAAATTTGTAAGATCTGGGAAACTCTCATCAGCATCTATAATGTGCTCAAATAAATCTGCAAGAAAAAAATCAAACCACCGCATAAAAAAGTGAGCAAAAGAAATGAATAGAATCTTTTCAAAAGAAGATAGACTGATGGCCAATAAACATCAAAAACTGTCTCTGATCATCAGGGAAATGCAAATCAAAACCACAGTATCACACCTACCTCCAATGAGAATGGCGTTCATCAAAAAGACCCCAAACAACAGGTGCCAATGTGGATGCAGAGAGAAAGGAAATCTTATACAGGTGGGACTGCAAACTAGTACAACCTCTATGGAAAATAATATGGAGATACCTCAAAGAACTAAAAGTTGATCCTCCATTTGATCCAGTAATACTATTGGGTATTTATCCAGAGGGAAAATAAGTCACAAGTCATTTTATCAAAAAGACACATGTACTTGAATTGGAATACAATTCATAATCTCAAAGATATAAACTCACATGAGTGGACTAATAATAATATGTGGTATACATATACTACCAAATATTATTTCAGCCATAAAAATAAATGGTGAACTAATACCTTTTGGAACAACTTGGATGGAACTGGAGATCATTCTTCTAAGTGAAGTATCACAAGAATGGAGAAACAAACACCACATGCACTCACTATTAAATTGGAACTGTTCCAAACCCATGCACACACGAGTAGTAAAACTCCATAGAAACCAAGCAAGTGGGAGGATAGTAGCGGAAGGGTCAGGTAAATTCACACCGATCAGGTACAGTGCACACTACCTGGGTGATGGGCACACTTACAACTGACTCAAACTGTACAAAAGTAAATCACGTAGCCAAAGCAATTGTATCCCCATAATATTCTGAAATTGTAAAAATGATTCATAACACCCTCAAAAAAATAAAAACATAGAACTAGCAGATTCTAAACACACAACTGGACTTATCATCTCAGCCTTCAAAGTGGTGACAAATGTCAGACTGCCATCAGTTTTCTTGATTCTTGCCCACTTTGTGGATAATACAAACTCAAAAAAGCTGCGTAATGTACCAATCTGACAGCAGAGCACGCGTTAGGGAGGGAGGTGGAATATTACCCTGTATTTTTATGTTTGCTCCTGACTGTAGACTGAAATCCAAGTTTGTTTGCTCCCTTGGATTTTGAATAAATGGAATATGTCTTGATAAGCTTTTAGTGGCTTTTCACAAAAGAGTCTCCCTTTGGTTTCTTTGCTATTCCTTGGACATTCAGCCCCATCAAAAATAGAACTTCAAACTTCCTCAATTGTCATTCAAGGGCTTTATGTTTGTTGAGGCTCCATTCAGTTAAAAGAAAAGTAAACATCAGATTATTATTTTTTTAAATGGTAAAAATCCAATACATCGGGTGGTATAGGAGTCTGTGCTCATTCCTTCTGAGCCCTGTCATCCTTTGGTCCCATGCCCTGGCCCACCTCCAGAAGTCAAGAAGCTACAGTGGGACGTTATATGATAGTTTCAAGTAATTTTTAATGAAAATGTTCTGTGTACAAAGTTGAATACAAAAGCAGCAAAAACTAGATATACACTATGGTCTAAATTTGTTTAGACACACATATTTACATATACATACATTTAGAAATGACTAACAATTTTCACAAAAGAGCTAAATTGGCTACCTCCTGATGGTGGGATTATGCCTGAATTTTACTTTGTTAGTTCTATTTTCAAGCGTGTTTCTTTACAACCCAAATAATAATGTAACCCAAGCAATAGCTCTAAGCTAGAAGCCATCCTTGTGTGACGAGTACTATGTCCTTAGGGTGGTTGCTTATTTCAGATTTAAACTATTTCTGCAAAATTTTCTCTGTGTATTCAAAGACACTCATTCCTGAGCTGTATTATTTGTTTTATTTTCTCTCTGCCCAGGTTGATCTGAAGCTGAGAAGGTAGAAAGAAAAAAATACAGGACACTATAAACAAAAGGAAGCCACTGAATTCTTCCCTGGACTCTTTCTGACTCTTGTGACCCCTGTGGCCTGAATGGAGGAGGGACAGCGTTAAAAACCAGCAAATGTTAGGGAACTTGTATTTTTCTGAATAGTGGAGCACTTAAGAACCCTCCCACTGCAAAGAGAGAGATGAGGTTTTTAGAGGATGTCAGAAGATGAGCTTTTGCCCCAAAGTCAGTAGATCCTGGCACTGGCAGCATGGAAAATTTCACAAGTTATTTGGCAGGAAAGCTAGATTAGATTCTAAGCTCCCTGAGGTCAAGGACAATCTCTTCCTCATTATTTGTTTATATGGAGGCCAGAACAATGCTTAAACATAGTGCCCACTAAGTTTTGAAATCTGGAAAGAAAGATGGCTGAAGATAGTGAGGATCTAACAAGATTTGAACACAGTGGAACGAGCCTCTGTGCATTAAAGCCCAGTAGAACCTGATGGAATCCTTTGTTACCCAGGGTGGGTCATCATTAAGCGCGTCAAAGAGTATGTAATGTAGCTTTTAAAGGGATGCAGCAGGTAAGGGAGCGAAAGGCACCAGAAAGAATGTGTGTGCTTTGGACAAGTGTATTTTCATCATGACTTTGTATTTGAAAAAGGAATAGTATGTGTATTAATGATTGTTGGGGGATGGGGTGAGAGGTATGGATGCTGAAGGAGGGTGTATAAAGCGTCCCAAGGCTGGTGCGAAGGTATGGCATGTTCGTTAAGTGTGGATAAGTTTGAGAACCACTGGACTAAATCCTCATCCCATTCAAGCCACTTTTTTTTTTTTTTGAGACAGTATTTCCCTTTGTTCCCAGGCACAATCGTAGCCCATCACAGCAGCCTCAAACTCCTGGGCTCAAGCAATCCTCTTGCCTCAACCTCCCCAGTAGCTGAGATTACTGGTGTGCACCACCACGCCTGGCTCTCAAACCCCTTTATTGCTAAGAAAAGAGCTGCCCTTTAAACATTACTAATCTTAGCCTTCATTGTCTCCAGGGCCAGTGACCATCCCAAATTTGTTTACATCACATATTCCGACCCTAAATATTTATTTTACAAAAGTTTAGCAGATAATGCTCCCATTTTTTTCTTCTTATCTGCTTAAGATCCATTTGACAATTTCTTTAATTTTTTTGTTTAAATGTTCAGCCTCCTGGCTTCTATGGCCATGGTGCTTATTAGATGGGTATTTATCTAGAAAGCAGACAATAAATATACTAATATGCAATTACCTGGAGGACTCTATAGATAACAGAGAAAAAATACATAACTACACTTGGTTGGCAGAGCACAAGTTAAGAGAGAAGGGAGACCTTGTCAACAGGACCTGGGGCTCGGCCATTCTCTCCAACAATTCAGGCAAATGAGCGCAAAGAAAAAGCACAATAGGTTTGAAAGTCTGTACTGTGTGTATATAATTATGTCTCCTAAGTACCAATAATGTATCCATCCAAGCATGCCTCCCTTGAACCTTAAGGCATTTCAAATTGGAAGACAATTAAAAGACTTATTTGTATATTCAAATATCAGGCCAATCTTTTGGAAAGCACCCAGGTAAAACCCTGAAGGAAAAATCATTTAAGACCCAATTAGCCCATTTCTACAATGCGGGTAATCAGATGGCCACGACATAGGTTTTTCTCATTTGATTTTCAAGTTATTCTCAGGAGACATTGGCCGGAGATAAGCACTTTATGTTTTTCAGCAGTGAGTAATAAAAAAAACATTTCTATTTCACACTTAAATACTCATTCCTATGGGACTATTCTCCATAGAAGCTTCATAGTTGAAGCCTTTGGCAATTACTTACTTTCCCTAAACTTCAAAATCTAATAGAAAAGAGAACAATAAAGAGAAAAATCAGTCCCCAAGTCAGAGACTGTAAAGTACAATGTGCTTCTTAATTTCTTTAATAAATCTCACTAAAATCCCCAAAACGTGTCTTTAACAAGGCTTCCCATTGCTGGGCAAATACATTCCACATTGGTATGCATCCCATATGGTTGGTTAAGACTTGAAACTGGACTGCCAGGGTCTCATTCCCATTTATTAACCTTGTGACCTTAGATAATTACCCAAATCATACTCTGCCTCAATTCCCCAGTCTGGGTAAGGTTTACATCCTAGGGTCATTGCTGTGAGGATTAAATGAATTAACCCGCCCTAAATGCCTAGCACAGTCTCTAGCACATGGAAAGTCCCCTATAAATGTAAATGAGGTTAACATTATATTAAGAAAAGAAACCATACTATAAATCATTTTAAGACAGGTTTTAAAATTTAAATTGCTGTCAGGAGATCCCTGCCCCCACTCCCTGCAATGAGGCGCTGAGACAAAATTCTAAGATGACTTTTACACATAAGTAAAAGATTGTGTAATAAAGACACGGGTTAACATGCATCAGTTCAAATTCCATTCATGAAAAATAATTTCCTGATGTTGATTAAAACCATTATCTTCTGGAATATTACCTCTTCTCACCACTAAACACTCAAAAGTCTATAGCTGAGAAGTTATATCTATTAGAAGTCACCATCATTCCTCACTCACTATCAAAATGCCACATAATAAACGTCTAATAATGTTTCTTGTCCACAGATTAATAACAGCTTAATTCAAAACCACATCATTTCCTGTTTCTGCTTCATTTCCTTCAAAGTGAAACAATTTTTTCTTGGACCTTGAGTAAAAATTTCTGGATTAACTAAGTAAATCGTTACCAGAAATACAGTTTTATAAAAATACTAATTGAGGGTAGTCAAAAAACATAAAACATCTATATGATATTTGTTAATACATAAAAACAATCTAACATACATAGTGTATGTCACTTAAGTGAAAAATCAAGTCTATAACCAGAACCACAAACAGAAATCATCACAGATGCTATCTGTATTGTGTTGTTCAGTCCAATCAGGAATGTTCTAAGAACTGTGACACCACAGCTTTCTTTATTCCTGACCACAATTCACAAAACGCTTGGCACACATTTTGTTTTGCCAACATAGTATTTGAAAGATTATTGAACTCAAATATCTTTAGATGGGTTATGCCTTCTATTTGCTCTATATAGGCCCTTAAAGGTATTTTATTTTGCAAACCCTGTTCTAGAACCATCCCTACAAAGAAGTGATCAAAAATAATTATTATTTCAATGAGAACCTCCATCCCTCACCCATGACCTGAAAAAAAGTCCAGAGATTTGGAAAAGGAAGATATTTAGTAGTTGTATTCAGAAGTTCGCCTAATTTGCCTTTGGGTTTATTTTAATCTATCTTTTCAGTGTTATGTATCTAATAGTGGCTCGGGTGATTACAACTGCTGAGTTGAGCTGTCAGAATTCACTTACAACTGGATACCAAAAAAACCCCAGAAAACAGAGAATTTTTTTTAAAACATGTTCTGTGGATAAAAGTTTGGACTGAATTCTAACTTTCCATTGTTCTCCAAAAATTAATAACGTTCTACCAATGGTTTATTGTTCTCCAAATGAATTTGCTCAATGCGACGTTTCTACTAATGAATGTATTTTAATGACGATGTATATTATATACAGACATGGAGACAGAAGCACATATACACATACTCAGAGCAGTGACTGAGCCAGCTGCTCTGAGTCTTTTCAGTTGCATCCACTTACAAATTAAGCTGAGTCTAGGGCTAAATCCACATGAGTGGATTTCCTAAAGCATTAGTTCATGCTAGTGAAGGTGTTAGGTTTTAGGCACTGGTGAGGTACCTGCTAGCTGGCTTTAGAGTCCAAATGTTATTAGTTTAGTGTTCTTTTAACTGAGCATGAAAGAATTCTTCCGCTCAGATGACCCCAGTAAGTACACCCTTGCTTCCAGCTTCCTCTCCAGAACATAAATACAAGGCACCTTGCATTGACTTTCCTTCTGGGAGTGGTGCCCCTGAACGCTCCTGGATTAGTCTTTCTGAAGGTTCTGGAGAATTCTCCCTCCATCCAGGACTTGAGTGTGGCTGGGAGACTTCCCACATTGAAGGACATGAAGAAGGAAAACCCAGGGCGGACGGTGAGAGGGGATCCTCTTGAAGGCCTACTTCTTGCAGGCACCTGTTAGAAAGCACCTCCTTTTCTTTGGAATTCCGCCATTTCATCCTTCTGTTCTGAAACCAAATTTTCACCTATTGACAAAATAATTGGACAAAATGATCACTTATTCCAAGTCATTTCACTTCAGCATTTTAAACAGTAAATGCTTCTACTATCCCTTCCACCAGACAGCTCAGTCTGAAAGCCAACCTGGCAAAGTCCTGGTGGATTTTCACTCAGATGCCTTTAAAAAATAGCTAAAGAATGACTTCAACACGATACCCCCAGACCTACGTCTGAAACAAAAAGACTGAGGTAAACTGGTTACATCCTGTACATCTAGAATCTCCCAAAATTGATTTAGCTCTTAGATATTTTAAAAGACCACTTCGCATGTGCTAAATTATTCAAAGGAAATGCAATGGCTCATGACAGCATCTGAGTGTTTACTCTGAGCCAGGCATCAGGCCATGCATACAAGGTGCATTTATAATGTGATTCTCACCATGGCTCTAAGAACTCCTCACTTCACATGTGAAAAAACCTGAAGTCTGGATAAGATTAACCAACTCAAGGTCATACAATCAGCAAAATGGAATCCACGACTATCTGACTCCGGTGCCCAGGCGCTTGTTAACGTTCAGACCTCATCGGGAGCTTTCTGAGACTAAATGAAGAATACGTTTTATAATGTTTTGATGAATTGCAGGCTTTACACAGTTTCCAAGTCTTGATTACTCCCAGGATTCATCAAAAATCTAAGAATTATGCTCCATAAATAACAATTAATTGTAAGTAAGTCAAAAGCACTTATGATGGTGGTTCCTAATTTGAGCCATTTCTCGAGTCTCTTTTTTATTAACTTTCCTCTTTATCCACTGTGTAGTCAGCTGTGTCTGAGTAGAAAATTTCACAATTAGTTTCCCGATATCTCAAAAGCCAATCACATTCTTTTCTTGTGTATTACATTGTACCTTTACACTGACAATTTATTAGATTTCTGTTTTTAAAACAAAAAAAGGGGAAAAGTTTTACCTGAAGAAATAATTACTAAAGTATACCAACCAAATATTTCTCTGAATAAAGGAAAATATTCTGAGATTGTCTTTTCAGATGGGTAAAACAATTTCTTCATTCTTTCAACTTGACTGGCAATGTTCAAAATGGCTGCAAAAGGAAATCTACCCCAGGCGATTTAGTGCAAAAGACGCTATCTCTGTTACAATCCTGTGATTAAGGCCTTTCATAAGAAAACAGTACCAACGCGTTTGGTTCTATTCATAAACTCATTTATTATTTGCAGTGGGCGTTTACTCTTAGAAAGCACACCAAGTACTTCTAATGGGTTTTCACTGAGATAGCTATTTGTTCCCACTAGTGATTCTTTCCTTTCTCATCACATTCATTATTTTCTTCGTTCCTTAGCTTTTCTGTATTTCTAGAACTATTTGTTAAGTGATATCTCCATGTAAAAAAACAAAACAAAACTGAGTTTCTTCACAATCAATGGTGTTGGGACAAATGTATACATTATTGTACCTCTCAAAAATAAAAAAAAAAAGTACAGATGGATAAAATCACTAAACAGAAAACTATAAAAGTTCTAGAAGAAAATGTAAGATTATCGGTTATCGTTACGGTCTTGGGAGATGAACGTTTTCTTAACATGACATAAAACAGAAGAAGCCACAAAGGAAAAGATAGACAGTAGCTGAATACACAAAAATGAGAAACTTCTGCACAAATAAACATTTCATACACATATAAAAAAAGCCAGAAACTACGTAAAGGAATTAAAAGCAGAGTCTTAAAAAGACATGTAACTCATGTGCACAGCAGTGTTACTCGCAATCATCAAAAAAGTGGAAGCAGGCACGTGTCCATGGACAGACGAATGGATAAACAAAGTGTGGTGTGCACATACAGTATTATACGTACAATATCAAAAGCTTTAGAAAGGAAGGAAATTCTGACCACAGAGATGAACCCTGATGACATTATGCAGATGGAATAAGCCAGTCAGTCACAAAAGACAAATGCTATATGATTCCACTCCTATGAGATCCTTAGAAGAGGCATTCACTGAAACCAAGCAGGATGGTGGTTTCCAGGGACTGAGGGTAGAGGGAAATGAGGAGTCACTGTTTAGAGGATACAGAATTTCAGTTTCACAAGATTAAAAAAAAATATGCTGGAGATGGATGGTGGTGATGGCTGCTTAACACTGTGAGTGTACTTAATGCCTGGAACTGAACACTTAGAGGTCAAAATGCTAAATTTTATGTTATGTATATTTTACTAGAATAAAAGAGTCCACAAACTCGGAGAGGACTTCCGCAACATCTGTAATAGGAAAATCTTACTAACCATAACATTCCAAAATTTTTGATTAACAAAGTAATCGCAACATGTGAACAAGAAAATATGATGGAAAAATGATGAGCCATGAAAAGCCAAATTCACAGACCACGAATAGCCAGTACAATAATTAAAAGCTCTTCTAGTTCTGATAGATAAATTCAAATTAAAAAATAACAAACACCATTGTTCATCAGGGTAGGGAGGCTATTTTTTTTTTAAAAAAATGATAAATGATAGAGTCTTTGCAAAAAGGTTTTATTTCTTAATATGAGTGAAAATGTAATATAATTTTGTATCTCATTTGCTACTATACTGAATTTGGAAAGGAATCTTTAATTTATTACAATTTTAAAAGTACCTACACTTTAATACATCAATCCTACGCCTAGTTCCCTATCTTACAAAAATATTTTTAAAAGGTGTAAAGATACCCAGTAGTGAAAAACAAAAATAAGTTAAGGTTGAGGATATCTAAACAAATTGTGTATCTATACAACAGTCTGTTAGGAAACATGAGATGAGGGATAAAGTAGATGAGGGATAAAGTAGATCTGTATGTACTGACACAGAAGGATGCATCCCACATTTGATAAGGAAAAAAACTCAAAGCATAAAATAATACATATTGTCAGCAGCCTTATTCATAATAGCCAAAAACTGGGGACAATACATCTGTCTACCATGAGTAAATGGATAAATTATGGTACACCAAGTCATGGTCACACCACACAGCAGTTAAGTATGAATGAGCTATTGCCACTTACGACAACATAAAAATCTCGCCAATATACTGTCAAGTGAAAGAAGCCATATACAAAAGCATGAGTCTATTTTTATAAATGATTCTGAATGCTTTTTATATGAAGTACAAAACTAAGTAAAACTAATCTATGTTGGTGGAGGTCAGAATGGTAGATACCCTTCGGAAGGGATATTTGGGGGCGTGGAGAGTCCTGGCTTCTACAGCTTGATTTGTGAGCTAGTTACACAGGTGATTTGTACACTTCTTCAGACAAAGTCACAATGTATGCACAGCATGATCCCAGTTTTATTTTACAATATATATACAGAATCTTCATTTATACAACAGGGGTAATAGAGATAGCTACTTCCTAGGCTCTTTGTAAGGATTAAATAAGATCAAATATAAGAACACATGGAAGCGTGCAAGAGTTTGTGTTATATTTGTGCATATGCGAGACACAGATAAAATTATTTTTTAAATTATACATGATATGTCAATAAATTCAAGTGAAAGCCATTTATAAAATCATGTAGTTGAACTGGAGAGGAATAAGATGAGTTTTCATTTTTAACTTTACTAATTTCCCTTTTGTCTGAATTTACCATAATAAGTACCATGTATAATTGTGTAATGGATATATACAAGGTACCAAAAAAAGTATGCATATTTTAAAAGGGGGGAAAAACTATTAAAATTGTAATAATATATACTAACAATGAGAGATGAATATGAGTCACGATAAGCACCTCTTGTGATTGCAGAAGCCAAATGTGACTTGAGTATTACAAATTAAATGTAGAAAATGTGTGTACATTTTTGGCACTCTATATGCAAAAAGAAAAATTTTAAATTGCTTCTAAGATGTTTCACCCAATTTGATATGAGAAAAACATTTCTTTCTGAGCCCCATGAATTTTAAAAATAATATAAAGCTTATTAATAATATTTAGAACAGTAGCTCTCAACCTAGGGGTCACGACCCACAGGAACTGTATTAAAGGGCCGCAGCATTAGGAAGGTTGAGACCCACTGATTTAGAACTATGTACCTATGGATGAGAATCAGAAGACAGAATATGAATAGGACTAGAAATTATGGTCATCCCCCTACAAATGTTTTTTTTTTTTTTTAATATGGCTGTTGCATTTTCTTTTCAAAGTCTCTCTTTTACAAACATACGTATGATCACAGGTTTCTACAATTTCTCAGAGCACTGTCAGATGGAACCAACCTACCTTCCGTCTTTTAACACCTACATCAAGTTCCAACTCAACCCGAGGCTCCCCAATCTTCCAAACCTGCATATTTTCTCCCTCTGACTATGGGGACTTCATTCTAATGAGACAGATACAGGACAGGCCTACTGAGCCCCCATGCAGTCCTCAGCCTCATTCTATCGCTAGACTTCCCAGCCAGAGGAAGTCTAGTCTGAGGCTGCTCTTTCCAGAGATGGAGATTAGCATAAAGTTCCAGAGAGGTGCATAACTTTGGGAATTACTGATGCCCTATTGCTACAGACCTCATTGTTGAGTAGCACCACAGTCACCTTTGAGGTACTCACCTTCGGAAGCTAGGCAGCTACGCCAGTCCCTAATCCACCCTTCAAAGTGATTGTGGAATTCTTTTTTCTGGAATGGCCATTGGAGCTGTCATTGTACGAGGCCTGACTATAAAGTCCATGAACTCAGAAAAAAGTGCTACAGACCTTACTGCTGAATTGTACTACAGCTGCCTTTGAAGTCCTTCCCTTGGCCATCTGGTGACCATGGTGATATTCAGCAATGAGGTCCATAGTACTTTTTCTAGAAAAAGTTTGCAAACTTAATTGTCAGAACTTGTACGTTGTTACCTCACTTTTCACAAGTTTCTACTGGGTGAGGATGTTCCTGAGGTACAGATCAATATTTATCAATATTCCCTTTTACTGTCTACCTACACACAACAGACCATCAAGATACAGCCACTGATCTGTATGTCATAAAATTGCTCTGTATTATAGATAGAATTCCTATATTCATCCCTATTTTTCAGTAAGAAACTGAGGCACAGAGCAACCAATGAAGGTCATACATTCATTAGTACCTCATGGCAAGGAGAGCACACACTGACCGGCCTAGGCCAAGTACCCTCAACTATAGCACATTTTTCTGTCCATCACTCTAAAAAGCCGGGGTATATGCATGGAGGTTTTGTAGAGAGATCATTTACCCAGGGAAAGGAAGCAAAGTTAAAGAGAGTTGCATTCAATAATAACTGGTTTTATAAGGTTCAGTGTTAAACACCAGGTCATTTGCAGTAAGGAATCATAGTAGAGCATGGTGGTTGGAAAGAAGCCTCTGTTAGCCCTGTTGCCTCTGTGTGTTATTTCAGCAAGAACCAGGTGGATGTAGGACTGCACCACAAGGCTCAGCTTGGCAAGCAGAGCTCCTGCCGCCTTTCAGTTGCCACCATCCCTCTGGGTGAGATGCCCTTGCCCGATGATTACCATGCACAACCATACATGGTGACTCCAGGTTAAGAAAAACACACTCCCAGATTCAGGCTGCCTGGAATGAAAGTCTAGTTCCAGAATAGCTCTGCTGCATGACATTGGACCTGTGTTCAATTCTCTACATTTTTTTTCATTTAGAAAATGAGGATGATGATAGTGCTTACTCCATATGGTGATTATAAGGAAGAGTAAATAGGAAAATGCTAGTGCCTTATGGTGTTAATTATTTACAAAATAAGTAGGCCAATCATTAAATATTGTGTAGCTCCAAAAGGCCAGAAAGTTTCACTGACAATTACATAAAACATCAATACACAAGAAAGGCACGCAAGTGCTGCAAATGTGAAATGTCTTAACCGTCCTTGACATAAACCCCAAGTGCAAAATAATGAGACCCACTGAGAGCTATTCATGAGTCACTCATTCATGCTTTCATTTCGGATTGGAAATGAAGAGAAAGACAGGAAAACTGATCCCTGCTCTTGTAAGGAATTATTTACCCTGTTTCTCTGAACGCAGAGTGAACAATCTATAATGCAAATGCTACATGCTTAGCATTTCTCTTCATTTAGAAAGAATCCCTCAGCCCAATGGCAAAAACCTAGATCTCTCAGCAAATGGGCCTATTTCTGAATAGGAATTATGACATATATTTCCACCCACAAAAATAAAATAAAATTACGAAAGGCATTTCACAAAGTGCAGCACCATGCCTAGTACAAGAGACATTTGTCCAATAAATGGATTCCATGGTATTCCTTCAGAAATCTAGAACAGTAGACATCTTCCCGCTCGTTAATACCTGTGATTCCTTTAGTCCCAAGCTGACAGCAAGCTTCTTTCGGTCTATTTTGCTGATGTATTTCTGCTTCTGAAACATCTTCTCCAGAGCCTTTCTCTGGTCCTCAGAAAAGACAGCTCTTCTTAAAATCCCCCTCCGCGCTTTGGAGTTAGAGTCCTGTGTCAAGAGAGGCAGCACGCTCTCTTCTCCTAGCAGTGGAGGGAAAGATACAAAAGGCCCAGTTAGCTTTAGAAAGAAGTCAGTTTTTCCAGGATAACATCCTACCCTTCTACTCTGTTTTATGTCCGAATTATCTCCTCTGAACTCCGCACACCCAGAGCAGTGCTTCTCTTTTTGGTTATGGGCTCCTCTGAGAATCTGATAAATGCTCTTTGCTCCCCAGTGGGGAGGTGGGGGTGTTAAATACCTGGTTGCCCTCTCAATTGTGCATGATGTGGGCCCAAGTTACAAAGCCCCAGTGCAAGAATGGAGTAGATAATTTGTTTTTCTTTCCTTCGTTTATTTTTCTATTCATTTTTTATTTTTAATTTTTTTACAGGTGTCCTACATAAGTATATCCATTTTTTAAACAAATTTTTAAACACCTGCCCTATGTCAGGCACTCTACTCAATATTACCTGTTGAGAAATTAAAGTGATACGTTTCGCTGCCCTCATTACCTATAAAATCTAATGGTGGGGCAATTCTTGAACTAGCATCACAAGTGTGATGATGTATCCCTAAGGAGGGGTCTGATCTCAATCTGGGACGTCAGGGAAAGCTCACAAGAGTCAGAGATGTTCAATCTGAGAACCAAAAGGAGAGCCCTGATAATCCACTGATTATCAACTCCTTGAGACAAGAAACATTTACTGCTCCGTCTGCCTTTTGTGACTAGCACAATACTCTCCCACCCTTGGAGAGTTTACATGCATTCATCCATCACTCACTCACCTGTTCTGCTTCCCCAAGGAAGCAGGCAGAACAACAGCCCTCTCAGAAATGCCCCACCTGTGAATGTTACACTGCATGGCAAGGGGTAATTAACGGTGGAAATAGAGTTAAGGTAGCTAATCAATTGATCTTGAGATGAGGAGAGTAGCCTAGATCACCAGGTGTAGGCCTGATGTAATCACAAGGGTCTCTGCAAGTGAGAGAAGGATGTGAATTAGGGGGACCGAATCAGGGGGAGATACGAAGATCCTACACTTCTTACTCTGAGTAGGGAGGAAGGGGCTATGAGCCATGGAATGCAGGCAGATAAAGAAGCTGCCAAAAACAAGAAGCAGATTCTCTGCAGAGCCTCTAGAACAGAACAGTGGTTCTCAACCTTCCTAATGCTGCAACCCTTTAATACAGTTCCTCATGTTGTGGTGACCCCCAACCATAAAATTATTTTCACATAGAGGAGTGGTGTCTCGGTTCTGATGGTCTTAGGTGACCAACACATTTCTGATGGTCTTAGGTGACCTTTGTGAAAGGGTCCTTCCACCTCCAAAGGGGTCACAACCCACAGGTTGAGAACCATTGCTCTAAAAGGAACACAGCCCTGCTGACACCTTGATTTTAATCCGTGGGCCCATTTAAGGCGTCTAATCTCTCCGATTATTCTCCCTATCTTACAGAAATAAAATGGAGTTCAGGAAGATGAAGTAACTTTTCCCAAAGTCACAGTTTCACACCCAGGGAGAATGACACCAAAACAAATGCTCTTAACCCTACACAGTACTGACACAATCTGATCTGTATTCTAGAAGGAAATGACAATAAATCTTGTCAATGTACTTCTCTAGAAGATAGCTTCCTTTTCTATTTATCTAAAAAATAACAAATATTTCTTGCCTAGTTTCTCAGCCCTGAGTTACGCTAATTCCCAGTTCCCACTGACTCTCCCTCTGTCCTTCCAGGTCTGTAACTCTGCATCTCCTTAGAAATGTCACAGCTCTGGGATGTCAGATGGCTCTTTACAAAGGTCTATTGTCACAGATGCCCTTTCTGTTCATCCCCTCGTGGGATCCTGATTATTTTACGACATGAATTCTTTTTGCCTGTCTCAAGCCAAGGTCATACCTTTCTTGATCCTTACGAGAATCATTATGTCACAGATATCGCTCCCTACAGACGACGACATGCTCAGAGCAGTCAAGGGCCAAAGGTACACCAAGGGCACAGAGCTCAGGACATGAGGTGGAAAGGCAGGTTAGGGCCAGGGGTGACTGGAAACAAGCTTAGGTTACAACCTGCCAAGGGAGTTACCAACACCCCCAGTATATGGGCCGGTGCCCTACTCCTTGAGCCTTAGGTGCCGCCCGTGTTAATAAAACTTTTTATATCATACACAGTCCAGAAAGAATTTATGGACCTAAAAATGTAGTAGAAAAAATACCTACATTAATTTTTTTACTAAGTAGAGTTTTTACAGGTAAAGCTCACGATTCAACTTTTTTAGCCCCATCTTCACCAGTACCCACATCTTAAAATGGTGGGGACACAGAGCGCATTTAATTCCTTAAAACTTTTAATAAAGAAACCTCAATGTTTTCCTAATCAGTTATTTTTAGTAAAGAAAAAGAAGATTCCCATGAAGAAGATCTACAAATAAATTATTATCTCCATGGTGCAAAATACTAATATTTTGTGGGTCATAAGCTCAAACCAGCACTTAGTCTTGAAAGGAGAGAGACCAGGAGTGGTTGTGAGGGTCAAAGGGTTAACTCTTATGTCTGGTCCTATGATTTGTAATAAATACAACCAACCCATGGGCAAGCAAAAAATATGACAAAGATGAAGAACATGGCATTCTTCCTTTCTCTGCCAGCTGCCTGCTTCTCTTAGTGTTGGTCTCAATACACAAATCATGCTGGTAAGGTGATGTGCCTCGGGTTCCTACAGAGAGCAATGCTGCTATAACGACCATCAATGCTCCTCCCGTGGCTCACCTAGGAGTCTGTCATGGGCTATCTCTGGGTCTAACCAGAAACCACGCTGATGAACTTACTCCATTTGATATCTTCTAAACATACCAATAAGTATCCAAATTTATGCCTTCATAACACACATGTGGACTTTAAGAACTTGTTAGTGACACAAAAATCTCTCAGAAGCTATAGAAAAGCTCTAAACAGGCTCAGCACCTGTGGCTCAAGTGGCTAAGGCGCCAGCCACATACACCTAAGGTGGCGGGTTCAAATCCCCAGCCCGGGCCCGCCAAACAACGATGGCTGCAACCAAAAAATAGCCAGGTGTTGTGGTGGGCGCCTGTGGTCCCAGCTACTTGGGAGGCT
>NW_003852465.1:5844930-5867919 GCF_000181295.1 Otolemur garnettii
AAAAAAAAAAAAAAAAAAAAAAAGAAAAGCTCTAAACAACAGACAAGCATGACAAATGTCTGACTTGTACAGAGACCTCAGCCACATGACAAAAACAAATAACAAATAAAATAAAAATAATCATGCATGTAGCAGAAATGAGGCTTTGAAAGCTAGGGCCACCAATTCAAAGTGCCACAGGCTCTATCAATTTGGGGATATCATTATCATATTGCTACTGTAATTTTATGATGCGGCTTCTATATATCTCTGGGGTTCAATCTGGGCTGACATATGTGCCAACTACACATATCATGTCACGTAATCTTTACAACAATCTCCAGAAGTAGACATTACCATTCCCACTTTCCACAGGAAAAAACTAAAGCTCCAGAGAGTTAAATTGTGCAATTGAAGCCACACATCAAATCAAAGTGAGGCAAATCAATGCTCTTTAAAATTATACCAACAATTATTGCCAAAAGACTGTCAAAGTCAGGAGTGGAGAGGAAAAGAGGTAGGTAGATGAGGAGTCATTTTAAAAGGGCAGAATCGCCTGGGCGAGGGCCTCCCTGTGATGATCCCCAGATACTCGTGAGCTGCCCTCCTCCAGAGAAACTGGGCATGAAGGGTTAGCAAAAGGCCACTACCAGAGGAGGGGTGCAGTGTGTGCATGATTCTGTGCAGAAGGCAAGACAGGGGAGGACAGAGACAGGGCATCAGATAATCCAGAGGTACCAGTGCCTCTCTGTACACCTCAAACTCTAGAAAACATGTCTCAAGTCCAAAGACAGGACAGTGCTATTCATAGCAGCCAATAAGCACTATAGGACAAAAGTGACCCTACACAGTCACTTTCCATACCCAGACCAACAGCAAATAGCTGCAGCTCTACCCGTCTTTCCACTACTGCACTCGAACAGAATCCCATCCTATAAACAGCGCACCAATAATCTGTATGATGTTTAGACTCACCTGGACTCAGGATGACTCGTCCCATTTTGGCCAGCTCCCTTTGTCCCATACTATTTCACCTATTGCTCCAAGAAGCCCTGTAAAGCATGTCCAGGGCTGCCCTTTGCCCCACTGTGGCTTCTAGCTCCTGCTCTGGCTCTGGCCTTACTCTGTTTCCTATTACATCCCAGCCTCTATTTCCAATCCAGGCTAACCTGAGGTCACTGAGGGCCAAGACATGCTCTATAAAGGCCATTTCTAATAAGCCAGCTCATTTGTTTAAGCTTTGCTTTCTAATAGTTTTCCATATTAAAAACTAATTCCTAACCTAGTATCCCTCTGACTTTGTAAGCAAAGTGACAGCACAAGTCTATGAAGCACCACTGAATCTAGACCTCTCAAAGCTTTTAGTAAAACACACACACACACACTTAAGATTATCTCAGGATAACTCAAGCCAGAGGCTACCAACAATGGTTTCAAAAACAGAATTCTTTCATCCTTTAATACACAGTCAATGGCTTCTAAGAGCTGGAAGAGACGGGGGGCATTTGTTTAATCCAGGCCTCTCCAACAGGCTAGCCAAAACGCCAGGAGCCTCCATTAACTATTTCCTCAAAAGTAAGTTATCTATAACCTTGAGGCTGTCCCTCTCCCTCATGGAGCCAGCTCTCCTCAGATGGAGGATGTTTTTTTCTGTGAGCTCGTCTTTTCCTCTCAGCATTCCTCGGAACTGAAACTTCTGACTCCTATTCTTCAGGGGGGGGTTTCTCCCACGGTTTTCTCTTCCATGAAGAATTTCCTTACCCTCCTTATTTTCAAATGTGCGTATATCTCAGGCAATTTCTGTAGATTTGAAGTTTGGAGAGAGAAGATATAGCATTTGCCTAACCTGCCCTGGGTAGATTTAAAAAATCTATCCTCCAATCTTACAAAACACATTATTGGAAAATGCTACATAACACTACTTATCTAAATCTTAATTTACTAGAAAACATTTCCCTTATATCAAGGCAAAATTTAACTTCCTCTGCACTCCACTCATTGGTCCCAATTCTACCCTTTATTTAGCACAGAGTAGATCTAATTTAAAATTAACTCTCATACTATCCCTACCATTTCTCTCGTCTAAGCCAATTTCTTCTGAGATTCCTGACTATTCATATAGCTCCTTCACTATTTCAGTTGCTCTCAACCTCTTAACCTGGTTTTTATGTGATTTGTTCAATATAACTTCTAAGTGGCCTCCAGAACTATCCAGGTGTGGACGGTCTGACCATTTCAGAGCCCCGCAGGACCCTTGTTCTGCATAGTCCATTTCCAAAATCATATCCCAGCATCTCCACATCATTCTGCAGACACAAACAGAGCAGACACCTCTTTCCTACTTTGTTCTGTTCAGTCCATTTCTCCCCCTCCTGTTCCATACTTGCACACTTGTTTTTGGAAACCTAAAATCAGAACTTCACAAGCAGCCCTTTCACATTTCATGTTATGTCCAGGCCACAGCTACAGGTAAGATCAAGAACAAGTGCTCCATAACGCTCAGCAGCTCCCCTCCCCCACCCATCACCCACGCTTTCCCCACCCCACTGACTACTTAAGAACATTTGGGAAGAAAAGGTCTCCATTCCAGGAGTGCTGCCCCAATACTCTCACTGCCTTCTCAAGAGCTGCTGAACAGAGCCATCAACTTGGAAAATCCATTGTCTTTCTGTCTCTAATCCCTTTGAACATTTTTCCTGGTTGACCGAATGTCATTTATCTATGAGACATTCTTCCCTTCACGTTTGAGAAGTCAAAACGTATATTCAACTTATTGCACAAACTCTATTATGTTTTAGACAATATAATTAAACTTCTTTCTCTATTAGAAAAAGAAAAATGCAGGTGGTGCCTGTGGCTCAAAGGAGTAGGGCACCAGCCCCATATGCTGGAGGTGGTGGGTTCAAACTCAGCCCTGGCCAAAAACTGAAAAAAAAAAAAGAAAAAGAAAAACGCTACATCACTCTGAAGATCTTACAGTGTGGAATCCTTATTTTAAAAAATTTGTATGCAGCCTTTTCTGAATTTCCATAGGTCTTGGTCAGTTTCCTCAGCCCACCAGCCACTCCTGCTGACAGCGGTAAAAAAAAAAAAAGCACAGCCAGGTCAAGTGGCAAGAATAATCATCAATGAATTACCCATCTTCAACCATGAAACTCACAGAGCCAATCTATATTCACAGCAAGAAAGGTAATGTCTCTTCCCCAACTAGGGGTCCTCAAACTTTTTAAACAGGGGGCCAGTTCACTGTCCCTCAGACCACTGGAGGGCCAGACTATGAGTCAGCTGCTAAGCAGGATAGGCAGCGGCGGCAAAAACACCTGGCAGGCCGGATAAATGTCCTAGGCGGGCCACATGTGGCCCACGGGCTGCAGTTTGAGGACGCCTGCCTAACACCTTCAGCAAATTCTTAAATTCAGACTTGGAGAGTATATTATGTGCTTGTAAGTCTTAACAAGAAAACTAAGGTAGTATGATGACCTCAAAATACAGAATGCCCATTCATTTCCTGAGAAAAAGGCACAGCATTTTGTCCCAAAACAGTATGTTCCCTGCTCAGATTTTTATAATGTTGCTCCAAATCTAAGCTTTATCTTTTAAGGCTAAAATTCTTGAAAGGTTGGACTCAAGTTGGGTACTCGAAGACAAAACAAAATATGAGCTGATGAGTTGAATTATCTAGTCTACCTAATTAAGAGGCTTATATTTTTTTAAGCAGTTTTTAAAAAGTCATTATTTACATAATTTCCACAACTTTCATTTAATGTTATTTGTGAAATGTGTTATTTTGAAAAGCACCTTATGGATGTAATCAAGGTTTTCCATACACTACTTTGGGGGAAGGGAGAACTTTTACCTCTGCCTTTTAATTTTTCCTTAAAGTTGCGCTTAAATAACCTATTAAACTATTTAACTATATGTGAGAAGGGCACTGGCTGAATGATTGTTTCCACATTGCAACAAGAAGTCGACTGTAAATCCGAGAAGGTAACAACCAAATCAATATTGAACAAATGAATCATACAAAAAAAGTCGAAACGACACCTCACTTGCATAGTTAGAAATGTGTTGATCTGATTCTACTCTTTTGGAAAGAGTGAAGTTAATACTGCGAAACTATGATGAGGGCCACTGATTTCACCGATTATTAAAATTTTTAATATGAACCTTAATCTTGGCTGTCGAAGCTGCAACTTACTACAAGTTTACTTCCACAGTTCATTTTCCTTTGTATGAATATGAAAGGTTAGGTGTAAAAACGATTCTTATTATTAAAAAAGAAGAAAAAAGGAATTCTAGTAAATGCCTAAATAAAAAGATTACTGTACAGATAGTAACTTATTAACTGTTCTTTGGTATCACGGTCATTTATGTAGAATTCTTTACTGACAGCTTAATCCCACCATTTCATTGTTATTTTCTGTCAGTACCAATGAACATCATCAATGAGAAAACAGGAAATTCATTTTGGAGTCGTAACTATTATGATAATACAAGACACCGCTGTTCATTAAAAACACTTGTGGCATCACCAAACTATTTTAAAATGCCAACTTTAGAAATGCAGACAAGCCAAACGCAGCGTTTTCTAGCCCTGATCTGAGCTGTGCTGAGTTTCAGCTTGGGTGTTTGTTTTTTGAAACAGATACACCCAGGACTTAATAAACCTCTTGGGATAAACACCCTAATTTACAACACTCATGTGAAAGGCACAAAGTGAGAAGGACTAAGAAGCAGACGGAGGAAAATGAGACCTGCAATTTTTCAAGCAGTCGAGAAGATAAAGTTACCTGGAAAATGTCTTTAGAATTACTTTTATGTGTTCTGTTTACTGAACTGGCTTGACTTTTGTGGCTTAGAGACTCTTCAAATACTACTATAAAATAGCACACTCACACGGGCATACGTGAACGTCCACCTGTTACGTGGAATTTTTTTGTCCATTTCCATTTACCTGAACTGCCAGGGAAGTGCTAAAGTAAAAGCCACTATTACATCAGCGTGAAATAACTAAGCATGGGGCCTCTTTTAATCTCCTCTTCCAAAATCTAACATCAAAGACTTAATTCCACAGAGCTACTACGGGGTTTTAAGCATGTACTCAGAAGTCTTTCCCAATACTCCAATATAAGGAGATAAATGTCTCCTTAATTTGCACAACGCTTCTCAATTGCCCACACAGGAGACCACCTTGAAGGAGCGAGTAAAAGGTTTAGTCATGGTTTCTATTTTTCTATTTCAATTCAATACATTCTAGTTAAATGGACAATTAATAGGTCACTTCCAAAATAGTAGTGTATCAGTCCTGGTTAATAAACAATCCCCCCAGTTGATAATGGGTCCTATGTATTCAGCAAGTCCCTGTCTACACTCAGCTCATCCACTAAATCCCTTTTCAGGTAGACAGGGTTCTATGGGAAGATGAGCTAGAATGAGTCTATAAAAGTCAGTTTCATTCACTGCCTTATTTTTCAGTCAAGGGCTTTAAATGGTGTCCCGAAACTCACTTGGAATGTGAGACAGGAGAAAAGACGGACACACAGAGCCTTGCTTTATGGTCATACAAAAGGGCAAGTGACCCTTGCCCAGGCCTTTTCCATGTGAAATGGTTCCTAAAGTTCATCTGCGGAGTGAAAAATCGTGGTGAGGTCGCGTGTGGATGAGTCGAGTGAAAGTGACGATTGGTCACGGGTCTGTCGCCCTTTGTGGCTGGGTCCCAGGCATGTAAAATGCTCTGTGGGAAAGTATCAGCCCCCTAAAGAGATGCTGAGAGCTTGCAGCTCATTAAATGGCCAGCATTTGCTGCCTCACTTGTCAGGAGTCATTCTGTCCAGCCACCGGTCTCCCGAAACCTTCAGGAAACACAAGCACAGAGAGCAGGATCTGAATTCAAGTGTGACTGAGCTCAGTGCTTCAGCCTGACCCAACTCTTTCACTTTTCACCTGGCAAAGTGGTTACCCTCAATAAAGGTTTTCTCTCGAGCAGCTCAAAGACATGCCCCACCTCCATAAACTCAAATGCTCTGCCTACAGATTCTTTTCTCATCCCCTAAATCTCAAGACCAAGGTGAACTTCACTTGTAGTTTAGACATTTCTCTGCGTGTGACAGTGTGGTGCACACTACAAGTTCTGAAACACTTGTCATTCTCATTCCACCCACAGACACTATTAGAAGTCTGCTTTTATAAGGTTGAGCACTCTCTTGAAAATATTGTATTTCCTATAACCCTGGTTGGTTTCCTTCAAGACGATAAAACGGATAGATTTAATCCCTTTTACGATCGTGACAATTTTTAATTATTTCCGATAGATGCCGAGTGACTTTCTGGGTCACATTTCAAGCTGAATGGAAATTTCATGCAGCGCAATTTTTTTTTTTTTTTGCCTTTTTTCCTTTCTTTTTTACTTCTTTAAAGGATGTTTTTGCTACGTGTTTCAGAAAGAGCCAAACTGGACCCTCTGACATCTTTTATATCAAATAGAAAACAAGTCGCTCTCCTTGGCGTGGCGGCCCTGGGTTTCAATGCCGTTAGAAACCGCTCACAATTGCTCAGTGTGCTGAGGTTTGATAAATCTCTGGAAACCTCCTGAATAGGATCGCTGTGATTTTTAGAGAGGAATTAGCTCCTTGTCACTGCATTACCAATTAGTTTTCCAGAACACATTAAATCCTGCTGCTTTAGTTTACAGAATAACTGAGGCATCGCTGATGAAGCATAAACTTACTTGAAAAAGCAGCGGAGGACACAGGGCACCGACAGGACCCACCACAACATGCCGAGTAGAAAGACGGGGTGCTCAGAAGAAAAGGTTTGGAAGGCACTGCAGAGAAAGCATCGATCTCATGGATTAGCCATTTCTTTCAGAAAAAAACTCAAAACTCCAGTTTCCCAAAAGACACTGAGTAAACACGCTTTGTGTTTTGAGCCTTTGCTTAGGTTATGTCTTACACTTAAATTAAACTCATTTTAGGGTAACATTCATGTGTCAAAGAGCATGAAAAACAATTCTATGGGGGGGTTTTGAGCCTTTGCTTAGGTTATGTCTTACACTTAAATTAAACTCATTTTAGGGTAACATTCATGTGTCAAAGAGCATGACAAACAATTCTATGGGGGGGGGATATGGGGGGAAGGCTCAAATAGGCTGTCAAACACTTAGCTTCCAAGTTCATTTTCTGTGTGGTCAGTATTGTAAATAGCAAATAGCAAATATTGCTTTATTTAAACCCCCTAGAGCAATACAGAGAAC
Organism: Otolemur garnettii; assembly: GCF_000181295.1. Classification (NCBI taxonomy): domain Eukaryota; kingdom Metazoa; phylum Chordata; class Mammalia; order Primates; family Galagidae; genus Otolemur; species Otolemur garnettii. Next base: position 5,852,162 of record NW_003852465.1, read on the forward strand.
TGTCTGTGATGATGTAAATGTCTGTATCTGCGCTATCCAGACAGGAATCTACTATCCACATGAAGCCACTGGGTACTTACAGTGTGGCTAGAATAACTGGGGGACTAGGCATTTTATCTCAGTGGATTTAAATGTAAATAGACTTGTGTGTTTAAGCATTATGATACTAAGTAGGACAGCTCTGAGTATTCTACTTACCAAGAAACAATCATCATGTACCCAAGTTCTTTTTTTTTTTTTTTTGAGACAAAGTCTCACTATGTCACCCTTGGTAGAGTCTGGCATCACAGCTCACAGCAACCTCAAACTCTCAGGCTTAAGCGATTCTCTTACCTCAGCTTCCCAAGTGGCTGGGGCTATAGGCTCTTGCCACAATGCCTGGATATTTTTTGGTTGCAGTTGTCATTGCTGTTTAGCAGGCCAGGGCCGGGCTCGAACTTACCACCTTCGGTATATGTGGCCAGTGCCCTAACCACTGACATACAGGTGCTGAGCCCGTCATGTGCTCAAGTTTAACTTTTATAGAATTTGTATTATTTTCCTGTTTCTTTCCAGATGGCTCTCTGAAGTAGATAGTTGGATTCCAAAGTTAGTGAAAGTAAATTTACTGAGCAATTTCATAACAAAAAGTGGTGTTTCTCAAACATTGACATGTTTTAAAGAGTATCTGAGAATAATCACATTTTATCTCAGAAGAAATCTAGTTAACCTGAAAGCATGTGTTAAATATTTATAGTATAGTGAGTTTCCATACAATTCTGTTCTGCTCAGTTTATTAAACTATGCTAGTTATAAAATTTTTAAGAAATATGCATGGAATAGTTATGATTGCTCCTGCAGCAAGAGTATGAAAAGACCTATTTTGGTGTGCAAAAAGTCCTATAAATTATTTTGGAAGTTTTATTGTTTATATTTTTATAAGTTTATATGTTAATTATAAACCACAATAAATTAGAAATGTTTAAATATAAACTATGATAAGTCATTTAATTTGAATTTAAAATTGTAAATGAAATTGTAAACCCTGTGCTTTAATATATGAATATAGCTATGAATGGTATCATAGAATGTGAATAACTCTCCTTTATTGAGCACTTACTGTATGCTATGTCTTAAATACACCATGTCCTTTAATACATGAGCTTAATGCTATATAATGTAGGTAAAAATTTCCTGAAAGTGAGCACTTGCTTATACTATGACATTCTCAGCAGAGTGCCTAGTAAATTCTAAACAGTCAGTAAATTTTTATTAATTGAGTAAATGATTTTCCAAATTAAGAAGTAGAAAACTCTGGCTCAGCGCCCGTAGCTCAGTGGTAAGGCGCCAGCCACATACAACAGGGCTGGCAGGTTCGAAATCAGCTGGGCCTGCTAAACAACAATGACAACTGCAACAAAAAAACAGCGGGTGTTGTGGCGGGCACCTGTAGTCCCAGCTACTTGGAAGGCTGAGGCAAGAGAATGGCTTAAGCCTAAGAGTTTGAGGTTGCTGTGAGCTGTGACACCAGGGTACTCTACCCAGGGTGACATAGTAAGATTCCGTCTCAAAAACAAAAACAAAGAAAAAGAAATAGAAAAGTCCCCTAGTTTTCTTAGGGAAAGAGTAAGGATGAAGAATTAACCCCTTCCCTGCTTCCAGACACATCCTAAAACATGGTATCTTCCATAACGGATGATCTTGAAATAGAAAACATTACCTGAAAGTCTATATCTTTATTATTCTCCCTTCATAATCAAGTGGCAACTTCTTTCTTTTTTTCTTAATCACACACAGCAAATACTGTTGTCATATGACTACATACTTTTTTGAAGAACACAGTAATTGCGAATATGCGTTTAAATCAACCATTAAGTATATGCTTATTTTTACCAATTCATTTGAAGGATATGTCAAAACGAGTGTATTATCTAATAAATACTTTACAGAATTTCAGGGCTCTGAATTCTTTAAAGTTGCAGATTAATTATAAATGCCTTTTTCTTCCTATAATACAATGGAAAGTCATCAGTATTGATGTTTTTAGTTTTATGAATATCTCAATTTTCAAGGAATATAATATTTGTTTTAATGCTATTTTGAAAATATGACAACTAAGTAAAAGTATGGAAAGGAAAACCATTTGATGTTCAAAAATTTCTGTAAATTTTGTTGAATTTTCACAGTTATCGTCAGTTATAATATTGACTATGAAACCATCAAAGACATGATAAATCATTTCATTTTTCACATCCTAAATTATTTTACAAGAGTATGGCATTACTTAGGCAGATTTACATTTCCATTAATGTTATGAATATATGAAATTCTTTAAAAATGGAAAAGGATTTCTAAGTACAGAAGTTGCCTCATTATTTTTAGTCTCAAGCAGTTATAACAGTATTCTCCTGCCAAATAAATACTCTATAGATAACGAAATCATGGCTATTGTGCCGTATGCCTCTTTGGTTTTTGAGGTAGAAGGAAAAATGAAAATACTTAGAAATGCTGCCTTTATATACATAAAATTTAAACATTTACCATGTTAGATAGAAACTCCCAGAAAAGGGTTTTTGGTTTTGCTCAACATAGAACATAGAAAATAAGATCATAACACCAGTGATGCCATTGAAATCATGAATCAGGGCATCAGATATTACATAAATGTCATATAAAATTTGTGATAGCTAATATATTTTATATATCACATCAAATTTGTAACATGGTTATCAATATTATAATTTTTCCTATTCTAGCCAAATTCTTTCTCACTCTTAACTCTATGTCCTTAAAAGTAGAAAAATAAAAGATTTTTTTAAATGGATGGTTTGAGACAAGTGATCAAGTATATTCATTTGTCATAAACATCACGTGGAGATATCTGAGCTTTACATTGAATTCAACCAAAGAAAGTTTTCATTGAACACTCTGTTATATTGCCATACACAGCCCGATCTTAATATTTGAAAGCTGTAATCAAAATGGCAGTGTTACATCCGTCATGACTAAGAACATAATCAAAATCTATAGTACCAACCCCAGTTTGGGTGAAAGAACTGGCTTTCCCATTCTGTGACATGACCAGGCTAGTAGTTCTATCATACAGAATTTCTTCACCATTTTAAGTCACCTCTTCGATACATATATTTACACAGATTAGTCAATTCACAATTGCTATACCGACATAAACTTTGTTTAAGCTGGTTTATGTGAAAACCACTGTGAAATTCCAATTAAGTGCTCCTTTTTTTTTTTTTAAACAACCTCCTACCTTGACCCAAGGCCACTGCTAATCCAGCTGAGCCTGTGATCACAGGAGTATTGTACCCCTTTAGGAAGTAATTTAAAATACGCCAGTGCACTTAAAATACGTATGTTACGCTTGTAATGTGTGTAAACCAATACTTTCCAAAAGTGATAAGCAAAAGAAGGAGTTTAACTTTGATGAAAACAAAGTGACAAATTGACAGATGTGTTAGAACTTTTGTAAGCCCTTAAGAAATACTTTGAAAATGTTCTGGAAAGGGCAGAAAACAAGGCAGTTTCATCCTGGATGATACGCACTCCACACCCCTTCCATGTAATCCATCTGTATGTAGTTACTTTATGTAGTTACTTCATTTATCACATTAGGAACATTTCATTGTGGGTTTACCAAATGATAATTGTAATGATAATATTTAAGCAGTGCTTACTAGATGGCAGGCACTGGACTGGCTGCAAATTTAATACATTGATCATTAACATTCAAGCTCACACAGCTTCTGGAATGTGATTATGACCACTTTTAGCAAATTATTTTTTAAAGGAAAAGAGAATAAAGATTTGAATATAGTAATTAGTTATTGGCCATGTGGGATAGAGATTTCATGCACTGTGACTCTGCCAATTATTCAATAGAGCTGGAACCTGGGAAATGGGCATTTTTCTGAAGATATCCATGACACAAGAACAAATGGCCTTTCCTCTGGGGAAAAAAAAAAATGCGCCTGGGTCAGGTTCCATAGCATGCCACTAGGTTCCAGAGCACAACATTCCAGGACACTCCAAATTTCATAGCTACCAACAAGTCTAATTTCCAATTTCTGTATGAAACTGTTACAAGTTACAAACAAAATGATTTAAAATTTGTGTAATTAAACTGGGGCCTGTCTGAATCCAAATGACCAAAATCATATATTCACAGAAAACTTCATGAACTTCCCATATTTCTTTCTTAATCAGATGTTCTGACTTTTTTAAAGATACCAATTTAAGATAAACTGCATATAGAAGTAACACACTGTATCCTATGAGAGAATTAATGTACACAATTATGATCTAATTAAAAAAAACAAAGAAAAAGAAAAAAAACAACAAAGAACTGGTTCAATAGATTAAAGAATCTTCAATAAACTTAAATTCACTCTGAAAAAAAAAAAGATATCTTTCAGATTTTTTTTTTTTAGAGACAGGGTCTCACTTTGTTGCCCTCAGTAGAGTACTATGGCATCACAGCTCACGGCAACCTCCAGCTCTTGGGCTTAAGCAATTCTCTTGCCTCAGCCTCCCAAGTAGCTGGGAGTACAGGTGTCCACCACAACACCCAGCTATTTTTTTGTTGCAGTTTGGCCAGGGCCAGGTTCAAACCTGCCACCCTTGGTATATGGGGCCAGTGCCCTACACACTAAGCCACAGGTACCGCCCCCTCTTTTAAATATTTTGAATATTTAGTGAAGATGGGAAGTTACAGCCAAATTAATGGTGAACTAGCCTGATTTTTCTTTTAACTTAACTTACTAGATGGTCTTTGTGATATAACTACCCACAGACAAGGATGGTGACAAGCCTGGCTACAGAGAAATTAGACTCAAAGTTCTGTTTTCTGGAAAACAGTAATATTTAAAATTGATTTTTGTTCTTCTCATTCCTCTGATCTGTTAGGAAGAATAATAGGAATCCAAACAGTGTGAATGACATTCTTATTTTCAGAGCAAACCATGGTACTGACTGACTTGAGCTGATATTTCAAATAAACTTGCAAGGCTGTCCCACCTGCGGCCCATGGGCTTCATGCAGATGATCTGAGGAGAACTGGTTTCCTTATCTGTGGTATCTGGATATCACGAAAAGCATGCATGACCTTTTCTTTGGCTCATCAGCTTTCGTTAGTATTTGTGTATTTACAGTGTGCCCCAAAACAACTTTTATCCTTCCAATGTGCCACAGGAAAAAAAAGGTTGGACGTCCCCAGGAGACTTCTAAAGACCAGTAAGAAAACATTCAAATAAACTTCTGCAATAGTCAGCATGTTGGACAACATATTTTAAGAAGGATAAAAAAAAGCATGAGAGAAAGTTCCAAGATACTAAGGTAACCAAAGGATAAAAAAAAAAAAAAAAGCTCTAGGAAAAAATAACTGGGAATTACATAATTTCAAAAGAATGGTTTCAATTATCAGGGGTATTAGAAATAAAGAAATCTCAACTTCTGACTTGGAAATAATACACAATTGAAAAGATTATCTGGAGTAGGGCGGATCCCAAACCAAGATTCCAAAGAATAGCAAACATCTGTCTTCAGTAGTTAGGCCTAAGAAATATCAATTAGCTAATGAAGTTTGATTTATTTTATCACACAGTCAATCTGTAAGTAATTCATTTATGTGATCCGACTGTAAATCATACCTTCACTCAGCAGGGAATGCAAGTTAGTAAATTCATCTTTTACCTTTCAGTTCATCAGATAACAAGGCAAGTCAGCATTTTTACCTCAAGAGTATTTTGGAGACAAAAGAAAAAAAAGGTCTTAATGTTTTTGTACAGCTTATGAGAAAAAAATCCACACAGTGTCTGCCTGTTTGATTCTATCCTTTTAATTGGGGCAAATCACATGTATTGCCTATCAATCGACTGACAAGTGTTGCACTGTGCACTGGGACTACAGAAAAAAAGGATAGCTCCCCTTCCTGAAACTGTATGTTGTGTTAATGTTTCTTACCAGATTTGAATCTTCTAGTCAAAGAAATGAAATGTAACTTTCTTAGTACTCCAAATTCAATTTTGTTCTGTCAGACCTGACACATTCTCCAAGAAGGAGATGCGATCTAAAATAGTTCAAACTGCATTGCTCTAGCCAGTGGTTCTCAACCCTGAATACACATTAGAATTATCTAGGCTGCTTCTCAAAGAAAGATACAGGCGCTTGGGGCCCCCCACCAACTGGGTTAAACCAGACTGGCTAGGAGTGAGCCCCCTAGCATAGCATTTTTTCCAAAAGTTTACAGGTGATTATAATATATAGCCATGATGAAACCATTGAAAAGAACATAAAACAACACCTGACATATAGCAGGCGCTCAATAAATGTTAGCCTTTCCTCTGGCCATGATTATATAATCCAAAATCAATACTAAGAGAATATATAAAAAGAAGTATGGTCCACACATTCTTGAAATACAGAAGTAGGTAAAAAGAAAAGAAGATTGTCAATAAGGGCTGTGTCAAAGAAGGCTTCAAACAAGACCCTGATTTGGAAAGTACTTGAAATGGCAAAAGAAGAGAAGGATGGCATTCCAAGAAGGAAAGGTCGCTTGAACAGAGGAAAGGAAACAAAGACAGAGGTGCCTCCTGGGGTGACTCTTGGTGCAGGTTACTAAGACCAGCCTGGCTCCAATGCCAGGGCCAAACGGGGGAACGTTAAACAACGTCACTAGAAGAGTTAAATGCTGTTAAGGAGATTAAGGTCTTCAAGGCCAAACCAGAATATTGATATTTTCATTTGACCCATAGTCAAATAGGGTATTTTAGGTTTTCCTGTGTAGCTTGGTGATACAATGAAAGCTACAACTCACCTGGCAGTGAAGGGTGACACGTGGCTGAATACGAAGGCGCCAATGGCAGTCACAACATGCTGTAGGAACAGGTAACAACCAGCATTCATTTGCAAGCTTCCACCATCTTCTCATGATGGAAGAGAAGTGTCGGCTTACCCTCAAGCTGTGGGACACTAGTTCATTATGACTGTCACAGGTGCCTAGAGTTCTCATCTCTGCTGTCTCACCTTTTAAGGAGTCTCCATGAGGCAGCTCTGGAATAACGAACTACATCTGAGCAAATTCTCTGCTTTCTTTGACTATAAAGTCTATGCCACAGAAGATAGTGCCTCTTTGTGAAGGCTCCCTAAGCTCCCAGCTATCCCACTCCATGTGATCAATTCCTTCATTGGTCTATTCCAGCTGAAAATGGACCTAGCAGGAATTGTATCTAATATTGGGACAGATTTTTTTTTTTTTTTTTTTTTGCAGTTTTTGGCCAGGGCTGGGTTTGAACCCGCCACCTCCGGCATATGGGGCCAGCGCCCTACTCCTTTGAGCCACAGGCGCCACTCTATTGGGACGGATTTCGGCAACTTGCTGAACCAAGAGATATGGCAGTGACATTCTGGAACTTCCAAAACTAGGTCAGAAAATGTCCCAGAACATCTTGAAAGTCCAAAAATGTCTACAATGTCCACAGTTCCAAAACCATATGGAACTCTCCTTCCAGAACCTTAGAGCCACTGTGTTATAAGACAGTCAAGACACTTGGCAAGTCCAAGGGCAGGTGCTGCAATAAACAGCTCCAGCCGAGCACCCAGTCGATAGCCAGCATCAACTACCTGCTATTCAAGTAGCCCTCCTGGACTTTGGGCCCACTCAAGCCTTCAGATGACTTTGGCCCAAGCTGGCATCTCATGTACTCAAGATTCTAAATTGGTCTTTTAAACCACTAAGTTGTGGGTTGGTTTCTTATACAGCAACATCCCTTTTACCAATAACACTTGACTTACGGTGAAACGGTGGAAAGGAGTCATTCACATCTTTCCCTGTATCTTACCAATGGCATGTGCTTGAAAGTCAAATACTGACCTAACATCTGTACTTATTTTAGAATGAGGAGAGAGAGCCTCAATGAGGCTACGTGCTTGGGATTAAGCAATCAGTAATAATATAAAGACCTGAGACTTGAATGTAGACTTTAAAATTATAGGAATGCTGCTAAAAACCAGCTCAGAAAACTATACAGTAGTTTAAAATTTACTTAATTTGCCATTTATTCGTTGAACCAAGCTTTGACAAACTTTTATTACAAAGAGCCAGATAGTAAATACTTTAGGCTTTGTAAGCCATACGGTCTCTATTACAACCATTCAATTTGTAACAAAACCACCTATAGGAGATACAGAAACAAACAGGCCTAACTCTATTCCTGCTTTGAAGAATCAGACTTACTGCTTCAGACTCAGAATAACTACAGGATTGGTTCGATATACATAAACTCAACCCAGCCTTAGGTTAGTCTATTAAAAGAACTGTCATCAGTCACGGTTTTTATTCCCTCCAAAACATACATAAATTTTCTCAAAGAATAACTTAACTCTTTAACATCACTGACTTTAAAAAGTATTAGAGACTTAAAAGTTTCAAAGAATTTTGAGTCTCCTCAAGAGGGCTTGTAGAAATATATATATATTAAATATTCTACTTGTGATTGTCACTTAGAATTAATAAAATTAAGGCTGATATAGCATGGTGTCTAAACGTGAAAGAAGTGAAAAACCTAGTTCATCGTTGTAATGTTGATACACAAGAAGACAAATATTCAGAAATACATAAAGAAAGACTCAAACTTTTTCTCTTTTTCTTTCTTTCCTTTTCCTGGATGCTTTGGTTACATGGTAAATTTACTAAGGTAAAAATTGATACAGGCTTTTTGATCTTGGACTTCACAGAAAAGTTTAATGCCTTCATTTTACTGGTCACATAACCCACAAAAGTGTGCCCCTAAAATATTCCCAACGAACAAGTGGTTGACAAAATGAATAACACTATTAAAAATGAAATCAGTTACGGTAACCTTACATGAAGGGATGAATCATTCACCATTGCTAAGTTCAAGAATGACTAGAGGCTAAAAGGAATGAGAGGGAGAGATTTTATTAAAAGGGGAAACATGACTAAAAGTAAAATAAAGTATTTTGGAATAAAATATACAAGGGTCTGGTAAACATGTTCTACGTTAAGGCAAAAATCCAATTTCTTACTAAGAGAGTATAAAATAGAAACAAGATCTAATGTAGCCTTAAATGACGATTCTAACAAGCATTCCTAGATAAAAATCATATTGTTTCATTTTACAATTTGCGTTTTTATTCTTGGCAGACTCCAGGCACATTTGAATGAAACCTTAATTATATAAACTGACTTAAAATGTGTGTACTTTCATTATATATATATTTTTTAAAACTGTAATTAAGAAACAACTTTATCTGGGTTCAGAGTATGTAGCTCAGTGGCTAGGGCACCAGCCACATATACCAAGGCTGGTGGGTTTGAATCCAGGCCAGGCCTGCCAAGCAACAATGACAAGTGCAACCAAAAAATAGAGCAGCACTGTGGCAGGTGCCTCTAGTCCCAGCTACTTGGGAGGCTGAGGCAAGAGAATCACTTAAGCCCAAGACTTTGAGGCTGCTGCAAGCTGTGATGCCATGGCACTCTATCCAGGGCAACATAGTGAGACTCTGTCTCAAAAAAAAGAAACAACTTTATCTAGAGCTCTTCTAACTCAAGTATAACACTGGGCAAACACTGTATTAAGGGCCACAAATAAGACCCTAAAAAGACACAGCAAGATAGATTCTAAAGTTATGAACAAGGTCAACCAAAGGACCTTATACACAAAAGAAACATGGTTATGGAGCAGGATGAGTGAGGAGGAAATCAGATATTTACGGCCCACCCTAATATAGGATACATCATTTAAATATTTTTCAAATGTTAACATCTCACATTTTATGAACACAACTATGAAATAGAAATTACTCATGGATATTGTGTCCTTTACTTACAAGTTGCTACCATTTCTCTCTATCATTGGTCAGCAGCAAACCTAATCATAAAAGATCTTTGACTGGCCAAAAGGGACCTACCTTCCAGTAGACACGAAAACAGGAAGCACATCCAAAGAGCAATAAAAGGAATCTAACCTACAGTGTAGGTTCCAACATCTAAGCCACACTGATGGCACCCAATTACAGATAAAATCCCCACTGACAATCCTTTAAATTGCCCATAAAACATGGATCCTTTGATATATGTAGAATAACCCTGAACATTCTGAATCCTAAATTGAAGCCTACATCAATTTATATGTCAATTTCTGGACATTCAAACCAATGTACCTCTTAAAATAACCTTCAAATTCCTAAAAAGAATAAGAGCTAAGTGGAAAGTTGTAAAATGATCCTCCTTGCCTATTGCTTGTACTCTGGTTTTTTGTTTGTTTGTTTGTTTTTTTATTAACCTCAATAGTTTCAATACATGTTGCCAGATTGAGATTTTCTTGTTGTTACAGCAAAGCAGAGAAGCATGTGATGGGGAGGGCAGGGGAGGGATAGGTGCTAAAGTTAGAGGTAAATTAAGTATATTTAAACTACTATCCTACTGTAATCCAGACATTATTTTATGAAAAGTGTGGCTTACTCAATCAGTGCCATATGTAAAGGGAATGTCTATTACAAACAAAAAAAAAAGTTTGAGGAAACTTTTTAAATAGAAGGGCCAATTCAATGCCCCTCAGACCATTGGAGGGTTGGACTGCGGGCCCCAGGGATGAGTCGGCTGCTAAGCAGGACAGACAGTGGTGGCAAAAAAAACACCTGGTGGGCCCTAGGCAGGCTGCATGTGGCCCACGGGCTATAGTTTGAGGACACCTGGTCTATTAATTCCATTGATTCTATTCACTGCAAGAACTTCTTGAACCTGAAAATGTTCATTAACTTTGGAACCATATAACAATCTGTTCAAAGCTGATTACTCATGTACCATGTAAAAGTCAATGTAAATACAAAGACATATTAAGCAAGTCACAGAAAATATAGTTCTGGTATTACAAATTCCACAAAAGGATGACTGGGGTGATAGTCTAACCAAAGAACCATTAGAATAGGTCTCATCACTGTCCTGTTCTGAATCCCCCATTGTTATCCTGGTTCTGAAGAAACAAAAACAATCCTCAAAATTCTGTCATTTTAATTTGCCAAAATAAATATAGAGCATAGTGTTAGGGACAAAAATGTCAAACTCTGGCTTAACAAATAAGATCACAAAGTTTTCACTTAGACCGGAGTCCCCACTTTTAGCACAAATCCATTTTCCTCCCTCTCCCAAGTGCCTGAAATTTGAGAGTCATTTTTATTTCACATTTTCATTGTATCTCGATGAAGGAGGAAAAAGCTACCATTTGCAGTACAAAACATAAATGCAAATAGTTTCAGATAGAGTCAACAATTAATGAGTAAACAATACCTGGGACTGGGTAGGAGACAATAAAACTAGAGTTCATGTTAAGTATTAATGGTCAAAACAATGCTAACTAGGTGTCGGGGGGAAAAATTATGTATCTTTCATTTCTGTACTACTACTTACTTGGCAAACCTACTTAAAAAATGAAAAAGAACAATTCAACTCACCCATCCAGAATAAACATTTGCTTTCTAATTTTTTTTTTTTTTTTTTTGAGACTGAATCTCCCTCTGTCACCTGGGCTAGAGGGCTGTGATGTCGTCACAGTTCACTGCAACCTCAAACCTGGGGTTCAAGCAATCCTCCTGCCTCAGCTTTCCAAGTAGCTGGGACTACAGGTGCTTGCTTTTCTATTTTTAGTAGAGACAGGGTCTCCCTCCTGCACCAGCTGGTCTCAAACTCCAGGGTTCTAGTGATCCTCTCACCTTGGCCTCCCAGAGTGCTAGGATGCTTCTCAATTCTTCTTTATGCAGCAGAAGGGGTAGATTTAATAAATAATGAAGAAAATGATATTAAGAAATTTAATTTAAGTCAAATATTTTCTAAAATGTTTAAAGTAGCAAATGCTTTTTAAGTCAAATATAACGCTTTTAAGTCAAATATTTTCTAAAATGTTAATAGACTTGTTCCACTTATTTTGAAGAGAATTGATAGCATAACCATCACCTCAAAAACTGATGTCATTCTATAACCAAGAGAAATTTAAATTTTTCAGCTTTTTGCATTTCAAGACCCACTTTTATATACAAAGACATGGCTATTTTGGTCTAGCACAATATATATTTTCATAATGAAATAGTGACATTAGTGAACTTCTGAGGAAGTATCTCCAATAATTAGAATTTACTCACAAAACCTCCTGGTTTCTATTAATAAACTATAACAGAGCCACAACATTTTTTTCAGGTAAATGTTTATAAACCCTAACACAGAACCTACTTACTACCCAATATTTCGCTAAATATGCCCTTGTCAAGCCTTGAGGAATGCCCTTTGATTTTTAAAGTAAAGTTTTAAAACTATATATATCCCCTGCCAACATATAGCTATGAAGGGTGCCTTTTCTTGCTGTAAATACTCAAACTTGCCAATTTGCAGGAAACCAGGCATCCTCAAAGTATGGCCCGCAGGCCACATGTAGCCTGCCTAGGACATTTATCTGGCCTGCTGGGTGTTTTTGCCGCCGCTACCTGTCCTGCTTAGCAGCCGACTTGTCCCAGGGCCCACAGTCCGGCCCTCCAACAGTCTGAGGGACAGTGAATCGGCCTCCTGTTTAAAAAGTTTGAGGACCCCTGAACTTTAATCCACAACCTGTAAATCCACATAACCAATTATCTGTTACCACCTTTCAGACATGTCCTATGACAAGATAAAAGGAAGAAAGGTCAATTTCTTTCTTAGGGGATGAGTTACAAAAATCACAGCTGATGTATTATTATGATACCAACACTATGTAATTAGTCATGTCACTATCTCTCTATCAGTTTCTTATAGGCAGGGAAAGGCTAATCTAAAGATAGGAGCCTGAACATTCGGGGCATTTTTTTCTCTGTGACAAGTCAGAGAATGACGCTTGTTAACAAAAACAAAAGGAGCATGTGAAATAATCATCCTATTAATCGAAAAACAATTCCAATAGCTACCTTGCCGGCCCATTATGAGAATTAAAAAAGCTAACAATTGTGGAAATGCTTGGCAACCTCTATGGCAGTACAGACCACGGAACGTAAGCTCTGCAAGAGCAGAGCCCTTAGCTGTTTTTTGTTCACTGATCATGCCAATGGCCTAGAAAGGGGCCTGACACAAGAGAGACACTAAGTAAGCATTTGCTGAATGAAATATGTGGTACAATTAATAGTAGGTAACAAAAATAGTGAAGCAAAAATACATGCAGAGGCATGAATCCCTTAGTTAAATGGTGTGTTTTGCTTAAAAATAACTCCGGGGTTAGTCAACAATTAAACACAATACACTCAACAAATTAAGATTGAGGGGAAAGTAGGTAGTTGATATAATTGCCAAAATCATATTTTGCAATCCACCCCCAATTTAGTGTCTTAAGGATCAGAAACTGGTTGTTCACTGACATTTCAGAAAGGGTTATAATATTGTCATTCTCCTGAAAATGACAACTTTTCTCTCTTTTATGCTACTTTCAATCACTATTTCATGCTCACCTAATTTCCATCTGATAGATAAAATTGCTAGCATTCATTATAACTTTGTAATTCTACACTGTAGAGGAGAACTTCCATAACATTTTGGTAAGGCAAGACTCTGTCATTTAATAAAACTGGGAAAATGTTCATAAAGCTACATTCGCTGTCCAATTATAAAAATAAGTCAATTGAACGCTGGTTTTACAGCATATTTGTGGGGACAAATTATAGTATTTCAATTTTCTTCAGATATTTTTCTAGTTTCAATAATTAAATGTGTTCTTGACAATAATGGCTTTTTTGAGGCAAAAGTTGTTCATTCAAATGAAAATTAACATAGGAGAACATCAAATCTTCAATGAGGAGTGAATAAAATATTTAGAAAAACACTGTATTAGAATACTTCAAAGGGAAATGTAAACTCTTACAATCCTCTTCATTATTCCAAAAATAAATTTTTAACAACTGTATAAGAATGAATATGTTGTCAAAAACAAAAAAGGATATACTTAGGAAACTACCACATAACTTGGCAATATTTTGAATGAAATGGATAGGTATGTGAAATTATTTTTAAGGGGTATTGAAATATCTTCTTTTGCAATGCACTTAAAGTTAATCTGCAAAATCCACAGAGGTTAAACTCAAGTAACTTTTCAAGGTTGAATAGCCATTTATTATTAGGAATAATTTAAGAATCTTCAAAAAATTTCTATGAAAACAATGCCATGTCACCAGATTTTCTTCAAAATGTTACTTTTAATTATTTACTAACTCTTGTCTACATAAACCTGCTCTTTCTCTCTCTCTCTCTCTATATATATATATGATTTTCCTAATCCTTCAAAAAAGAACAGAGCGGCCCAAATTTCCAAGGCACGTAAACTTTGCCTTAACTGTATTTGCTTCTTTCCCAGAGTACAAAAAGCTCCCTAGCATTTAGGTTTTACACTAGGTTAATGGGAACGGTGTTCATATAATTATATTTGTTCCATTCTGTTAGCAATCGTTTCAAACTGAAAGACCAGGACAGGTTCTAAACATGTTAAATTGTATAAAGCCATTAGCAATAAATTTGATCCGGCAGTTTGCCGGGACAATGGAAACTGCTGAAAAAGCGTCTATTAGTCATTCCGGACAAACCCATCGGGATTAGAAGAATGAATTAAGATCATCTAAGGACGCAGCCAAAAAAAAAAAAAAAAAAAAAAAAAAAATTTAATCCAATTGGCTCTCAGTTTCTGAGTCTCTAAGAGGCTTTTCCCTTTCATCATCTCCCATTTCAGCAGCTTTAGCTAATATTTTATTAAATTGTCGGCATTCTTCTCAGACCCACTAGTTAGGTTTTTACACGTAATTAAACCAAACTACCCTACTTTTAGTAAATTCTTATTTACTGGTGAACTTCCTATCCCAGTTGCCAACCCAGCTGTTTTCCAGCTCAGTACAAGCAAAAGTCGGCCCTGACTTCCTTGCGCCTTGAGTGATTCAAAACCCTGAGTGGAGAAAGCCAGAATTGTGAGCAACTTTCCTTCCTTCGCGCCTTCCCGACCCCGACAGTCCTAGCAGTTTGAGTGGCAAAAGGACCAACACGGGCAGCGCGAAGCTCTCTTTTGCCGAGAACTTTCCCGAGAGCCGGTGTCGCGCGGCCTCGGGCGGCCCCGGGGACTAGAGCCGGCGGCTTCGAAACCCCGAGAACCTGGTCCAGCCAGCCCAGGGACCTCCGCATAGCCCTGCCGGTCCAGGAGTGGCTTCAGGATTTCCCCGTTAAGACCCCAAAGTCACGGTCGCCCTAGCACGTGCTGAAAGGAGACCGGAAAGAAACTGGTGGGATGGCTCCGGGCTAAAAAAGAATTACAGAAAGTGGCGTCCCCCGCCCTTACTCCCGAAATGGCATCTCCTCTGAAGCTCCAGACGCTCCGGGAAGGTCCCAGGCCGGCGCTCCCTCGGAGCCGTGCGCATCGCCGCGCTGCGCCCCCAGGTCCCGGACCCCCAGGTCCCGGAACCGGCCTGGGGACGCGGGCGCGGCTGGGGAGGGGTCCGCTGGCTCACCTGGGGCTGAAGGCTGGAAGGTACAGTCTCGGTCTCCCGGAGCCCGGCCGGGCAACCTCGCGCCGTCCGCGGAGGGGCTGAGCACTTGGAAAGCCCATCGCGTGGCGTAGGGCGCCCCGGCGGGACTGCCTGGTTCGGCCGCAGGGCACAGTTTGAGGGGCACCGGGCTGGCGGGCAGGGCCCGGAGCTGCGCGTTCACGGCGGAGCCCAGGGCGGCCGCCCGGCCCGGGGGCGGCGGTGGCGGC
>NW_003852465.1:5868102-5879808 GCF_000181295.1 Otolemur garnettii
CCGCCCCCGCCCCGCCCCGCGCCCCGCGCCCCGCACGCCGCACCGCACCCGACCCGAGCCGCCGCCTCCCTGGAGGCCGGAGCGCGCCGAGCCGGGAGGGGAGGAGCGGGCACCGGAGAGACGGCCGCGAGCTCGGGACGATATTATTTATTTGCGTTCGGCGTTTTTTTCAGGGATGGGAGGAGTGTGGGGGGGAGGGGAGGCCCGCGTGGCCCCGGCCCGCCGCGTAGGTCTGGGAGCGCCGGGGGAGTCTCTCACGCTTTCTATGCAGATCTGGACGGGTTGGGGGGTTTTTGTTTTTGTTTTTTTTTCTAGAAGGACGGAAGGTGTGTCCAGCCCATCCATTCCTGTCACACGACCCACAAAGTGACAGACGCAGCCAACAATAAGGACAGCCCCGAGAGTCCGTGCTGTGGCAAGGGGAGGGGACTCGTAGCTGGAGGAGGTGGCCGTGGTGGCCCCTTCCCAGCGGCTGTGCTGGGCCGAGGCCCTGGCTCTGGGGCCCGTGGAGCGGTGGCCAGGACGCGAGGTTCGGTGGACGCAGACGGGGAGCGCCCCTAGAGCGCGGGGAGAGAGCCCGCGGGCCACCTGTTGCTAAGCCCGGGGTCTCCTTCTGCAGGAGGAGCTGATGGGCATCCGTGGGGAAATAACAGAGTCGCTAGTGGATTGCGGGGCTGTTGTCAGGAAAGTCGAAAGTGTCACTGAGACTGTGGTGGCTGGACAATTGAAAACGTACCTTTTAAAGAGTAGGTTGCATGTTAAATGAAACACCAGCGTTATAAGGAGAAGGGAGATGTGGTTTTTTTCTTGCACGCTTGTAAAGAAATTTCTCACTTTCCGGTGATTCACATCCAGTCACTTTTTTTTTTTTTTTTTTTTTTTGAGATAGAATCTGTATTGCCCTGGTGGAGTGCTATGGCATCACAGCTCACAGCAACCTCAAACTCTTGGGCTCAAGCCATCGTCTTGCCTCAGACTTCTGGTATCAGGGACTGCATGTGCCCACCCCAACGCCCGCCTAGTATTTCTATTTTTATTAGAAATGGGGTCTAGCTCTTGCTCAGGCTGGTCTCGAACTCCTGAGCTCAAGCGATTTACCGGCCTTGGCCTCCCAGAGTGTCCAGTTACCTTTTAATGAGATTTGTTTTAAGGCTTGTGGAGAGAGTTGCCTACAGCTCTCTTCACTCAAGAAGACATGATGTAATAAATTTTGACCTAGAGAAGATCATGGTAGAAGTTGGTGAATTTCCAAATGACATATTTTAGTCCAAAACCCAAGGAAGAAAAGTCATCATTAAGCCACCTAGCCATTTGTGGTTGGGTACTCCTCTGCAGAGAGACAGGGATGAAAATACTGCATTATGTAGGATTACAACTTCCCCCATCCCCCGAAAACCTTAAGTCTTTTTAAATTTATTAACAGTTTCTAAGTGAGAACTGAGCGAATGAAAAGCATTGCTCTATCTGTGTGTGTGTGTGAGAGAGAGAGAGAGAGAGAGAGAGAGAGAGATTAAAAGGTTTTAACTACAAAGCAACTTTAAAAGCTTCTCATTTTGGGAACTATAATAGTGGAGTGTTAAACTGACTTCTCTGCCAATTAGCACTTAACCATTGCTACTCCTCTATCCAAATTTAGATGAATTTATTTAGACCAGGGTTTTTTAAAGATGTCTGCAAAGTTTGGAGTCACATGTATCGTTTTCCTCTTTGTCCTAAGAATAATTTGGTCTCTGGCCTCAATTTACTTAAAAGCTGGCTGCAGTTGCTAGGCTAGTAAGATAAATTTTCTTTTTAAATTCACCTGTTGGGGAATTGGTTGATTTATGTTTCATTTGTACAGCTGCATCCAAAGCTTTTAAAGGTCCACCCTTTTCAAAGATGAATAAAGGTAGCTAAGTTAATAAAGTTGATATTTTTTTTAAGTTGAGATTTTTTTTCCCCAAGCCGATAGACAATTTTATTGCCTTCTAAAATGCCAGGGAAGTTATTTGGGAAGCCGATGTATACTATCAGTATTCATTCCTTCACTGGCTTAGTCAACATAAGTTTACTGGGCCTATAATATTTACTGAGCACTTTTGGTAGCCCCAGTAAAAGAGAAGAAAGATCTGGTCCTTGTAGCAGCCTATTGGGAAGATAGAAAAACAAGTAACATCTGAGGAAGGCTATTTAAGGAAGGAAAAATATGAGAGAAAACTTCCTAAAGGACATCTCCCTTGAACTGAGTCTTAAAAGCTGAATTGTGATTAAGGATAGGATGTGAAATAGTAACATTTGAAATAAGCAGGGAAAAGAAGTATCATGTGACCACCATAATCACCATATCATAGCCGCCATTTTTACCCCATGCTTGCCTGCAGGGGCACACACACTACAGCACACCTCAGAGGGACTACCAGTTCAGTTCCAGCCCACCACATTAAAGTGAATATCACAATAAAGTGAGTCACTCAAATTTTTTGATTTCTCAGAGCACATAAAAGTTCTGTTTACACTATACAGTGGTCTGTAAAGTGTGCAATGGTATAGTCTAAAAAGTAGACTACATTAATTTTAAAATATTGCTAAAAAACTGAGCAATCATCTGAGCCATCAATCATCTGAGCCATCAGTGAGTGATAATCTTTTGCTCATGAAGGTCTTTCCTCATTGTTGATGACTACTGACTGGTCAGGGTGGTGATTACTGAAGGTTGGGTAGCTGTGACAATTTCTTAAAATAAGACAACAATGAAGTTTGCCACATCTGTGGACTCTTCCTTTCACAAAAGATTTCTCTGTGAAATGTAATGCTGTTGGATAGCATTTTACTCATAAAATTTCTTTCAAAATTGGAACTGATCCTCTCAAATTCTTCCACTGCTTCATCAACTAAGTTTCTATACTATTCTAAATCCCTTTTTGTCATTTGCATAATTTTCACAGCATCTTCATTTCATCTCAAGAAACCCCTTTCTTTGCTCATCCCTCTGAAGCAACTCCTCATCCATTCAAGTTTGATCATGAGATTTCAGCAATTCAATCACATCTTCAGGTTCCACTTCTAATTCTACTTCCCTTGCTATCTCCACCATGTCCACAGTTATCCTCCTCCACAGAAGTCTTCAATCCCTCCAGGTCATTTCTGAGGATTGGAATCAGCTTTCTTCCAGACTCGTTGATGTTTACATTTTTACCTCCTCCTACGAATCACAGATGTTCTTTGGCATCTAGAATGGTGGATCCTTTCCAGAAGGATTTCAGTCTACTTTCCCCAGATCCATCAGAGGAATCACTGTCTTTGACAGCTATGACCTTAGAAAATCTATCTTTTTAAATAAGACTGAAAAGTTTTACTGACTCTTTAATCCATGGCCTGTAGATGGATGTTGTGTTAGCAGTATGAAAACAACATTCATCTCCTTATATATCTCCATCAGAGCGGCTAGGTGACTAGGTACATTGTCAAGGAGCAATAATATTTTGAAAGGGATCTTAAGTGGCCAAGGACTTTTGGAATGATAAATGAGCATTAGCTTTAACTTAAGGACACCAGCTGCATTAGCCCCCAACAAAAGAGTCAAAAGTGTTAGCTTGTCCTTTGAAGCTCTGAAGCCCGGCACTGACTTTTTCTTTCTAGCTATAGACATCCTAGTAGAACCAGAATCTCTCTCTCTCTCTGCCAGGTCCTTGGTCTCAGAGATTTGCAGAATGAACCCATGGACCACCACAAGTAAGCAAAAGGATAGATTTTATTTCTAGATAAGGTGAGAAGAAACATCCTCTGGTGCAGCAGAGGGGAATCCTAAGGGGGTAGCCCATTTGGGCCTGCTGTCTAGGAGCTTATTTCCTACCCTGCTGGCAGGTGGGTTTGGAGAGATGGAATATATTTCCAAAATATGTCACTACTGTTTGGCACCAGGGGCTTATGGGCAGAAGTTAGTTTTAGAACTGCCCTTGTGTCTGATTTAGGGTGTATTCTCTGCTCTGGGAATGGTGGCTTAGGCGGGATGCTTGATCATACTTGTTCTTTCATTTAGCGTCTGTGATCAAGCTGATTAGTGAGCTTGCTTAGGCCCAGAAAGTGGGATCCTTATGCAGCTGTGAGCAGGGACAACCTGTATCACTAGATTCCATCATCTTCCAACAGAAGGCTGTTTCCTCCACATGGAACATCTGCTGTTTAGTGTTAGCCACCTTTATCAGTGACATGGCTAGATCTTCTAGATAACTTGCTAAAGCTACTCAGCCTTTTCTGAGAAAAGATTCTGTATCTTTGCTCTTTTTTTCTTTTTTTTTTTTTTTCAGATTTCCTTGAGTTGTTTATAGATTCTGGTTCTTAGCCCTTTGTTGAATTTATAGCACGTAAATATTCCTCCCATTCTAAAGGTTGTCTCTTTGCATTGTTGATTGTATTCTTAGCTGTGTAGAAACTTTTTAATTTTATCAGGTCTCGTTTATTTATTTATTTATTTGTGGTGGTTGTTCTGAAATTGCCTTTGGGGTCTTCTTTGTAAATTCTATATTGTTAAGAGTTTTTCCCACACGTTCTTCTAGATTTTAGTTTTGTGTCTTAGATTTAAATCTTTTACCCATGCTGTGCTAAATTTTGTAAGTGGCAAGAGGTATGGGTTCAGTTTCAGCCTTTTATATGCAGCTAACCAGTTCTCTCAGCACCATTTATTAAATAGCAGTTCTTTCCTCCAATGTATGCCTTTGTTTTATCAAAGCAAAGATGTGGAAACAACCCATCTGCCCTTCAATACATGAATGGATTAATAAACCATGGCATATATGTACACCACAGAATAGTATTCAGCCATGAAAAAGATGGAGGTTTTTTTACTACAACTTGAATGGATTTAGAAAACAGTCTTCTAACTAAAGTATCACAATAGTATTCCTTCCCAGAGGTAACAACGTGGGGGTGTATGGAACACTACTTGGGTGAAGGAAACAACTACAACTTAGACTTTACCTTACCAACGCAAACAATATAACCTAACTGTATGTATCCTCATGTTAATTGGAAATTTTAAAAAAAAGTCAGCACTTGCTGTTTAACCTTGTACTTTTATGTTATGGAGGTGGCTTCTTTCCTTAAACCTCATGAACCAATCTCTGCTACCTTCAAACTTCTCTTCTGCAGCTTCTTCACCTCTCTTAGCATTCATAGAATTGAATATAATTAGGGCCTTGCCCTTGATTAGGCTTTGACAAAAGGGAATGTTATGGCAGATTTGATCTTCTATCCAGACTTATTAAAACTAAAATATTTCATGCATGTAAACACCAAAAGAGAGCAGGTATAGCTATCTCCTATCAGATAAAACAGACTTTAAATCAACAATAATTTTTTTAAAAGACAAAGATGGTCATTATATAAGGGTAAGAGGAGTAATTTAAGAAGGAAACATAAGACAAATATATATGCACCTGACAGGAACTCTCGATTTCATAAAGCAAATTTTTTTTTAGAACTATTAAACACAAGATTTTTCCAGTGTTCTCTGTTGCCCTAATGAACAATCAGACCCAGGACATTAGTTCTCAATAAAGTCATTCTTCACTAAACAATGAAAACAGTATCCTAAATGAAAACTATACATCAAAGATACCTGAAATTGCTGAGAAATGAAGAGAAGAATCAGCAAATGGTTACCTATATTACACAAATGCAAAAATAAATTAGCGTTTTAACAGGTTGTGACTGAATGTCAGTAAGTGACCAAATGACAAGTTATAAATGTTATTGCATTTCACAATTTAATACTTTGCAATTTTTTTCTTTTACATTAAATGATACCTTTGATGATGAAAAAAATAAATAATAGCATCTTAATTTCTGGGTGTTTAAACACTATACTGGTGGACCTGGACAGATCATCAAAGCAGAAAATGAATAAAGAAACACTGGACTTAAACAGGACTCTAGACCACATGAACCTAACAGACATTAACAGAACATTCTATCCAATAAATACTAAATATGCATTGTTTTCATAAGCACATGGAACATATTCCAAGATTGTGTCATAGGCCACAAATAAAGTCTCAGCAAATTTTAAAAATTGATACCATGCACCTTCTCAGACCACAGTGAAATAAAATTAGAAATCAATTCCAACAGAAACACTCAACTCTACACAAAGTCATGGAAATTAACCTACTACTTTGGTCAATGATGAAATTAAATGAAAATCAAAAGATTCTTTGAACTGGACAACAAAAGGAACATAAGCTTTCAAAATCAATTGGATAGAGCAAAAACAGTCTTAGGTGAAAATTCATAGCCTTAAATGCCTACTTCAAAAAGACAGAAAGATCACAAATTAACAAGCTAATTAAAGGAACTAGAAAAAGAACCAAACCCAAAGCTAGCAGAAAAAAGAAATAACAAAGCTCAGATAGAGCCAAAGGAAATAGAAACCAACAAACAAAAATGTATGTGTGTATATAAAAAATCAACAAAGAAAGGATAAAATTGATAGATCACTCACCAGATTAAACAGAAATAGAAGAGAAAGAACTCTAATAACTTCAAGCAGAAATGAAAAAGGAGACATTACAACTGATACTTCAGACAAACAAAATGTCATCTGTGGAAACTTAAGGAACATCTATGCAAACTGAAAACTCTAGAGGAAATAGATAAATTTCTGAAAACACAATCTCCTACACCTGAATCAGGAAGAATGAAAAATCCTGAACAGACCAATTATGAGCAGAGAGATTGAAGTGATAATAAAATATCTCCCACAGCTGAATTCTTCTAGATCAGGGGTCCTCAAACTTTTTAAACAGGGGGCCAGTTCACTGTCCCGCAGACCATTGGCGGGCTGGACTGTGGGCCCCAGGATGAGTCAGCTGCTATGCAGGATAGGCAGTGGCGGCAAAAACCTCCAGTGGGCCAGATAAATGTCCTAGGCGGGTCGTAGTTTGAGGACACCTGTTCTAGATGTGCGAAGAAGAAACAGTACCTGTTCTACAGAAGTTATTCCCTAACAACAAGAAGGGAATCCTTTCTAACTCATTCTGTGAAGACAATATCATCCTGATAATGAAGCCAGGAAAGGACATGACAAAAAAACAAGCAAAAAAAAATAAAAACTATGGTCTAATATCCCTGATGAAGTAGACGCAAAAATTCTCAACAAAATACTAGCAAACCAAATTTAGTGGCACAACAAAAAAACAATCCACCATGTGCTCAAGTCAGTTTCATTCAAGGGATACAAAGATGGTTTGGCATATGCAAATCAATAAATGTGGTTCACTATATAAACAGAAACAAAAAGATCATATGATTATCTAAATAGATGCAGAACAAGCATTCAATAAAATCTAGAACCCCACTGAAGAAACTAAAAGTAGACCTACCATTCGACCCTGCAGTTTCTCTACTAGGAATATACCCAGAAGATCAAAAATTGTTTTACAATTTTTGTAAACATTTGCACCAGAATGTTTATTGCAGCCCAATTCATAATAGCCAAGATGCAGAAACAGCCCAAGTGCCCATCCATGATGGATTAACAAATTGTGGTATATGTACACCATGGAATACTATGTAGCCATAAAAAAGATGGAGACTTCACATCTTTTATGTTTACCTGGATGGAGCTGGAACATATTCTTCTTAGCAAAGTATCTCAAGAATGGGGAAAAAAGTATCCAATGTACTCAATACTACTATGAAATCAATATGTAACCACCTACACACTCATATAAATGGCAAACCATAACTATAGTCCAGAAAGTAGAAGGGAAGAGGAGGGGGAATATGTGAGGAGGGAGGATATTTGGGGGGACCTTACCTAATATGCATAATGCAATGATACTTTCCAAAACTGAAGAAATTGAGTATAATTGTGATGGATGTGTTACTTAGTTCAATGTAAGCATTTCAGATTGTATATCAAAGCAGTACCCTGAACCCCATAAATGCATCAATGTACAAAGTTATGATTTAATAAAAAATAATTTAAAAAATATCTAGAACTGTCCCTTGATTAAAAAACCTCAACAAACTAGACATAGAGGGAACATACCTCAAAATTATAAAAGTTATGTAGGACAAATCCATAGAAACATTACTATGAATGGGAACAAGTTGAAAGCATTCCCCCTAAGAATTGGAACAAGACAAGTGTGCCCACTGTCACTACTTCTATTCTACATAATATTGGAAGTCTCAGCCAGAGCAATCAGGCAAGAAAAATGAAGGACATCCACATCAGGAGAGGATGTCATACTATCCTTGCTGGGTGATTGTATGATCTTGTATTTAGAAAACCCTACAGATTCCACAAAAATATTCCTAGAATTGATAAATTCTGTAAAGTCTCAAGTTACAAAATCAGTATACACAAATAAGTAGTGTTTCTCCATACTTATAACAGTCAAGCTAAGAGTTAAATCTTCACAAGAGCTACAAAGAAAATAAAGTTTCTAAGTTATACTTTAGCAAAGAATATACTACAGATAAAATAAAGTCCCTAGGAATATACCTTGAATGATCTGTACAAGAACTAGAAAAAAAACTTATGAAGAAATCACAGAGGAAATAAATGGAAAACCATCACTTGCTCATGGACTGGCAGAATCAACATTGTTAAAATGTCATTACTGCCCAAAGTGATTTATAGATTCAATGAAGTCCCCATCAAAATACCGTCAGATTTCACTGATCTAGAAAAAATAACCCTGTTTCATTTGGAGCCAAAAGAGAGCAGCACAAATAGTTAAAGCTATCCTAACCCAAAATAACAAATCTGGAGGCATCACATGACCTGACTTCAATTTATACTATGAGGCTATAGTAACCCAAACAATATGATATTGGTATGTAGAGACATAGACCATTGGAATGGAACAAATAACCCTGAAATAAAATTACACAGCTACAGCCAACTGATCTTTGACAAAGCACACAACAACATACACTGATGAAAGGAAGCCCTATTCAAAAATGTTGCTGGTACAATTGGATATCTACATGCAAAAGAATGAAAGAGGACCCTTATCTTTCACCATATACAAAATTCAAGATGGATAAGAAGAGACTTAAATGTAAGGCAAGAGACCATAAAAATTCTGGAATAAAACATAGGCAAAACTCTTCTAGACATCAGCTTAGACAAAGAATTTATGATGAGGTCTCCAAAGCAAATTTAATAACGAAAATAAATTAATGAGAATTAAATTAAAAAGCCTCTGCACAGCCAAGGGAATAATCAACAGAGTGAATAGACCACCTATAGAGTAGGAGAAAATACTCACAAACTATACATCTGACAAAGGACTACTATCCAAAATCTACAAAAAACTCAGACAAATCAGTGAGAAAAGAACAAACAACCCCATCAAAAAATGAGCAGAAGTTTTTCAATACAAGGTAGACAAACATGAAAAAAAAATGCTTATCACTAATCATCAAGAAAATGCAAATTCAAACTGTAATGAAATGCCAACTTACCCATATTAGAATGACCATTATTAAAAAGTAAAAAAATAGATACTGTCATGGATGCACAGAGAAGGAAATGCTTACACACTGTTGGTGGGACTGCAAATTACTACAAACTCTATGGAAAACAGTATGGAGATTCCTCAAAGAAATAAATATAGATCTGTGAATTAATCTAGCAGTTTCATTGCTGAATATCTACCTGAAGTAATTTTATGAAAAGGACACCTGTATTTGAATGTTTATCTCAGCACATTTCACAATTGCAAAGATGTGGAATCAACCTAAATACCCATAAATTCATAAGTGGATAAAGAAAATGTGGTATTTTATACACACACACACTCCATGAAGTACAACTCAGCCATAAAAAAGTAATAAAATAATTATTTGTTGCAACCTGGAGTCCATTATCCTAAGTATCTCAGGAATGAAAAAACAAACGCCATATATTCTCACTAATAATGGGAGCTAATAAATGAGTGCACCCAGGCACTGAGCAATATAAGAAAAGGACATGATAATCCGAGAAAGGGGAAGGCAGGGTTTGGAATAAAAACTAGCCTATTGGGTACAGTGAACACTATTCTAGTGATGGACACACCAAAAACCTGACAAACATTAAACAAGGTATTAATGTAACACGTTCTTGTACCCCCTTAATTAATATTTTAAGATCTTAAAAATGTGGCCTAACTTTCAGCCCATCTTTACTGTCCATATGTCTTTCTCATTAAGTTTCTTCATTTCTAGCTTTGGATTTAAAGTGAGAGCCATGCACTTCTTCCTTTCACATGGACACCTAAAAGACATTGCAGGGTTATTAATTGGCCTGACTTCAATATTATTTTGTCTTAAGGAATATGAAGGCTCAAGAGCAGAGATGGAGAGACAAGGATACAATCTATGGAGCCATCAGAACAACAAAACATTTATTAAGTTTGCCATCTTGCATGGACTTTGTTTAGGGTGCCCCCAAACACTTAGATATGGTAATTAACATCAAATACCACTAATCACATACCACCATAAGATATAGTAATAATTTTAAAACTTTGAAATATTGTGAGAATTACCAAAATATGAGACAGACACACAAAGTGAGCACATGTTGGAAAAATGGCACTGATACCCTTGCTTAATGCAGTGTTGAATTATAAAAATGCAATTTATAAAAAATGCAACATCTGCAAAGCACAATAAAGTGATGAGCATTAAAATGAGGTATACTTGTCCTAAACACTTTATACCTAGTAACTAATTCATCTTTACAAGAATGTAAGGTTGGTAGTACTATTATCACAGAGTTGCTGATGGGACACAGAATGTAAGTAACTTTCCTAAGGCTGCATAACTATCAGAATGATGAGGCTAAGCTATATACCCAGGCTAGATGATTACAAAGCTTTGCTCCTGGGGCAGGACACAATTACAAGAGGGTCCTTATCTAACAAAAGCAATTGGTGTAACCTGGTTCTCTGTATCCTCAATGAATCCCCAACCATTTAAAAAAAAAAAAAACTTTGCTGTGATCCTCACCTTCATGAACCTGCTTTTCTATGCTAAATTGTGTCACCTGGCTATCCCCTTGATGTAAGAGAGGCTAAGAAACAGGTATTCTATTTTTTTTTTTTTTTTTGATGACTAGTAGCGAGAAAGAGTTGAACCACAAAGACTTGTTGGGTCAGCCAACTTGCCTGCTGCAGATGGACAAGAGGCAATTAGAAACATCCAGACTAAAAATGATAGGAAATTTTGAATAACAAAAAGAATTAAATGAAGAAAACTGTTGTGGACAGGGTTGAATCTGTAGGACTAGGTGACAACACAGAGCTGTTCTTAACTAGAGGCAATCCCCTCCCCACCAGGGGACATGTGGCAACGTGTGGGAGATGGTTTTGGTCTACGTGTTGGGAGGGCTATTCTACTGAAATCTAGTAGGTGAAAGCTAGAAATTCTGCTGAACATCCCACAGTGCACAAGACATCTCCTGCAACAAAAAGGGTCTTGCCCAAAAGATCCCTCATGTGTAGAGGATAAGGGAGAAATGGAGGATTTCCTCCAGTTTCTGCTTTGGTGACTTGTAGATGCCCACTGCGGGGGGGGGGGGAGGCATAAAGGAAGACAAGAAGGATTTCCATGAAGGTCTGAACAAAAACATGGGAGATACATCCACAGGTTGTTTATGGAGTCTTCCAGGGAGAATATATAGGGAGAAGAGAAATGAATCAAGAAAAAAGTGCTCAGCTGGGCATCTGT
>NW_003852465.1:5880063-5906395 GCF_000181295.1 Otolemur garnettii
AAAAAAAAAAAAAAAAATGCTCATATTTTGAAGAACTAGAAAAAATAGTACTTTGGTTTGTATGGAACAAGAAAAAATATATATGTAGCTAAGGCAATTCTTAGTAATAAAAACAAAGCTGGAGGCATCATGCTACCAGACTTCAAGCCATATTACAAGTCCATGGTGATCAAAACAGCATGGTATTAGCACAAAAATAAAGACATAGACATATGGAACAGAATAGAAAACCAAAGGGTGAAACCAGTCTCTACTTACCATCTAATCTTTGATAAACCAAAAAGCATACACTAGGGAAAAGACTCCCTATTCAATAAATGATACTGAGAAAACTGGATAACCACACATAACACAGTGAAATTCAACCCTGTGAAACTCATCCCTCAATGCACTGTGGGATGTCCAGCAGAATTTCTAGCTTTTACCTACTAGATTCCAGTAGAACAGCCCTCCCCACATGTAGACCAAAACCCACACCTTTCACCACTTACAAAAATTGACTCAAGATGGATAAAAGATTCAAATCTAAGACCCGAAACAATAAAAATGTTAGAAGAAAGTCTACGTGAGGAAAAACTTTTAATGATGTTGAACTGGGGAAAAATTTTATGACAAAGACTTCAGGGCCATCACGACAATAACAAAAATTAACAAATGGGATGTAATTAAACTAAAAAGCTTCTATACAGTCAGGTATACAACAATTAAAGCAAGTAGACAACCTTCAGAATGGGAAAAGATATTTGCATGTTATAAATCTGACAAATGGTTGATAACTAGCATCTACAGAGAACTCAAAGTAATCAACAAAAAATAGAGCAAATAATCCCATCTATCATTGGGCAAGAGATATGAACAGAACCCTTTCTGATGAAGACAGATGAATGGCTAACAAACATATGAAAAAAATTATCATTGTCCCTGATCATCAGAGAAATGCAAATCAAAACCACCCTGAGATATCACGTAACCCCAGTGAGAATGACTCACATCATAAAGTCTCAAAGTTGCAGATGTGGAGAGAAGGGAACACTTTTACACTGCTGGTGGGACTGCAAACTAATACAGCCTTTTTGGAAGGAAGTATGAAGACTCCTCAAAGAACTCATATTAGACCTTCCATTTGATCCTGCAATCCCATTACTAGGCATCTACCCAGAAGAAAAAAGATCATTTTATCATAAGTACATTTGCATTAGACTGTTTATCTCAGCTCGATTTACAATTGCCAAGATGTGGAAACAATCTAAATGCCCACCAACCCAGGAATGGATGAACAAACTGTGATATATATATAGCATGGAGTACTATTCAGCCATTTAAAAGGTGGAGGCTTTACATTTTTTGTATTAACCTGGATGGAGGTGGAACACATTCTTATTAAAGTATCACAAGAGTGGAGAAGCAAGAATCCATGTACTTAATTCTAATATGAAGGCAGTAAATGATCTAAAACATAGCCTCATGGGAGAAAAACTCAATTCAATTTAAGGTGGAGGACAGGGGAACAAACGAGTGGGGGGTTATGGTGTAGGGCACACCTCTTGGGGGCAAGACACAAGGAGGGACTTTACCTAACAAAGGAATCAGTGTGAGCTAATTCTTTGTACCCTCAGTGAACTCCAAAAAAAAAAAAGACAAAAAACTACTAGAAGACAACAAATCCTAATTCCATTCATTCCCTAGTTTTGTCCACAACTGACTAAAATGAGAGAAAGGTAAATAAATAGAGAATCATATGGTCATGCAGAAAGACTAATTTTAAAGACCTCCAATATTAAAAACAATTATAAATCTTAAAAAAGAAAAAAAGAAAAAATGCTAAGAGATGCCAATATTTAAGGAGGAGAATGAAAGATAGGTGCTGTGAATGAGACGTAATGATAGAATTAGTGTATCATCATCACCTGAAAGATAGGCGAATGGGCGGGCAGCACCAGAATGCACTGATTAATTCAATACCACAAGACAAACAACACAATGTTGTATGTTTCCTGATGAAGGCCCCAATTAGGGGCTTTCCCTTCTCCAATTAGGGGCTTCACTCTTTCAACTCAATCATGTGGCTTAATTTGGCCTGTAGACAGTAAGCAGGGACTTGAGAAAGCACTTACAAATTTCTTCTTCCATCTTGCACTTCTGAAATTTCTATGAGGATGAACCTGGAGTAACCCACTGGAAGATGAGAGACCACATGGAGCAGGATGGAGTGGATCCAGCCAAGGCAGTCCTGGATTAGCGAGATCCCAGCCTTGGAAATATTTTTGCCAAAAAATTGAAATAAAACTTGAATCTGATCAACCCTGTAGAGGAAATGCAGAAAGTAGAAAAACATGTTAAATGAGTCCTTAGGGATACAATCTCCAAAATCCAGAATGGGAGACATTGTACACAACGAGTAATGGATTTCATTGATAAATGAATTTCAAGAAAAGAGGAAGAGGAAACAGTTATGGATTAAAATGAGATCTAAGAGACAGATTAATAAAATGGAACAGGTAAACTTGGCTTAGATCCTAATTGGAACAAATTGGTAGTCAAAAGATGTGAGATAATTGGGGAAGTTTAAATCATCAATTAAGTAATTATTTAATGATCATCTGCTGTTACAGTTCTTTGAAGAAATGCTTTAGGATCTTGATCCCACTGTTTAAAATTCCCACTGAAAGCCCCGTCTCCCTTGCAGGTTATCTGGGTGCAATGGTTTTGGCATCCAAGTGGAAAGTTTGCTCAACTTTAATTCTTCACTCAGAATAGCGTAAGCTGACCCACTTGATGGGTGTAGGGCGTTGTCTGTTGTTTCTGCTGTTATTCATCAGCCTTTAGGGCACAAACAAGATTAATTTTTTCCTCACAAATTGATGGGGATGATCTGTGGCCACTTGCAGACTTCACCTCCAACACCGTCTTGTCCCTTCTTAAAATGACTTATCTACTTATAAACCATTGATTTTTTTTTTCAGGCATCCTTCCCAGAAACTTTTTGTAAAAGATGAGTGATTTCACCATTCTTCCACCCAAGATTCACCATAATTTTGACATTTGTTCTTGCATCAATTTTAGCAGAATTCCTGTTTCTCTGATAGGGCCTCTTTTCAAACTCATGCCTTAGTGCTTCCAAGTAGATCCCGTTCAGATGTGTTACAGCAAATAAGTATGAGTTTATTTTGGTGCAAAAATAATTTTTTTAATTCATGCATAGTTCTTCCATAAGATGCATTTTTCATGAACTCTTGAGGGCCTCTCATATAAATCAATATATGGCTTTATACCTGGAAGCATTTGATAAATATGTCCTTGCATGTGATACGCTGTGGGTCATGATGAACTTCATGATGATGATAAACTTTAAGTCCAAAATAATTTATGTAATAACCAGAAGGGCAAAGTCAACTTCATAGCAAATCATCCGGTTAGAAGCAATGTTCAAAATAAGACACTCTGGAAACAACAGCAAACTTCTTTTCTCATCAAGACAAAGCAAGAACGTTTACGCTTAAATATCCATCTCTGGAACTGTCCAATCTCTGTGCTGCCTTAAGCAGTATCAACCTACTACTCTAGGAAAATCCTGGAACTTGCAATTCAGCACTCTATTCACCCCAAAGCCTGCATCATCGTCCCAGGTTTTTAGAGTTAAATATCAACTTTACCATCAGCATATTTGACATATAAAGCAAAATAATCATTTTTCAGCCTCCATGGGGAAATAGCTACTTGAGAACTCAGTCTTAAACTGATGTCTCCCAAAATTGTCAAAAATGTAGTTAAAAATATACATATATTTGATAGCATATCTAAAATGTAAAAATCCATTTCTCTGTATTTTCTAAGTTATATTTTAGTTATCTTGCAGAGTAGTTTTAGCTCTTTCAAATGCTCTGTTATCTGGCTTGCGATCAGTAATTTACTTTAAAATATTTTAACCTAAGAATCTGGGATCTGTGAAGTTGTGTTATGTGGTTCTAGGTTAGACATATACATACATACCTGAGAGGTGGTTGATTAACAGCCAATAATCCAGAAGAGGCTACCATAAGTATTTTAGTTATCTTTATCTTCTGTTTACACCAAAAGTCTTTTTGGTTACCACAATCATTATAACTGATATTTTCATTGAATAAAAAAGTAGTGTTTAAGATGTGGAGAAAAGCATTCTTCCCTTTATATAAAAGCCTGTACTTTCTAGAATGTAGCCCAAGGCTTACTTTTAAAACAGTCCTATATTCAGTCAGTGACTTAGAGCATTGTTCCCTAAAACCAACAATGGCGTTAGCACCTCAGGACTGAAACATTGTCATGTTTCCTTAAATGAATCTTGTATACAGGGCAGGAACTTGGAAGGACCATGAGTTGGGACATCACTAAACTTACCAAACATAACATATCATATGCTTGTGCTGTGCTTGCTTGCACATACATGTTTGAATGTGTCATGGAATTTAGTTTGACACTCGTTTTCACCTCTGGTGGAAATCCAGCATCAGCATGGTTACTCAGGGAAAAACAAGTCTTTCCCAATAACTGCTAACTATGGGGATTCTCTCCACAGTCCAACACTCTCACAAGACTCAGACCTTTGGGCAGATTAGATTCTATGGCTAGAGTTCTTTTCTCTTCAAAGAGAAAATTTTAGATTTTTAAGAAAGTCCAATAACATATTAAAAGGTACATCCAACCATTTCAATCATCATTACTCAGGCTGGGTGCAGTGGCTCACGCCTGTAATCCTAGTACTGTTCAAGGCTGAGGCCGGTGGATTGCTTGAGTCAGGAGTTGGAGACCAGCCAGAGCAACAGCAAGACCCTGTAGCTAAACTAAAAAGAGAAAAACTGAGGCAAGAGAATTACTTGAGCCCAGGAGTCTGAGGTTGCT
This sequence comes from Otolemur garnettii, assembly GCF_000181295.1. NCBI lineage: Eukaryota > Metazoa > Chordata > Mammalia > Primates > Galagidae > Otolemur > Otolemur garnettii. The sequence continues at coordinate 5,884,939 of NW_003852465.1, forward strand.
GTGAGCTATGATGTCATTGCACTCTAGTCAGGGCACCAGATTGAGACTCTCGTTTCACCAAAAAAAATAATAATAATAATAAAAATAATCATTACTCAATTAAATTTATATAATTCTATACTTTTAAACATTCTCCTGTTCTCTCCACTCTACCCCATCCCCAAATACTCTTGGGTTTTCTAAAGAAATTCTAAAAGCCTGGCTCACCTCCGAGAGACATTTATAAACGTGTTTTCCATTTCGCTCTGGCAGGACTCATGCTCTTATTGTCCTACTTTTCCTGCACATGTCTTTCCCGGCCAGCCCTGTTTGGCTTTTGTGCACGATTTTGCCTTGTTTTAGGCATTGTTCCTCTCCGTGCCCTGCATTCTACCTTCAAGTTCTATTTTACTGACTTTCTTCTGTGACTGGGAGGCTTCCCAGTTTCTTTCCAGGCCATTCAATTTCCTTGGCATGACTTGCTCATTGATTATTTCTAACCACTTTTCCACTTCTCCTGCTTGGCCCAAGGGGAAATGTGAGACTACTGAAAGATTGTGAGGAAACTGTTCTGATAATACTGTGCAGAGGTCTTTTCAACTGTTTTTATCTCAGGGTCCTCAAGGTCGCAGACACCTCTCTTGCACATTGAAATCCTACAGTGTTACTTAATTCAACCTGCATGACAGCTTTGGACAAAAGCAAGAATTACACACATCATGAATGTTGCCATGTTCCCCAATATTTATACCAAAATAGTCCCTTCAGATGAACTCTAAGCATTTTACAGATAGTGCTAAAATTATAAACACATACAAGCAGTTAATCCCTCATGAAGTTCCTCTAAGGCTATGAATTCTGGTTTTCTGAACTAAATTTAGATGTGTTAATCTCTTTGCATTAGACGAGAGTCATTTCTCTGGTAGGAATTCATCTCATGTGAAATACAATAGGCATTTTAAGCTCATAAACAAAAATTATTCCCTACAGTTTTTTCCCAGTCCCCTAATCCTCCATTGAGTTTTGCAGCTTGAATTTATTTGGAAATTCAATTTGGTTGGAAACTAGAATAATATTACAAAGCTTCAGATCCCATTCAACTTGTGTGACATAATTTTCAAATGATATTCCTTATGTTACTCAAATATCCTCACTTTTTTTATTTATATATATATATATTTTTTCATCCTTCTCTTCATCATTTCATCTGATAACTTCACCTATCCCCAACCCAACACCTCAGCCCTGGCTACACTTTCTTTCTTTAGCCTAAATACCTTGACTTGTTCAACAATGAACTTGTTAAATAGGACACTAATATCTTTCATTTGTTATTAGATTACAATTTGCAGATTGTAACAGATTGAATTGATTAACTATAATAGATAGATTCTCCCAATGCCTCATTTTTCTATTAGGGCATAATGTTCATTTATTAGTCTTCTATTTGAGATTCTTGTTATATTTGAAAATAACAAGTTTTGACTTCATTAAAATATTCTACAACTTTGCCTTCCTACTAATTCAACATGGCCTTCTTCTAGTTAACACCTGATTGATGGAAGATTTTACTATACTTTTTCCAAATGTATATAATGTTCAGAGACAAGAATAGGCTACGTTATGCTCTGGTAACACACAACTCCAAAATGGTAATGGCTTAAAGCAATAAAAGTTTATGTCCATCTTGAGTCAACTACAGCTCTGCCTCCACACAAGATTCATTCCTGGCCTAAGGCTGATGAATTAATTTCTGTCTGAATCACTCTGGCCTTTGGGTACAGGGGAAAAGAGAGTATAGCAAAGCACACACAGACTCTTAAAGTTTCTGCCCAGAAGTGGCAATGTATCACTTCTGCCAACATTTCATTGGCTAAAGTAAGTCACATGGCTGTGTCTTGAGTTCAGTAAAGGAGGTGGGGAGGATAAAATCTTCCCATGGAAAGTGGAGCTATACATTTGTGAACAGTGATAGAATATACTATAGTGTCCTAACCATAGAAAATACTGTCTCAATTAAAAATCAAAATATAAATGCTAGGTTGTAAAATCAACCTACTAGGTTGTAAAATCAAAGGAAACTATAATGATATAAAACGATAGATTCAGTTTTATCATATAAGGACCTATATTTGGGTAAGTAATAAATCCTCCTAGTAATACAATTAAATTATTTATTTAGATATCTCTATTAATCATCTAGATCCGCGGTTCTCAACCTTTGGGTTGCAACCCACAGGAACTGTATTACAGGGCCATGGCATTAGGAAGGTGGAGAACCACTGATCTAGATTTTTCTTACCTTGCCTACCACAACCATTAGGCAGTATGAGGTAGTGTTGAAAGATACCATGCTCCTTTTTTGTTTTGTTGTTTGGGATTCGTTGAGGGTACAAAGGTTGCATTTGTTAAGTCCCTCTTATAATTATATGGGCACAATTATATGATGCTTTGCTAAGAAGAATGTGTTTCAATTCAGTTCAGGTTAATACAAAAGACATAAAGTCTCCATCTTTTTTAATGGCTGAATAGCATTCCTGGTATACATATACCACAGCTTGTTCAGACTCCTTAGTAATATGCTTATATAATACGAATAATTGGCATCAGATTTTTTATAAATTTTAAAATGTAGATTCAAAATTATTCTACATAAACCATAGTCTTTATTTCTTCAGTCATCAAAACAAGATAACTATTTATTCTCTAAAAGTATATAGTTTAGCCTAGAGTCCCAGCTACTCAGGAGGCTGAGGTGGGAGGACTGCTTAAGCCAAGGAGTTCAAGGCAGCAGGGAACTATGATCACACCACTATGCTCTAGGCTATGGACTGAGTAAGAACCTGTCTCTAAAAAATTAAAAAATAAAAAAAGTTTAATGAAATACTCTAGTTAAAAAAATACAGGAATTAACTTCTCCCCTTATTACTCATTTTTTAATAGTTGATGATATTTGTTTCTATTAAATGTGGTTAAAAATAAGCAAAAGATAAATAACATTTTAAAAGTAAATGAATGCCTTCTGAACTACAGCTACTATTTATCAAGCATCTACCAGATTTATTTGTTCAATAATACTTATCAACTACTTAATCTGTACTCATAGTAGGAAAACCACTGGAGAGACTATGGTGAATGAGACAGAATGATCCCTGTCCTCATTAAGAAAATAGAAAATATACTATTGATGAAATAAATAAAATAATCATAGATTGTATTAAGTAATAAGATGAAAACAAAATGGATATTGTGTTGAGGGAACTAATTGAAATGGACTGAATATGTTCCAAGGTATATTTTGGAAATATAATACATAGGTTTTATTGATGGATTATATATACAGGATGAGGGAAAGGGAGAGAGTGAGGATCACTCAATGTCTGGCTAGACCAGCTGGAGAGATGGTGGTATCTTCTGCGATGGGAAAGAATAGAAGAAAATCAGGGTTGGAGGAAGCAGGAAACAGAGGACTTTCTATTTTTGACATCTTAACCTTAAACAACTCATTAGAGATATAAGTACAAACAATGAGTAGAGAGTAACATAGAGTATATAATCTATTGTATTATATATGTTGTAGAAGATAATGTTCATAATATGTTACATGATACATGATAGAACCAGAGAGAGACATTCAACCATTCCTGTGCTTTTGAATACCATCTATGTGTAATGCACACACACACACATTTAAAGACACTGGAGGCCTGGACAGAGCTCTAAGAAAGTGTGAGATTTAAAGTTAGAGCAGGAGAGGCAGTGCCTATAAAGAAGGTGGAGAAGGAGTGGAAAACTTTCTCTGTGGAGGCAAATAAATATTCCAGACTTAGTGAGCCATAAGGAGTCTCTGTCACAACTACTTAATTCCACAGTTATGGTACAGAAGCAGACACAGACCTTACGTAAATGACTGTACATGGCTACATTCCAGTGAAGCTTTATTTATGGATATAGTTTGAATTTTATATAATTTTTAAGCTCCATGAAATATTATTGTCTTTTGTATTCACTTTCAACCACAGGCAGAAATGGAAAAGCTACCCTTAGCTCACAGGCCATACAAAAGCAAGTGGTAGTCTGGATTTGGCCCATGGGCTATAGTTTGCTATCCTCTACGGTAAACCCTATGTATTAGTTATCTATAACTGTGTAACAAATTACCCTAAGATTTATCAGCTTAAAGCTACACATTTATTTCCTCAGAGTTTCTATGGATCAGGAATCGAGGCTCCATGTACGTAGGTCCTCTGACCCAAGGTTTCTCACGGGCTGCCAGTGAGGTGTTGGCTGGGGCTACAGTCACCTCAAGGTTCACCTGGGGAGGATCTGCTTCCAAGCTCACCAGCTGCCAGTTGGCAGGTTCTGGGCCTTCACTGGCTATTGATTAAAGACTTTCCTCAGTTTTCTCCCACGTGGGCCTTTCCAGAGGGAAGATCACAGCATGGTAACTGGCTTCTATAGGAATCAAAAAGAGAGCAAGAGAAAGTGAGCAAGATGGAAGTCAGACTCTTTTTGTAACCTAATCCCATAAGTTATCTCATCACTTTTGTCATGTTCTATTCCTTTGGAAGCAAGTCCCTAACTGCAGCCCACCCCCAAGGTAAGAGGATTACACAGGACATGTTAGAGTGAGGATCATCTGGAGTCATTGCAGAAGCTGCCTCCCGTACCCAGTGACTGTGGGGTCATGCACCGAGGCCTGGAGGGGAGTGGTTCCAGAGAGCAGAATCGGTCAACTGTATTAAATGTGTTGAAAGGTGTATAAAGATAAGAATGGAAAAGTGTTCATTAGGTAGGAGGGGTTGAAATGAAGAGTGAAATGTAGGAGAGTTCAATGGAAACTGCACAAAGGCCACTTTCAAGAATTTTTGCTACAAAACAGAAGCCAGAAATGGGGGGGAAGGGGAGAGCATGAACTAATGATGAGTTTTTAAAAGAAGTTGAGTAATATTCGAGCATTTTGTAGATAGATGGGAACAATCCAATAGAAAAAGAGAGATTCTTGATGCAAGGAGGAAGAAGTAAAACTGAAGAACTTTAAGAAAAAGCATAGAAGAATATGTTCCAGCTCCATCCATAGCAAAGTATCTCAAGAATGGAAGAAAAAGTATCCAATGTACTCAGTCCTACTATGAAACTAATCTATAGCTTTCATAGATAAAAGCCATAGCCCAATTATAGTCCAAGAATATGGGGACAGGGGAGAGGGAGGGGAGGGGAGGGAGAAGGATGGGTGGAGGGAAGGTGATTGGCGGGACCACACCTATGGTCCATCTTACAAGGGTACATGTGAATCTTTCTAAATGTAGAATATAAAATAATGTGCACATCTATGATTTAATTTAAAAAAAGAAAGAAAGAAAAAAGAAAAAGCATAGTAAGAAGATCCACATTTCTCATGGAAGGACGGGTCTCTGGGGAGGAAGGACACATCCTCTCTTGTAATCGCATAGACACTAGAAGACAGACCAAGGCAGTTTGTCTGTTTGGTAGTGGAAAGATAAAAGAGAGTTCCCTGGATAGCTATTACATACTCAGATACATGTGGAGCAGACTTGTAGGGAAGTTTGAGTATAGAGATAGAGATGTAAATAGAGCATTATTTTTTGGAAAGCAGGAAAGTCAACTTCATGGGACTGCCTTTCAGATAGTGTGGCGTGGCTGAGCCCTGTGTTCAAGTTCGTCATGTGAATCAGTCAGCGCGATGCCTTGACTTTCTGTAGTAACTTTCAGCTGCTCATGTTTGTCCCTGGAGAAAATGGATAGTTTGACATTTTGCTGACACGTAAAATCGAGTGTGGGCAGGTCAAGGCACTGATTATGTTCAAAAAGGAGTAAATAGGCCAGAGAATCAAAGCTGGTCCACGGAGAAATATGGTAAAACCAAGCCAGTCTGATAGTGGGAAGTTGGTGGGATGATAGAATGTGGGTGCTTCTCTATAGAAAAGCAAGATACAAATGAGAAGAAGCTGACCCTTTAAAACCATCTCCCATAAAATCTCATCAAGAAGAGGAGATTTTATATGCAAAATCCATGTTTAACTTCAAATTAGTTTGATTTGATGATTTTAAATTACTCAGAAAAGTTCACATTCCCCTTTTTAAAAAAAAAAAAATGGCACTAAAGTGAAGGGATGATTCACCCTGAGGAAAGATTCATGAAGTTGAAAAAGGAAATTTATGATCTTTAAGAGGAAAGATAAGTTTGATAAGGAAGGGTGGGAGAGGGTTGATGCTGAGTAACTGGCTAGGGTAATAAGTGTTTTTCCTCTGGTTCCCCAGCCCTGTAATTTCAAAGTCTGGCTGTGCATAAGAACCACTTGCTAAAAATCAGATCTTGGGCATCCCTCATCACTTTCTGAATCAGAATCAGAATTACCTTTAACAACCTGCCCAAATGTTGCTGATAGATAGTGGTGATGTGTGGCCCTTAACTAGCCTGGAAACCTCTGCTTCCTGCCTCTTAGAAGCAAGTCACCATATAAGAAGTATGTCTATCCAAACACCATCATGCTAACAGGAGCCCCAGCCACATGAAGAGGCCCTAGAGAATGGCACTTAAAGAGAGACACACAGACAGGCTGAGTATGAGAGCAAAGCAGACAGACACCAAGACACATCACAGTAAGAGGCATGTGAAGGAGCCCTCATGGATGTCCAGTGGGCTCCAGCCCCAGCTCCAGCCCCTATTCTTGTGACAAGAGCATAAGCCCCCAGGAGAGCTATTCAGCTGAGTCTCATCAACACACACACCCCTGAGAGACAATAATTGTGTCTAAAGCCACTGAGTTTTGATGCAGTTTGTTACCCATCAATAAATGACTCAAATGCTGTTCTCTACTGCTTTGTCAGGGACTTATCATCAAGCATCTCTTTTTAATAAAAATAAATAAATAACTGACATTTTTGAAGGCTTACTATGTAGCATACAGTGTTCTATGCACTTTTTATGAAATCCTCTCAATAACCCTATTGAGCAGGCATTATTTTTATCTCCATATTACAGAAGAGAAAATTTACTCAAAGTCATGTAAATAGAAAGTTGTGTGGACCAAGACAATGGGATTTCAGAACCTGAGCACTTACCCACTTAATGCACCTGGGGTCTTCCCAATATGCATTTAAACATACTCAAGTTTCTCCTCCTTGACCCTAAAGAATTTCCTGTCGCAATCGCATAAATTATCACACGAGACACGGATTGACAGTACACGCTGCAAGAGGTGAGGCTACCCATAGGTGCAGGATAGCACTGAGCACTTCTCCCAGAGTCCTTTTATTGAGAAGATACATAATAGGCGAAAAGATTACTAAGCAAAGACATTCAGGGGCTGCGTGCTCAGGGAAATGATCTCATAGGTGCCAATGGAGTATGTGCTCAAGGAAATGATCTTCAGGGCTGGTAAGGAAATGATCTTTAAAATACTAAATGCAATTTTTCTCCACTAATCCTTTAAGGAACTGTCATAAAATGTTTAATGTTTAATAATAGCCTTACTACTACAGGACTTTGCCCCTCCAGGATTACTGAGTTACTTGGTGGCTTGCCTTCCAAGTCACAAGAGATTTCCAGGCTTGCCAGGAGAATGTCTTGTTCTCAGTAATTCCTCAGATGAGTTACGATATTGGTGATTGTTGTAGTAAGTATGATTAATCCTCTATAATCTCCCCTAGTAATCACTCCATTTCTCTCTCTTTTTACCTTCAAGGTTAGCTCTCTAGAAATGGTTGTCTACTTTCTGTCTCTTTTTCCTGCTATTCACTCCTCAAGTTACTGTAACCTGACTTCTCTCCCACCCTAAAGACACCTGCTCTTGCCTACGTCATCAGTTGATCTTCTTTGTTAAATCCAAGGAATCACTGTTGGACTTATCTTCCTAATTTCTTTTAAACTGGTAATAGTGATAAGCATTTCCTCCTTTTTGAAACTATTCCCTCCTACAACTTTTTCTACACAGTCTCTTCTATTTTTTCTCCTCCTTTTCTAACATTACATCTCGTTTCCTTTTACTAGTGTCTCTTCCCTTGCCTGTCTCCTAAATGTTGGTGTTCCTTAGGAAATTGCTTTCTAATTATTCTACACACTCTCACAACTAGCCATATGGCTTCAGCTACTGTCTGTATGATAAGAATTCTCAAATATCTCTAACCAAGATTGCTCTCTGAACCAGAATTATCAGTACCAATATCAATAGAAACCACAGATAGTTTTATAACAAAATTGAAAAAATCTCAAAATATTATTCATGTTTATCATCACTTTAAAATTCTGGTACTTATTAGACCCATTACTGGATCCTCTCATTATTTATCATCTTAATAGGAAAGAGTATATATTACTATATCACAAATTTGCTTTTTTATATTTTGATAACTGTTTTTCAATATAGTTAATTTCTTTTTTAATCCTCTGTTGTTTATTTTATGATTTAAAACATTTTCTTTGAGGAGGGGGTCCATAAACCTTACAAGAAGGACAAAGACAAATCGATGAAACCAAAACTAGATTTAATTCCTGAAATAAATTCAACTTTTTCATAGGCATTGCTCAATTTAGTTTGCAAATAATTTCTCCAATCTGTTGATTTCACCCTATCACCATCTGATAATACCCTAATCAAGCCTTTGTCATTTTTGCTAATTCTTCTATAATAACCACTATAATTTATGTTCCATGAGAATATAAATTATAAAAAAGAGGTGGGGTTTTTTTTGTTCAATGCTGTATCCTCAGAGACTAGAACAGGACCTGGTACATAAGGACACTCAATAAATATTTGTTGAATGAATGAATGAATGAATGAGAACCATTCTAACGAGCCTTCTCCTATCCACCCTCAACCCTTTAAGTTGTTTCTTCTTTTCTCAACAGTGAAATATTTTAGAGATATGTGCATCTCTACCCTACCAGCTTGGTCACATTGCCCTGTAAAGTAATCATGTTAACACTCCCACTAGCAGTGTATGAGAATTCCATGCATACGCTCCGTATCCTCAACAAAACTTGATATTGTGAGACCTTTTTTCTAATCTATTATGAGCAATAATGGTTTTGGTTTTTTTTTTTTTTTTGCAGTTTTTGGCCAGGGCTGAGTTTGAACCCGCCGCCTCCGGCATATGGGGCTGGCGCCCTACTCCTTTGAGCCACAGGCACCACCCTATTTTCCTTTATTTTTATGATTGAAATCTGCTTATGAAATATTTAACTTGCATAAGGTAATAAATATTGTCTCATATTTTCTCACAAAAGTTTTAAAATTTTGCTTCTCATATGTAAATATTTAATTCATCTACAAATACTTTTGCGATTGGTGTGGATAAGAAAATTGTTTTATCAAAGTTTGATGAAACCACCATTAAATATCAGACAGAAAAAGACAAAGTTGAATTTATTGCTGCTCAGGCACAGTCTCAGGGCTGAGCAGGAATCTCATCTAGTTTGGGACAACATGGAGTTCAGGGGTTGGCAGACTTTCCAAGGCAAAGATGGAGTGACATCATCTATAGTTGGACTATAGAAAAGCCTAGTATTCACATGCTTTTTTCTAAAGTACTATAAAAATACAATTACAGAAACAAGTTGTAGTGGCTCACACCTGTAATCCCTGCACTCTGAGAGCTCCAGGCAAGAGGATCCCTTGAGCTCAGAACTTTGAGACACCTCAGCAAGAGTAGACCCTATCTCTACTAAAAATAGAAAAATTAGCTAGGCATTGTGGTGAACACTTGTAGTCCTAGCTACTTGGGAGGCTGAGGCAGGAGGATCCCTTGAATCCAGGAGTTTGAGGTTGCTATGAGCTACACCAAGGCCGAAACTCTAGCTTGGGCAACAGTGTAGGACTCTGTATCCAGAAAAAATAATAATAATAATACAGTTATGGAGTATGAAAGTGAAAGACTTGGTCTCATGGTAATGGCTACAGCCAAGAACACCTTAATTTCACCGTTATCTTGTTTATAAATACTAAATACACATCCACACATGTGCTTCTAAAAGCTAATTTTTGTTTACATAATTACAACTATTTAAGATCCTTTTAAATCAACTGTCTGCTTTTATTATTACAACAGGTGGTAGGTACAGTTGTTCTGTTATAATGTAATTTGATGCTATACATATAATTTTAAATGCATTATGAAGTAAAAATGAGATGATTTCATGATTTAAATACTTTTCCTTATATAAGCATATTTTACTATTTTAACTTTGCTGAAAATATTTATTTTAAGCTGTATCTTATTTTTAAATGTGTCTTTGTATCTTGCATTTCTGCTTAATGACAGTTAATTATTAGTATAAACCTATGATTTGTATGCATATAACTACTTTTCAGAGTTGATGAGCTGTTCTCACATTCTTTCAAACACATGACAGGTTCAATTTTTTAATTCCCAAATGTTATAAATAATTATTTCTAAAAGATTTCTATATAAAATTAAAAACTTTCTATGGAAAACAGATTAATTTTAGCTTATTTAAGCTATCAATTAATTACTGTATATACTGTAATAGGTATTATGATAATTCTGAGGGTGGCACTAACATTCAGTGTACCAGATTCTTTCTCTGAGTGGAGAATTAAGTTATACTTAAAATGCATTGCTTCCAGAGTCACACAGTAAGCTGAGAATACAGAGGAGTTCAGAGTGTGAGCTCTAGTCAGGCTGCCTGGGTTCAAATCCAGCTCTACCACCTATTTAGAAGTGTGACCTTGGATGAGTTACTTAAGCTGTGTAGGGCAGACACTATTGTTCTCTCTACAAATGACATTCTCTATCTATTCTCCTCTGTCTTTTTCTGGTTCACAGAGCCTTCCTGACCCTACAGAGGCCAGAAATACCAGCTATTTTTCTGTGTTGCCTTGAAGTTAGGTATTGGCCTGTGAGCCAATCCTGCCCAATGAGATGAGAAAAAAGTCTGCCAGAGATATTCTGTGTTTAATAGGGAGGAAAATCTGTCCCAGAATAAGAATCAATGAAATTCAGAATTTTTTACCACAGTTTCTGTCACCTGTCACCTAAAAAATGTCCTCATTATTTAATCCACATTTAATTGGGTATTACTTTCACGTAAAAGTATTTAAAATAATATACTGCACTTTCTAGTTCAATGTTGGATAGATACAATGACAGCAGATACCCTTCTCTTGTGTTTTTATTTCAAGAAAAAGTTTTCAACATTTCCCTATGAAATATGATGACATCTAGAGAATTTTGAAAATACTCTTTTTCTTTTTTTTTTTAAGAGACAGAGTCTCACTTTGTCACCCTCAATAGAGTACTGTGGCGTCACAGCTCACAGCAACCTCCAGCTCTTGGGCTTAGGTGATTCTTTTGCCTCAGCCTCCTGAGTAGCTGGGACTACAGGCACCCTCCACAATGCCTGGCTGTTTTCTTGTTGCAGTTTGGCCGGGGCCAGGTTTGAACCCACCACCCTTGGTATATGGGGCCAGCACCCTGCTCACTGAACCACAGGCGCTGCCCTTAAAGATACTCTTTATCAGTAAATCCATTCCTAGTTAACTAAAAGGTTTTTGTTTTTAATTATAAATGTAGGTTTCTGCATCTATTGAGATAACGATATGATTTTCCTCCTTTATTTTGCTAATATAACAAATTGTAGTAATTTATTTGAAAATTATATCCAATCTAGAATTTCTAGAAACTCAACTTCCTTATGACATAATTTAATGTATCTATTTTGGATACTGCTGGATTTGGCTTGCTATTTTCGTCCTATTTATAAATAAGAATAGCCTTTAATTTTACTTTCTTGTAATATCATTACCAGATTTTGGGTGGAAGATATGCTGGCTTGATTAAATGAGTTTTTTTAAATAACTATGTAAGAACTTTAAGATTCTGTATTTCTTTTGGAGTTGGTTGGTATTGGACCAAATATATCTTTTCAAGAATGTGCTTATTTTACCTCATTTTTATATAGCAGTATAAAGCTCTCTATAGTATCTTTTTACTATATTTTCAATATCTGAACTGTTTGTAATAACGTGGGGTTTTTTATTCTTAACATATTATTTACATCTTATCTTATTTTTTCTTTTTTCTTGGTCTCTTTGTATTCTATACCAATAACTTCTGCTTGTACGTTCCTTATTTCTTGTTATAAACTTTCTTTTAGTGTTTTTCTATTCTTCTAACTTCTTGAGATAGATATTACATTAATTTCATTTTCCTCTTTTTTCCAGTATTTGTATTTAAGAACATATTTGTAAGCACCTTTACTGAAAGCTATAATTTGTATTATTTTCCATTATCAATTAGTTCAATTTTTTTTATTTTCCAGTGTAATGTATGTTTTACCATAGATTATTCACAAGTCTATGTTATTTGCCTGATATGTTGGAATTTTGAAATTATCTTTTTATCATTGTTTTCTAACTTACTTAGGTTTTGGTTAGAAAATATTCTTTGAAATTTGTTGAACTCTGCTTTATGGCCCAGTATACGGTTAATCTTTGTTCATTAAATATAATATGCATTCTACAGGTGTTTAGTACAGTGTTACATCTGTTTCCATCACGTATCAATTGTTAATTATGTTGTTCAAATGTTCTTTATTCTTGTTTTGTTTTGCTTTACGTTTGGTTTGCTTTTCATAACAGTTATTCAATATAATCATGGCTTTGTCCTTTTTCCCCAGTAGTTCTGTCAGGATTCTTAGGTATGTTTTAAAGTCATGTAATTAAGTTTATACCTTTATAATTGTTTTATCTTCCTGAAAAAAACTAACCTTTAAAATTATTTTATTTGAGGGGGTAATTGGTGTGTTTTTATTATTTCAAAGATGTCTTACATTAAGTAGCATTGGTTTATTTATTTATTTTCATTTCAGATTACTAGGGGGGTACAAATAACTGTATTTCATAGTTTGTATTTGTAAAGTTAAAGTCTGATTTATAGGTGTGTTGCACACCCAGGAAGTGTGCCACATACCTGTGTAGTGTACTCATTAGATAGGAATTTACCCAACCCATTCCCCTCCACCTGCTTGAATTTCATTGAGTCTTTCTCTCATGTGAGCATGTAGGTGTTAATCTACTATTTCCAATTCAGTACTTTATACATCTGATACTTGTTTTTCTATTCTTGTGATTCTTAGGAGAATGATCTGCAATTCCAGATTATTGGAAGAGTTACATGATCTCCATATTTTTATGGCTAAATAATGGTGTGCTTATACCACAATTTATTAATCCATTCCTGTGTGGAAAGGTACTTGAGTTACTTCCACAACTTGGCAATTGTGAATTGTGCTGCTATATTTGAGTGCCTTTTTAATTATTTTAATTTAAAAGATCTTTAATAACACTCCTCTCAACTTAATATGCTATTGTTATATATTTTAATTGTACATATTTTTAAACTACATAATTCATGCTAGATAATTTTTTTTTTTTTTTTTTTTTGCAGTTTTTGGCCAGGGCTTGGTTTGAACCCACCACCTCCAGCATATGGGGCTGGCACCTTACTCCTTTGAGCCACAAGCACTGCCCGATAATTATTTTTCTATATATTCAGTATTTATTTATATTTACCCACATTTTTACCAGTTCTATGATTATTCTTTTCTTCTTCCCTACCTTAATCTTTGACTTTCTATGTGGTATAATTTTCCTTATCCCTAAAGAATGTGTTTCTGATTTCACTCACTATGGATTTGCTGGTAGTACATTCCCCCCATTGTTATTTATTCTTTCATGACTCCAGAAGTATATTTTGATTGGGTAAAGAATTATAGGTTGGCAAATTAGAGATGCTATACTCATATTCTGGTTTAATTGTTTCTAGTGAGAGATCAGATCTCAGACTATTAGTTCTTTTGTGGTAATGTAAGACTTTTTCCTGAGTGTTTTTAATTGTTTTTCTTTGATTTTGATAACTTGTGTCCAGATGTGACTATCATTTAATTTATCCTAAATCCATTTATATAACTTCTTGAATCTCTGATTTGCTTTAAGCAGTTGTTTGTTTGTTTTAAATTAGCCATTATCAAATACTGCTTCTTTCCATATTCTTTGTTATTTCTTTCTGGCACTCCGATTAAATGTAGATTAATTCACACTTTACAATCTAGCCTTTAGATTTCTCCCCATGTTCTATTTTATCTCTCTTTCCTTCCATATTCTATTTTATCTTTCCATCTGAGGTTTAGATATTTTCTGAACTCTCTTCCAGTTCACTAATTCTCTCTTCATCTCCATCTAATATGTTGTTCGATTCATCTAATAATTTTTTAATTTTGTTTATTATATTTTTTACTTGTAAAAATTCTATTTGAGATAAGAGTTTCTTAGAGAGATAAAATATGCTATATCAACTGTTGTAGTTTCCTGCTCTCAAGTGAAATATTTCAATAGTGTTTTTTATGCCTTGCACATAGCAAACAAGTTGTTTTAAAAACAAGTGTCATCTTAATTTAATATTGGGAGTTCCTAGGGTTCTGGTTTTATTGTTTGTTGTTTCTGCTGCTTCTCTTTATGCTAATTAGTCTCCTTTATATGTCAGATTACTTTTGATTCTATTAATATATACGCATTGTATATAAAAGTTTGTTTATGAAATTATTTGAGACCTAGGACAATATTATCTTTCCCTAGAGGATTTCCATTTGCTTTCATCAGGCATTTGCAAATGCTAGCAATCTAGAACCCTTATTCAATTTCAAGAATTGAGATTTCAGGGCATAAATGGGAAACAGTATTACTTACGGCTCACCTTTATTTTTATACTCCTTATGTATCTCTTATGCTCCCAGGTTTATGAAACAGACCTTAATTGGTCTGAGCAATATGATATCCTGTAACACCACAATTGCTGGGGACTTTAACACCTGTCTAAGAAAACTGGACAGATCCTCTAAACAGAAATTAAACAAACAAAAAAAGGACTTAAATGTGACCCTAGAACAAATGGGTTTAATAGACATATACAAAACACACCATCCCAAATTCTTCTCATCAGCCCATGGCATATACTCCAAAACAGATCATATTCTAGAACACAAATCAAACCTCAACAAAAATAAAAGAATTTAAATTATATCTTATATCTTTTCAGACCACAAAACAATAAAGGTGGAAGTCAACTCCAGCAAAAATTTTCAACCTCACACAAATACGTGGAAACTAAAAAACCTTATGCTGAATGTCAGTTGAGCCAAGGAAGAGACAAAGGAGGAAATTGTTAAATACCTCAAATATAACAACAAAGAAGCTGTAAGTTACCAAAACCTGTAAGACACTGCAGAAGTAATCCTAAGAGGAAAATTTATCACATTATATGCCTACATCCAAAAAATAAAAAGAGAGAACATCAATAACTTAATAAATCATCTCAAGGAAATCGAAAAGGAAGAACAATCTAATCCCAAAAATAGAAGAAAAGAAGTAACCAAAAGTAAATCAGAAATAAATGAAATTAAAAATAAGATAAAGGGAAGTTGAATGGTGGGATCACACCTATGGTGCATAATGCAAGGGTACATGTCAGATCTAGTAGTATAGAGTATAAATGTCTTAACATAATAACTAAGTAAACAAGATAAGGTATATATTAACCAGTGTGATGTAAGTGTTCCTAATTCTATATGAAATAGCACATTATACCCCATAAATGTATTAATGTATACATGATCTATGTGTTTATGATTTAATAAAATTAAAAAGGTTAAAAAATTAAAAACAAATGAATCATTCAGAAAATTAATGAAACAAAAATTTGGTTATTTAAAAAGAAAAATAAAATTAATAAACCCTTGGCCAGATTTACTAGAAATAGAAAAGTAAAATCTCTAATAACATCAATCAGAAATGAAAAATGGGAAATAACAACAGATACTACAGCAAAATAAGAAATTATGTCTGACGACTAAAAAGAAACTCAATGCCCAGAAATTTGACAATGTGGACGAAATGGACAAATACCTAGAATAACACCATCTCCCTGGACTTAACAAAGAAGAAATCAATCTCTTGAACAGACGAATATCAAGCACTGAAAGTAAAGAAACAATTTAAAAAAGCTTTTAACAACAAAAGCAAAAAAAAAAAAAAAAAAAAGCCTTAAGCAAGATGGCTACACACCACAATTCTAACAAACCTTCAATGAAGAGCTTGTACTTATACCATGGAACCAATTTCAAAACGTTGAGAAAGAAGGAACCTCCCCCAACATGTTCTATGATGGAACCATCACCCTGATACCAAAACCAAGAAATGACCCAACTAAAAAGGAGAACTACAGACCAATTACACCAAGGAATATCAATGAAAAATATTCAATAAAATCTTAGCTAATAGATTACAGCTACTAAAAAAAATTATACATCATGATCAAGTAGGCTTTATTCCAGGGACACAAGGTTAGTTTAACATATGCAAATACATAAACATAATTCACCATATTAATAAAAACAAAGACCAGGCAGCACCCAAAGCTCAGTGGTTACAGCACTGGCCACATACACCAAGGCTGACAGGTTCAAACCTGGCCCAGGCCTTCTAAACAACAATGACAACTGTAACAAAAAAATAGTCCGGTGTTGTGATGGGTGCCTGTAGTCCCAGCTACTCGGGAGGCTGAGGCAATAAATCACTTAAGCCCAAGAGTTTGAGGTTGTTGTGAGCTCTAACACCATAGCACTCTACCAAGGGTGACATAGTGAGACTCTTTCTCAAAAAAAAAAAAAAGAAAACCAAAAAACAAAGACCATACAATCCTCTCAATTGATGCCAAAAAAGCACTTGATAAAATTCAGCATCCTTTTCTAATAAGAATATATTTTTTTAAAAAATAGGCATAGGTGGCACATTTCTTAAACTGAAGCCATCTATGACAACCCCACAGTTAGTATCATACTGAATGGAGTAAAAATGAACGCTTTACAACTTAAAACAGGAACCAGACAAGAATGTCCTCTATTGCCACTTGTATGCAGCATAATTCTGGAAATTCTAGCCAATGCAGTCAGGCAAGAGGATATTAAAGACATCCAAATGGGGGCAGATGAAGTCAAACACTCACTCTTTGCTGATGATATGGTCTTATACTTAGAAAACCCCAGAGATTCAACCACAAGACTCCTGGAAGTGATCAAAAAATATAATAACATCTCAGGGTATATAATCAGTGTCCACAAATCAGTAGCCTTTGTATACACCTGCAACAACCAAGTTGAGAAGCAAATTAGGACACAGTTCCCTTCATAGTAGCTTCAAAGAAAACGAAATACCTAGGAATATACCTAACAAAAGAGGTGAAGGATCTCTACAAAGAGAATTATGAAACCCTAAGAAAACAAATAACAGAAGATATTACCAAATGGAAGAACATACCACGTTCTTGGCTGGGAAGACTAAAATGTCTATACTTCCCAAAGCAATCTACAGATTTAATACAATCCCCATTTAAATACCAACATCAGACCTTGGAGAACTGGGAAAAAACTAGTTTTCATTTTGTATGGAACCAGAAAAAAAAAAAACCCAAATAGCCAAGGCAATCCTTAGTAATTAAAAACAAAGCTGGAGGCATCACTCTACCAGACTTCAGGCTATATTACAAGTCCACAGTGATCAAAACAGCATGATGTTGGCATGAAAATAAAAATATAGACATGTGGAACAGAACAGAAAACCAAGAGATGAAACCAGTCTCTAGCTGCCATCTGATCTTTGATGAACCAAACAAAATCATACACTGGTGAAAAGAATCCCTATTCAATAAATGGTATGGAAGAACTGGATAAGCACTTGTAAAAGACTGAAACTGAACCCGCCTCTTTCACCACTTTGGATAAAAGATTTCAATCTAAGACATGAAATGATAAAAATCCTAGAAGAAAGTGTAGAAAAAACTCTTGAGGGTGTTGACCTGGGAAAAGATTTTATGAAGAAGACTTCAGTGGTAATCTCAACAACAAAAATAAATAATGGGACATAATTAAACTTGAAAGCTTCTACACAGCTAAGGACACAACAATTAAACAAATATACAACCTTCAGAATGGGAAAAGATACTTCATCTTATAAATCTAACAAAGGGTTGATAACGAGAATCTACAGAGAACTCAACAAAAAAAGAACAAACAATCCCATCAATCACTGGGCTAAAGACATGAACAGAACCTTCTCTGAGGAGGACAGAAGAATGGCTAACAAACATGAAAAAATGCTCATCATCCCTAATCATCAGAGAAATGCAAATCAAAACCACCCTGAGATATCACCTAACCCCAGTAAGAATGGCCCACATCACAAAGTCTCAAAGTTGCAGATGCTGATGCCGATGTGGAGAGAAGGGAACACTTTTATACTGTTAGTAGGACTGTAAACTAATACAACCTCTTTGTAAAGAAGTATGGAGAATCCTCAAAAACCTCAAATTAGACCTCCCATTTGATCCCCCAATCCCATTACTAGGCATCTACCCAGAAGAAAAAAAAATTATTTTATCACAAGAACATTTGCCATAAATTGTTCATTTACAATTTACAATCACCAAAATGTGGAAACAGCCTAAATGCCCACCAACCCAGGAATGGATTAACAAGCTGTGGTCTGTGCATACCATGGAATACTATTCAGCTGTAAAAAAGATGGAGACTTCACATCTTTTATATTAATCTAGATGTAGTTGAAACACATTCTTAGTAAGGTATCACAATAATGGAAAAGCAAATATCCAATGGACTCAATACTACTATGAAGCCAGTAGACAATCTAATACATGTCCATATAAGAGAAAAATTCAATTCAAATTGGAGGAATGTGGAAGGGAGGAGAGAGAAGAGGGAGGCAATTGGTGTGCTCCCACTAATGAGCACAATGTGAGGGTGTGGGACACAACTACCAGAGGAACGCTACCTAACAAATGCAAACATTGTAACCTATTTCTTTGCACCCTCACATTAACCTGAAAAAACATTAAAGAAATAGTACCTCAAAAACACAAAACAAAGTGTATCCCTTGAGAGTTCTAACTCAAAGTGCCTATCAGAACTCCCAACCCTCACAGATCCTAGAAATCCAACTTCTGTTATCCTGAAGGAGCCTGTCAATAATACTTCTCTGAGATATTTTTAGTTTCCTTTGTTGCAGTTCTAACAGGAAACATTTCCTTCTATGTATATACACTCCTCCCCCAAATGCTAACCTCACATCTCTGTATTTTTGCATTCTTCTGGATTAAGGGCTATAATTAATCAATATCTCATCAGTTATCCGAACTTTCAAAAAAATATCTTGAGGATCCCCCCCCCAGCTTTTCTACTTGTCTGGGATTAGGTCAAATTGCCTGATAATTTCCAAAGCCACTGATACCCTCTCTGAGCTTTGATTCCCCTAAGCTAAAACATCTCCACCTTATAAATAAAAAAATTAAAGTTATATAGGTAAAGTACTTATTAGCAAAGTACTAATAGGATATAATATGTGCTCAATAAATGGTGGTAATAACAATACTAGTATCTTAATTATTATAAGCTAGCTGTGAGCAGTTTAAAACAAAACTATTAACTTTAGAACTTCAGAACTTAAGGGAAATGTGTTGACCAAACCTGATGATGTAAATCCAAATTCCCAACATCTTCCCCTAATGTCTGGCAGCATTTGTTTCAAAGTCTTACACCAATAATCATATAAATTTTGCCAATCAATGATTTGTCATAGGCCATAGGGAGAATTTGTTCAAATAATAAACACATATAGCTTCAAACAGACACATCTGTCTAAAGCTCATACACAAAAATTTCAGCTGGGTTAAGCTATTTTTTAATAGTATAGTAATTATCTACCTAACATGTCAAACCCTCCATACTTAACTTTTTCTCATACTTCAGTCAGAATGTTTCTCTGAGATTATTTCAGTTGTGTATAACAGAAAACCTGATATAGCTCAGGACCATAATGACAGCTCCATCAAGTCATAGAAAGCCCAGATCCTTACCACTCACTACTCGTCATCTAGAGGATGTGGTACTGATCCTCGAGGCCCTTGCAGCTGTTGGAGCTCCAATGTCACATTTATGTTACAGGTAGTTGGATTCGTGGATAAAAAAAAGGGTTGAAGGAGAGCTCTCCTCTTTCCTTCTAAAAAGACATTTTAGAGGATCACCACAATACTTCTGCTTACATTTTATCTTAGTCACGTAATGATGCCTTGCCACAGATAGATTGGGAAACGTGGCTTTTTACCTGTGCAAAATGTGCCTAGCTAGAATCAGTGTTCACTCACTACAGAGCAAGGGACAGTCAATGTCAGGAGTTAACACAGCAGTCTGTGCCTCAAAGTACCATGGATTAAGAAATAAAGAGAATTACAGTGCATTTACAGAAAGCCTAAATTAAGTTGTGCAAAGATTACATTTGCTAGGATGTTTCATTCTAATGCAGCCAAGAGCTTTAGGAGGCATTACAAGAAAAGAAGTTAAAGCTTGAGAGCCTGGGTTGGAGAAATATTTGAGAAAGAAAAAAAAAAGAAAAGAACTAAAAATTTGTGGTTGAAAGTAATAGGTGAAGGTTGAATTTCAGGGCATTTCTATACTGTTCAGAGAACATGTAAATTAAATGCAAAGCTCATATTTTTCAGATGGATTATTTTTTACACATGCAGGAAACAGAATCCCGCAAAAATGTGTTTATTGCTTTTATGAGAAATCCTTTCAAAAAAAAGTCCTCAAACACTTGTGTCTGTCTCTTAATGAAACATATGACACTATATTTCTTGAAATATTTTGTCCAGGACATGTTGAAAATAGCATTTTGGCTAGCTGGGTTTGTGACAAATTATGCAAAGTATAATAATACTGCCTCTGCAGAATTTCATGGGACTTCAGAGAATTTTATAAAGGGATACCAAAGGGTAATACAAAATATTTTACAAAGTAGTTTAACATGGACATTTCCAAAAAATTATTTGGCTTGCAGACCCTGTATTCACTTAAAATAACTTTCCTGTAATTCCTGTCTTTGGTAAACTCTTTCCCCGCACCTCAAATTGTAATACAGATTTATGTTATTAATTTTCTAGTCGCTCTTATAAACCATGTCAGTGTTGATTATCGGATCTAAACTCCAGGTGCCAAGTCATATTTTAAAGGGCCAATCTACATTGTCCAATAGCCTTTGCCTTTTTTTTCCTTCAGGGCATCCTCACCTCTAGCTTGTGCTTTCAAATATTATAGTTGCGTGATAATTTGTCTTTGATGCTGGAAGCCCAAATTAAGAAAATCCATTCATTCAACAACAAAAAATTCTTGGAGAAAAAAATGTCCTTTGAAAAGTAAATGAAAGCTTAGCTTTAAGGAGAGAAGAGAGATAGATCAAACTTTGTTTTGTTGTGCCCACCCCGAGGGTCGCCTACCCAAAGACCACTCACAATCACGAATCGATGCAAAAAGCAAGAGGCAGGTTTATTGCTGGCGCGTCAGGGTTCCTCAGCCACAAGGGGAAGGAACCCC
>NW_003852465.1:5912837-5928955 GCF_000181295.1 Otolemur garnettii
GTGTTGCCTCCAGGTGCAAGAGTCTGATATGCGGGTAGAATGTTTTCATTGTTTTTTTTTTTTTTTTTTTTAGGGCCTCCCTACTGCCCTGTGGCCTAACAGTTTCTTTAGCCTGCTTGCCAGAGGATGCTAACTTGTCAGTCTTGATTGTCCTTTTCCACTCAGGCATAAATGCCTGAAAACTCCTTTTCCTTCTGCCTTACCCAGTAATGCTCTTCTCAGACAGCAAAATACCTGAATGTCTAAACATTTATCTATACTAATACAGGCCCATTTCATGTGAATGCCTGCCAAGCAGGAACTAGGCTGTCAGCTTCATCCCATCAAAAAGACTTTCAGTCCCAAGGACTGATGGCAGGTTCCAATTGTTAAGTCATTCTTGCTTGAACTGAATTTTAAAGTCAGGCTCCTACTGGTAGAGAATGGAGCTCAAAGAGGGTGTTTAGCCAGGAATGTTGCAATTCTAAATATAATACTTCTGGATATAGATTTTGTTCTTCTTGTCATTATTTTTTAAATTTAAATACTGAGTGGAACTCCGGGGCAGCAAATAATGTGTCAGGGCACCCCATACTACATAATAGTTCTTGTTTTACTACATTCACTTTGTAGTGATTTATTAAGGGAGACTGAAAAAGCCTGATTAAAATGCATAAACAGTGCCGAACAGTAAACAACCATGTCTAAGGATGAAAAAATGGGACCCACATGCTGTGCATGGAAATTGCCCTTAACAACATGGCCTATTGTTGGAGAGATAGGAAGCCAAAGGTTGCTTGTAATCAAATTTGAAGTTTCCCATCACTTATAAAAGCGACACTTCCTTGTGCAAACGTTTCAATTTGTTGTAGTTAAAAACTGCTTCCTGACTTAATCCTTACCGAAACCAGGAGTTCTTTGGACTGTCAGGTAGATAGAAACATTTAGACAGGGAGCCCACTAGACTTTGCAAAATGGAACGAAGTTTGTATGTTGAGGGAGAAATAAACCCTGCAGCCTTTACAGGAGAAAAATCAAAGCAGCAAGAGACCTCGAGATCATGATTTCTTTTTAATTTCCTTTAAACAGGGAGAAAAATATGTGATGGAGACTGGGTGCTCAAATCTCTTCTCTTTTCTCATTTGAAAATAAAATGACATTAAGTAAAAAAAAATTTAAAGAAAAGAAAGGAAAAACGTCCACTGGCTCACTATAGCCTGAATCAAGTCTATGCAAAAATACTCATGGAGAAAAATTAATTAATAATATGGTAAGACTTATCTAATGGGCATATATGGATACAAATGCAGGGATTATTATATAATGATACTTATTTAAATTTGTGTTGTGTTTTAAAACTATTGATTGCTAAAAAATTAACTGCTAAGATTTTAAGCCATATTTATTCTTCCAGTGTGAGATATAATATGGTATAGAGAAAAAGAAACTAAGGAAATTTGAATAATTTCTTTACAGTATTCTATAATGTTTTAGTTGCATGAAGACAATTAAATGTTTTAATATTATTTTTCCATGGAATTTTGAAGAATGAACATAGTCATTACCGTTTCATCTTCTTCACCAAGTTAAAAAATAATTCACAAATCTTTTATTGTGAAGTATTCAAGTCTTTTTATGTATATTGTAAGAATATTATAATCAATATTCTTGTGCCAAAATCTATGTGTACGTTTCTAATTATTTCTCTGGAAAAATTCCCTCACATATAACTACTAGATCATTGGGGCATAAATATTTTACTCATTAAAAAATGGCTTTCCAGAAAAGTCTTACTAACGTTCATTTTATGTGAAGCATATCAAACCAACATTTGGTGCTATCTCTTAATCAGTACTAAATTATTAAGGGAAAATGGCATATTTTAAACGTAATGTGCATCTATTTCACACATATTTTGTAATAATAATGTTTGGGGTTCTTTCATTGCTCTTCTTATATAAATTGCCTTCTTAATAACATCCCTGATCCTTTTGCAGGGTCAGTGGAAAAATTAAATGAGATAATGCACATAAACTGCTTAATACAGTGATTGGGAAATCTTATGTATTTAATAATAGTGAATTTTAGTTACAATAGTGGGTATTAATTTATCTCTCTACATTTATAAATGTAGCAAATAAAGCATTACCATTACTCTGAAGTTACACTCTTCATTGTAAAATAAAATTTTCCTTTCTAGAGAGAATATGAAATTGCAAATCTACAGATGGCAGCTCTGGGTAATTAATTTATTCATACTTCCTCAATCCCTGTAACCATCGTAGACACTGATACCTGCACTTCCTTTTCCTTTGGGAACAGTGATGAGTCCAACTTCGCAATCCATAGAGTAACAAGGGTATTTGTTAACCCAAGAAGTGTCCTGTGGTGTGTAGGGAATGTGGCAGCCCACAACCCAGCTGCAGGCCGCAGTGAGGGAAATGCATGTCTGGGCCAAGTGTGACCTCAGAGGCCAGGATCAGCAACAGAGAGGGCTTTGAAGAGGCGCTTGCTCCACTGCAAACCCAGAAAGTAGAGTTTTCATTACGTTAAAGACAGAAGAGTCGATTTCTATTAAAACCACGGATATAAATCCATGATTATTTGGCAATGATTGCAATCATCTTGTTAAGCTAACTCCCTGCCTCTAGCCCTTGCCTCCTCAATCCATCATTATAGCAACACAAAGTTGTCATCCTAAAATACAAGATAGATTATGCTTTTAACATAGGAGACGATTTTAGGCTCTTCCTACATCTCCTCTTCTTCCCTCATAAAATAAAGATTTAAAGATTAGCCTGATGTTCGAGATCCCTTTCTATCTAGCCATATCCCTTTTTCAGCATCCTCTCCACAGCAATTCTCTTCACATTCTCTGCTTTGAGTGTGAGTCTACTACCTCCAACATGGACTGTGCGCATTCATTCTCCTCCACGTTGCTGGTAATTACTGCTCCCTGAGTCAGAAATTGCCCTTCCTCCCCTCCCCATTGACAGGGATCCTACTTATTCTTCAAAGACCTCCCCAGATTGTTGCCACCAAACTTAGTCGCTCCTTCCTCTATTGTCTTAAGGCACAATCTATTTAGCACATTTCCTTCTGTCTTGTATTACTGATGGTTATTTACCTAAATGCCTCTCCCACTAGATAATAAGCATATGTGAAATAGTGGTCATCTTTTAATCATGTTTCACTTCCCAGCAGGCTTACACAATATTTCACAAAAAGGAAGTGCTTAGTAACTATTTCCTGAATTGAACTGAATATGCAAATTTAATTGGATGTCCAGCTCTTGTCTTATTTTCTTTTGCTAAATCTGGCAACCCTCTTCCAAAGACATGCCAGTCTCACCACTGTCAGAGGTAACTTCCAGACAGCAGTGAATTAGTGTGGGTGTAAAGCTGTTTTCCCATCCAATACTGCTGTAACAATGTGTGTTTGGCCACCATGAATCCCCTCCATATAAGGAGAACATAGTATTTCATGTGGGGAAAAAAGGAAGAGCCAAAGAACAAAGGCAATCACTTAGAACTTGACCCTGACATCCTCGCACGTAGGTAGTAGATATTTGAGAAACCCAGGAGCTATAATTCCAGTTATTAATATAAATTCTTCAGGTGGATAAAACAGCCAAGGTAAACTTTGAGATGCTTTTGATTCTTCACCCAGAACATTTCTCCACCTGCCTTTGGTGGAGGTCGTCGGGTGGACTCTGGTGTGCGGACCATCCAGGCTTATCCTTAAGGATCCATGTCTACCCCAGGTTGTTCAGTAACATTCCCTAACCTTATTCTCCACCCACACTTACCTCTCACCCCCACTTTTCTCTTTTCTGGTTTCCTAGGCAACAGTTTGCTTGTCTAACAATAGACATGTCTAACCAGGCTTGCCAACTGAAAATGAGAGAAGATCAGTAGGACCCCCAGGATTCTCCTTTGCTCCCAGATAACACCCGCCGGTTAATACTAACCTTCTGGGGACGGTTCCTGGCTCCCCCTTAGTTGTCTGATCAAAAAGGGCTGGAATTTCCTGTAGGAGTGGGTGAGGTAGTTTGTTTTTGCAGAGAGAAACCTTGCAGCATCCCCCAAATCAAATTATGAGCAGCTGTCTGCTGATGAGTTAAACAGAATCTCTTATTTATATTATAGTCGTGCAACTAGTATGTTCAGATGTTCAGAACTCACCATTCTGACTGCAAAGTAATTGTATATGCTAATTCCACCTAAGGGGAGCTCCTAGTTGCCCATAAGGAACTTATTGCTCCTAAGAGGTGCTCTCATCCTGAGAGCATCAGCATCAGCCATTAGAGAAGAAACCCTGCACAATGTTCAAGTCTGGCCTCTGCAAATCTCCACGTCTTCACTTCTGCAGACAAAAGACTCCCCAGGAGACCATACCTTCACTGGAAAAACTCCCACAAAACCAGACACACACACATGTTTAAAGTAATACAATTGACTAGTCCCAGGGAATAGGCTTCTGACCAGGCAACATATTGAAAAGATAAATGTCATTAGACTAAAGCCAATGACGTTGGCCACTTCAGCAACTGCAGTTTATCCAGTCACACAGACTATGACAGAGAGAACAGACAGGACCTGTGGGAAGCTGTGACTACTGAATAGAGCAGAGCAGAGGCTGTGCCTGGATTTCCCTTTTGTCGGAAGCATACACAACTATCCATTTATTTGCTCCACGCTCAAAAGGTGTGAAGCCCCAGATGTCAGTGGTGTACTTGCTAGAACTCCAGTGGCTGGTAACTAAAGCCAATTGAGGCTAACTTTAAAAAACAAAAATAAAGGCCAGGCACGGTGGCTCATGCCTATAATCCTATCACTCTGAGAAGCTGAGGCAGGAGGGTCACTTGAGCTCAGGAGTTCAAGACCAGCCTCAGCAAGAATTAGAGCCTGTGTCTACTAAAAATAGAAAAATGAGCCAGGTGTTGTGGTGGGTGCCTATAGGCCCAGCTACTTGGGAGGCTGAGGCAAGAGGATGGCTAGAGCCCAGGAGGTTGCTGTCAGCTATGCTGAGGCCTGGGCACTCTAGCCCGGGGCAACAGAGTGAGGCTCAGTCTCAAAAAAAATGAAATGAAATGAAATAAGAATTTATTACAAGGACATAGTAGTGTCTCAGGATTTGAGGGAGGAAGAGGCTCTTGAGTACTGAAAATGGGAAGCAGGAAATCCACAGTCCTGCCTTTCAGCCCTCCTTCTCTCTGTGTTATTTTGTTATTTTTCTCTCTTTCCCCATCAGTTTTCTCTGCTGCCTTATCTTCATGGAGGTATGTGACCTCTCATCATGTGGGGGTCAGCCCCGCAGTAAGACTGACAGCTTTATCCTGAAACAGAAGTAGGGGAATCCTTCAAGCCTTATTTCTCCAAATGGCTTCCAGGGGCGCAGTCTCAGTGGAACGGAAGGAAAGTACAGGGCCACTGTGAGCTGGGCAGGCACTACAAAAAGTATAGACTCCAGGCAGTCACAGCTACCGTTCCCCTAGTTTTCCCCTGACTTGTCTTTCCAAGACAAACTTGAGCTAGGAAATGGTAGAGAAATGCAAGATATCTAGTCACATACTGATGTTAAACTTGTCATAAAGCAAATTAAGAATGGTAATAAAGTATATCTGGAAATTTTTAATTCATAAAATGGAACATATTATTATATATCAGAAGCTCCCATCTCATAAACTTTTACTGTTCATTTCTTTGTCTTCCTTTATTCACAGACAATCTCTTGGAAATATAATTTAGCTGAATTAATTTAAAATAATATCATTTCACTCATGCCTGTAATCACAGCTACTTGGGAGGCTTAGGCAGGAGGAGCACTTAAGCCCAGCAGTTAGAACTAGCCTAGACAACAGGCTCGTCTCAAAAATATAAGAAAATGTATCCAGTCCTGGTGGTAGGCACCTGTAATCCCAGCTACGGAGAAGGCTGAGGCAGGCAGCTCTCATGAGCAAAAGGCTACCATGAGCTAAGATTGGCTGCTGCACTCCAGCCCTCCAGCCTGGGCAACAGAGTGAGACCCTCTCAGAAGAAAAAAAAATGCTTATAAAGGCTTTTTGCTCTGAAATTACTGATGATTTACCACTGGCAGACTCAGCGCCCCTACCCAAGTCTTTCAACACAGTGAGATTTCATTTCAAATATTCTCAAAGGAAATGCAACCAGCTTTACAAAAAATGACTCGGGTATGTCATTCAGCTCTGCAGCGGCAGATTAACTCGCGATGTCAACACAGCCTCCCTCACTGCTGCCCGTTTTCTGCTTCTCTTTGGTGCCCCTGTTGTGGAACAGCTGTGCTATCTAGTCATGCTCTTCCCGTCATCGCCAAAGCATTTTTGATTGTGTACCCTTATAAAAAAAAATCACATTCCTCCAATCTGTATTTATTTATTTACTAAAATATGTGCATTATTAAGTGAATAAACAATAAAAGCAGACATTCTAATATTTTCTTCCCGAGCCCCAACAGATGATCTCATGCACTGGTCTATTGTCATAGGACAGGCAGTTCAGCAGAGTCAAATGTCCCTTAGTGCATCATTTTTCTTGTCCTAAAGGACAGTCCTAAGCTTCAGTATAAACCGGTGTTATTAACCATGCTTTAAAAGGAATTCTCCAAGACTAAACTTTTAATCTTATGGTGCCCTGAAAACTTGTAATTAATACCCCTCCCCCCCAAAAATTGAATGAGTATACAAATGGCCTGTATCAACTAACTAAAGTGAATTTTATATAAAAAGAAAAACTTGGAAAAGTCAGACATGCCGGCAAAGGCAGGCTCTGGACAGTAAGGCTACACTCATGGAACTAGGAAGAACAGGGTTCAGGCCACAGCGGAGACTGGCAGAACTCTGGTAGGGAAGAAGGGAGGCCGGTTTGGATAGTGATCCTCTCCAGTGACCAAGCTCTCTTGCTTCTTCTTCCCCTTCTTTCCCTCTGTCTGGCCCCCAGATTCTCAGGCTCTGAGGCTCCGATGCTGAGCCTGCCAGAGTTTCAGACCAAAGGAAATCAACAGACACAGTAATCATCATCCAGCAGCCCTACTTTTTAATCAAGCCCTTCTCACAAAAGGCTTGACCATGATCAAGAACCAAACTAAAAATAATATTATACAAAGAAAGGAAGATGAAGGATTCCTAGCTCTGATAATAAGTACATGAGAAGTAATGAGACCTGTAAGACCATCCGCCAATAAGTTGTCAGTGCTAGTCACCAAATAAGAAATGGGTGATCGCCAAATGCGGGCCCAAGTGTTCATTCTTCAATTTTCATAGTGTCGTGAGTTAAAATGACAAGATATTATTTCCCCACTGTCAAATTAGCAAAGATTTTAAAGTGTTAAATGGTACCAGTCAGAGCACTGAAGTCATCACAGGTAGAGTGTGTATAAACCTGATTCCTTGGGAATCAATTTTGCAATGCTGCAAGATGTCTATTTCCTCTCATCTAATACATTCTTTTATTAATTTATCTTCAGGAATTTAAAAAAAAATCGGGATTTAGAGACCAGCATGTTTATTGACACATGTCAAGCCCTGAAAAACTTTCATACAGATTTGATAATATAAAAATAGGTATGTAAATTACATAATTTACAATCTACATTATACATTTCAGCTTTTACATTTCATGTTTATTAGTAGAGTTTGGTGATTTGACAGAGGCTTTGGTTTAAATCATCAATAAAGAAAGTAGCATCTGCAGTTACCTTAGAGTAATGACAGCCAGCAAAGAAAAGAGAAAAGGCTCTAGGTGGAAATGGACATGAATTCTGAGTTATTTTCCTTGAGTGGCAGATCTCTGAATGATTTTAGTTTCTTCTTTCATAATTAAGTTTCTAGATTTTATGTCTTTTCAAATTTATATCCATGTAACAAATATTGAGAACCTCCAGCCTTCCAGACACTGTCTACATGCTTGGATAAAGAAATTTAAAAAACAAAATTTCTAACCTCAATTGAGTTGCCAGATTTGGCAGATAAAAATATAGCATGTCTAGTTAAATTTGAATTTCAGATAAACAATAAGTTTTACTATAAGTATAATATTTTATCTGGCAGCCCTAACTCTCAGGGAATTTAATTTAAGAGGGATAAATTTTCTATAGGAAACATGAAATTCACTTTTTCAGTTTTTTTTAATTTTGGTAAAATACACATAACACATAATACAAATTCACTTTTTCAGTTTTTTTTAATTTTGGTAAAATACACATAACAAAAAATACACCTTTTTTTATTAAATCATAGCTGTGTACATTAATGCAATCATGGGTACGGTGTGCTGGTTTTATATACAATTTGAAATGTTTTCATCAAGCTGGTTAACACAGCCTTCATGGCATTTTCTTAGTTACTGTAGTGGTATGATTCCACGGTAAAAAGTTCATTCACAATATTGTGCAACCACCACTACTGTTTAGTTCTAGGACTTCTTCATCACTTCAAACAGGAAACCCCACAAACAGTAAGCCTTCACGCCCATTCCCCATTCTTCCCAGGTCCTGGCAGCCACAAATCTGCTTTCTGTCTCTATGACGTTGCCAATTCTGGACATTTTATATAAATGGAATCATGCAAGATGTGACCTTTTGTGTCTGTCTTCTTACACTTAGAATGATGTTCATAAGGTTTATTCATATTGTAGAATATGTTAGAATGTCATTTCCTTTTTTTTTTTTTTTGCAGTTTTTGTCCAGGGCCGGGTTTGAACCCACCACCTTCAGTATATGGGGCTGGTGCCCTACTCCTTTGCGCCACAGGTGCCCCCCAATGTCATTTCCTTTTATGGCTGAATAATATTCCCTTGTACATATAAACCACCACATTTTGTTTATCCATTTACCTATGGATGGCCATTTAGGTTATTTCCAGCTTTTGGCTTTTGTGAAATATGTATTTATTTTATGCTTTAAAAAAATAAGTTTTATTTAGACAATTATCCCCCTAGGGATGATGAAAGTCTTTCCCAGAGCGGTATCTGCGTCAATGTTACATTTTACATAATGCTCGGTAAGTAGAGGGCCAGGCAATATTTAACCAACCCTGAATAATGTACTAAACAACGTAAATCCCTAGGTTTTGTGGCAGATAAAAGAAGCCTAAAATGTAAATCTTGCCATCAAAAAGGATATGTACCCAAATCTGAGAAATGAAAGTCCAAAGTTCAGCCTTTGACTTAAGCAAGGCTACTCTGCCTCTCAGTCAGAAACAGCCAAGTTTACACACAAGTCAGGATTTCTGCTAGAACAATAAGTAGGCCACATCACAGCGGCAGGATTAAAATGCTCGCCCAAAGAAAAATTGTGCTTCCTAGAAAAAGTGAGACTCGTGTCCAAGGATAAATCATCTTTTCCAACCTTTAAGGCCACCAAGATGAGAAATAACAGAGTCATTCCTCCAGTACCTCCTCACGGCACCTGTGAAATAATCCCTGCCTTCCCATCTTTAGCCAGTGTTCCTTTGTTCTAGGTCATCTAAGGTTTTCAGACTTATTTCAGCAAATTCCTCCTTCCAACAGCTGGGGGAAGCCAGCCTACAATGCCTTGCTCTGCCATCCCAGAACAGGATGAAGCGTGAGAGCTGGAAGCAGAGGGTAGGTGCGGGGAGCTGTGGGCATCTCTCTCCATTGGCACAACTGCCTCCCAAAGCTAAGAAGACACAGAAAGGTGAGGTGTCAGGTAAGATGAGCTGGTGAAGAGCAGAGTCAGACTCAGATTCCTCAGGTGTCTTCTTCTCTGGCATCCCTAGTTCTTTTCCTGTCCTAGAACTTGCCGGACCATTTCTTGCTCAAGTTCACCTTTAAGCTCCATGCAGCTCCTGCCTTCTCCCAAGAGGCTTTCTGATCTTCCCTTCCATGATGAAAATAGATGTGATTTCTTCCTTTTCTGGGCCCTTTTCTGGACTTTCTTATTTTACCTTATTTATTGTAATGGCTGAGTATTTTGGCTATTGGTGTTACTGTCTTGGCACTTGCTCCCACGCCCTCCACCCGTGCAGCAGACGTAACACAGCCCCAAATGGCCACCTCTCTCTTCACGGGCAGCAAGTGCCTTCCACTCGTTTCTGAATCCTCCTCCTCCTTGCCTTTATGCTGCCTCATCCCCGTGACAGGTTGACCAATATGTACAGGTTCCATACTCATGAAAAACTATTGAATGGATAAACAGCTAATTATTTTTAGACTCCAATTTCAGGGGAAAAATGTCTCTTCAATTACAAAATACCCGATACAAGATACAGGTGTCACCCACCCACTCCAAGCAGGACAAATGTGATGGAGTCTCTAAGTTATCTGTGGATGGAGCACCTTCTCTCTTTTTGCCCTTTAAAGAATTGGTTTTTGATTGCATAAAAGAGAGACGCTAGCTTGCTTTTCTCTAGATTCCTTCCAAATACCTTTTCCTTCCTTTCCTCTCTAGATTTATCAATTTAATTTTCTATGTCAGGTCTTACAAAGTTTTATCCTGTTTCCATTATCATGATGCTTTCTGTAGTACTATTCTAAATGTTGTTTGTACACTGGAATAATATTCGTATTTATGTGACAACGAGAAAACAGCAGGCTCTTATGAAGAAACTTAACCAAAGCGTTGTGGTCGCCATGATGAATTGCTCCCATTGCAGTCTAGTTGGCAACACTTGACTTTATTAACTCATACTGGAATCTGATGTCCACGTGTGCTGTATACGGACTTGTTGCCCCGCCCCCAACTCTCACTGCTCTTCCTCTTGCCAGCACAACTTTCCCACTGCTCCTTAAGGACCGGTATTTTCCAAGGGTTTGCTCTTGAGTCTCTTCCTTCTTTTGCTGGGGCTGGCTAACATCTGACACAGGTGCAGTCCCCTCCTACTCTGACACCAGTTGTTGATACTTCTCATCATTCATGCGGCTTTTGCTATGCCTGGAGGTGGCCTTAAATGTTGTCCCAGCACCTCAGAAAGCCATCAGGCATTAGACTCCTGGCTTCCTGCTCCAGACACACTGTACTAACTACTCCCCACATACATGAACTTTCATACCTGTGTGTCTTGCATCATGCAGGGCAACCTGCACAGAATGTTTTTCCCCACTAGCTGCTAGACAAGTGCGCCTTCAAAGTTTAGTTCACCTCTTCTTCTCCCATCCCCCACCTCCACTCCAGCCTCGGTTTGCGTTGCTGTGTTTCCTGATGATCAGCTGGGTCTATCCCCCCAGGCTGGTGGTGTCCAGAGTAGTCTCATTTATTTTTGAATCTACATAGTATAAATAGCAGAGTTCCTAACACATAATAAAGGATCAGTGATGTTCTCAGCATATGCCAAAGAGAAGCATACCCCTTATTCTAAGTTATTTTTCTCTTTAAAGAGTAGGTGGTTAGTAAAATAAGATAATTGTCTTCACTTCTATGTGAGTCTCATCACATGGTCTTTAATTGGAAACTGTTACGTGGCCAATATTTTTCCCAAGCCTCCAGTGAAATTTTCTTAGAAACTTATGCAGCAGTGAGGTGATTAATCCAGACGCTGTAAAAACAAAAGTGTCCCTTCGTTTTCTTGTTTTAGACACACAAAAAATGCCATCAAAGCTTGATTGACATAAACAGGAAAACCCTTTTGTTTTGTATAATCCCTTGTTTTCATTAAATAATTTGCAGAGTAAGAGAGAGGAAAAAAGAGTCTTTGTGGGGGATTCCGGAGGCATTCTGCCCAAGAAAATCTGATTTATTTGAATAATAGAGTTGAAGTCTCCAACCTTACCTCATAAAAGCCATCTCTAAAAATAGGGACTTCACAGTAACAAGCTGCTTCTGTGTCTGGAGACAAATCCTATTTCATGCTGCCTACATGACCCTGGAAGAAAGTATTTCATCACACTGCCAGACCAAAGTGTGTTTTAAAGAGGGAAACTTAGTTATGGTAGTGAGTGAGCATGATAATAGGAACAAAATTTCTCTGGTCTGTGGAATGACATGACTCTCCTATAAAATATAAAAATACTGGAAAGCGTATCCTGTGCTGGAGCAGGTCTTACCTAAAGTGAACTAACAATTTCTATATACCTTTACCTGTATTATAAAACTGTTTAATAAGGCACATGAGATTAATGGATTGCAATATCGTTTATGAGAGAAGAAAGATGTCTGATTCAGATATTGCTGTCAGCAGTTCTTACTGGAATTCCTTCATGATCTGTGGAGGCTGGTTTAAATTATGCAATTGAAAATTTAAGTGGAAGTATTAAGAAATGCATCAGCGTGGCTCCAGCCTGTAATCCTAGCTCTCTGGGAGGCTGAGGCAGGTGGATTGTTTGAGCTCACGAGTTCAATTGCACACTGCAAGGGTACATTTCAAAACAACTGACAGTGTATTATAAATGTCTTACCACCAAAACTAAGTGAGTGAGGTGATGGTTATGTTAAGCAGTTTGATTTAAGCATTCCACATCATATTTAAAATCGTCACCTTGTACCCCATGAATGTATACACTTATGGTTTAATAAAAATTAAGTTTAAAACAAAGGAAAAGAAATACATCAAGACACAGAAAAGTGGGAAAAAATCCCACCAAGTTAAAATACCAGTAAATGAATCTTTCCTACAAAGAAACAAAATGCCAGCTTACAAATGAGCATTCTCTTTAGTGAGCGGGCTAACTCAGTGTGCAGGCCGGGATAAAGGGGACAATGAACACCTCTGACACCAGGCTGCGTGTCTGGAGAGCATCCCTCAGTGCAAGTGTTAGCACTCTGTGAGTATTTATTGTGTTTCTATAAAGTCCTAATGAGCTCCTTGGGTGAGAGTGAAACCCTTTGCTTTTTCACACTGTGCTCAAGACCCCTAAACTTCATGGGGTCAAATCTAAAGAAAGGGTAATGGACCATGAGGTCTGGCTTAATAGACCTGATATTAACACAGCAGTAAGAATGTCACCAAATGCAACGTTTCGGGCAAACAATGAATGAAGTATTTGTTACACTTAAATAATATACAAAGGTTATAACAGAGTAGTGGCACTATGTCATTGTCATCATTGTAGGACTTTGAAAATCTCCCCTGTATGAAACAACCCTGTAACACATCCTTTGGTTACAATAAATGGATTTGCTTTCCAACAGCAAATAATGAATTAGAATAGAAAGTTATGCAACTGCTGTGACTATCTGTAATTATTTTTAGATATTGAAAATCTCTTATCTATATAAATAATCAGGACACCATCACTATCTGATATTCATATGATGGAAACGCATTGTACTCGTCCCATTGGTTATGCGGTTTACGTACTTAAGTGTACATGTTCTCTAAATGTGGAAGGGAGATTTTTCTTTTCTAGTGGTCTGGTTTCTTTAGGGCAGATATCCCTTGCTTTGAAATGAGTGGAACAGAACCACACTAAGTATGAGATCATGAGGTAGAACCACTTGTGTAAATACAAGACTCTCACCAGGCTCTTTCATCCATGTAATTGTTGGCTCATCACAATCACCCCCGTCTGTTATTACCGGGAAACTTCAGTTCAGGTGACGAGGGATAAGCCACAGAGCTGGGCTCTGAATGCTCTGCACTCCGTGCTTCTATTGGTAAGTTAACATTAAAGACATCATCGCCCTCTCACATGAGTAAGAATGGGAAGCTTCGCAGAGTATGAATCAGTAAAAATATTTGAGTGCTGGTTCACCATCCATGTTTTTAATTTCTGCTGGATTAATTAAATGCTTTTCTTTGGAATTGACTCAAATAAGTTCTAAATTATTTGATGACAAGGGCTATGTGTCTACTTTTGCTGTTGTATGTTGCTGTTCCCCAACACCAGAGACATAGCCAGAGCATTCTGTGCAGACTCCACACCTGATAGACACACCGTATACAAGAAATATGATTCATGACTTAGCAACTCCCCGCTTTTTCCATTACTGGGCACAAAAGCGAAAAATTGGCATTTATTCGTGAACTTCAAGCCAGTATAGTTACTAACCTATGCTGTCGTGAACTTCCAGATTATTAACTGCTGGCTTCCTGTTTCCCTTTGCATTACTTCTTTGATTTCTAAGAATCTGCCCCCACCAGTAATTTTTGGAGGTTACTTGAATGTCATTGTCGTATTTTGTAAATTACACCAGGTTCAAATGGATGAAAAACCACCAAGTTTCAGGTAACTACTTTCAATGTTCAAGTACATAATGCAAGGATATTTACAAATAAAAAAAAAAGAGAAAGAAGGAGGAGAGGGAGGGAGGAAGGGAAGAAGGGAAGGAAGGGAGGGAGGAAGAGAGGGAAGGAGGGAGGGAGGAAAGAAGGAAAAAAGAGAGGAAAGGAAAGGAAAGGCCCCTAGGTCTTAAGCTCTGTGATTAACTGCCCTCATTTCTTTTTGGCTATTCCTGTTGACTAATAGGGGTGGAAAGAATGACATAATCTTTTACTTCTTGCCATTTTTTAAAGGAAATGCAGAGTTGTTTAGAAATGGACACCAATGTTTATTAATAAAGGGAAAACCAAAGCACTTATCTATTGATGGGTTGGCCCTAAGAAAAGAACCTAGGAGCTATCCAAATTTATATGATACAGGAGCATCAAAACTCAGACCTACCTAAAATTATCATTTCCACCAGCCTGCCCAAGTACTTAGAATTCCTGTCACTGGACTCATTGCTGTGCATTAATACAGCATTCACAGAAGCCCATTACTATGCAGACACAATTCATTTACTCAGGGATATCCCTTTTTCTCCGGTTAGCCAAGAGCAGGACCTGGTTCAGAGCAGATTGTCTGAACCAAAAGAGGGTACAGACTTGAGTAAAGAGGATGTGAGAGAAATACCAGGAAGCCAGGGAGGCCCTAAGAACACTGGATGCGGGAAGTAAGGCCCAACCTAATTGAGCAAGATGATACTGAAGATTTTGCCTTTTTTGAAATTGGGCATGAAACCTGGCATGCCTATTAATGAACAACTCTTAAAGGTTTCTCTACAATTAGCAACTCTCAAAGGAATTTAGATGTATACTCCCTGACTTAAACATACAGAGATGCAGCCTGTATTCTAAAAATAAGTGTATAATTCATTTATTCTGATACACTTTTAGAAGTGAGACCAACACAGGTGTTAGAAGACAGATACTCTCACTTCCAGCTAACACAGAGTAACAGGGACCAGACTTACCCTCCCACCATCCACACAGACACACGCATAGACACACACACTTGAAACAATGATTGTCAAGACGCTGAACATTAGAAAGTGAAGGATAATGATGCCCCCAGATGATTCTTTTAAATAGACTTTCTCTTTTAGACCATATATACCCATAACCCCTCCAACCTCTTCCCAGACACACTATCAATACCTCACACCAAGTGGTACATCCGTTACAATCAACTTACATCCACACATCATTATAAACTGAAACTCACTGTTTAGATTAGAGTTCACTCTTGGTGTTTTACTATCTATGGTTTTTGACCAATGTAAAATTTAATATATCCATCATTATTATATCATGCAGAAGAGTTTAGTTTCACTGCCTTAAAAATCATCTGGGCATCTCCTAATCATCCCTTTCTCCCCGGCAGCCCTCGGCAACCACTGATCTTTATACTGTCTCCATAATTTTGCCTTTTCTAAAATGTCATATAGTTGGAATCACAGTATGTAGTCTTTTCAGATTGGCTTCTTTTACTCAGTAATATGTTTTATTACATAATTACTTTTGCCTGTTTTTAATCAGGTTCATTTTCTTATTGTTGAGTTTTAAGAGTTCTTTGTGTATCTTGAACAATAGTCTTTATCCAATCTGTCCTTTTGGAACTATTTTCTCCCAGACTGTATTTTCTCCATTTTATTGCCTTTACTCCTTTGTCAAAGGTTGGCTGATTACCTGAAGTAATGCATTCATAACTGTTTCGCATATATGTATTTATCTAAGGATAAATGAAAAATACACTTTAATTGGGAAAATTACTGATATCTTATTAGAAAATCATTAAAAATCACAACTTTTTAAAAGGAAGAGTTTTGATGCTTTTAATTATAAGAATTATTGGCTTAGCACTCATAGCTCAGTGATTACAGTGCCAGCCACATGCACCGAGGCTGGCAGGTTCCAGCCTGGCCTGGGACAGCTAAACAACAATGACAGCTGCAAAAAAAAAAAA
>NW_003852465.1:5931049-5950090 GCF_000181295.1 Otolemur garnettii
GTCCTAGCTACTTGGGAGGCTGAGGCAAGAGAATTGCCTAAGCCCAGGAGTTGGAGGTTGGTGTGAGGTGTGTGATGCCACAGCACTCTACTGAGGGCACTAAAGTGAGACTCTGTCTCTACAAAAAAAAAAAAAACCTTAATCCATGACCTCTCTTTCCTTCGCATTCCTCAACCAACTCTTAGCAGGCCCCATCAACTCTAATTTCACTATAAATTCCAATGTCAGTGACTTCCCACCACTTCCATTATCCCTAGTCTGGATTGTTATAATAGACTAATGACTCTTCGATTTCTAGTATTGTTCTCCCATAGCAACCTGAGTGATTTTCTTTAAAATATACATATTGCAGCATTCCCTTGCTCTCAAATCTCCAAAGGCTTCCTCAGACTAAATCCATCTGTCTCACAATGGCACATGTAGATCAGCTGGCTCTCCCTACCTCTCTGATTTGTTTCCTACCACTCTGCCTTTTGCTCAGATCACGGTAGCTAACATTGGCCTTCTTGCTGATCCTCAAAGATGCCCTGTTTGTTTTTACATCAAGGCCCACTAAGGACTGAATTGTGCCTCTCCAACCAAATTTATATCTCCCCTAGTGAGATGGAAGTTAGGCCTTTGGGAGATAATTAGGTTTATATGAGATCATGGTGGTGGGGCCCTCATGAAGGGACCAGTGCCTTTATAAGAAGTGATAACAGAAAGCTGGCTTGCTCACACTCTTGTGTCCCTGCCATGCAAGAACAAAGCAAGAAGACACCTACCCACAAGCCAGGTGGACAGCCTTTGCAAAAGCCCAACAATGCTCCATCCTGATTATGGACGTGCAGCCTCCAAAACTGTGAGAAAATAACTTTCTGTTGGTTAAGCCACTTAGTATATCGTATTTTGTTGCAGAGCTCAAGCAGAGTAAGACTCTTTTCAGGGTGCTAGGCCTGTCCCTCACCTTGCAGAGTCCAAGGCAAAACTGGAAATAGAGGTTCTATATCTCATGTTTAAAATGATAAGGCAAAATATAAAATACCAAATAAAATGTATTCTATCCTCTTGCCTTGACAAATAGACTATGATGACAATATATTGTATTAAGTATAATATGATGAAATTTAATAATTTTATGCATGTCTAGGTGTTTTATTGATGGAAGGGCAATGCTTATATGAGGAAAAAGATAAAAACATATACTTCATAAATCATTATGTATTTTAACTCATTAAACTTTTACTCTAATTTCAGCAATATCGCCATGTTTTTATAATCAAGATTTTTA
This sequence comes from Otolemur garnettii, assembly GCF_000181295.1. Taxonomy (NCBI): domain Eukaryota; kingdom Metazoa; phylum Chordata; class Mammalia; order Primates; family Galagidae; genus Otolemur; species Otolemur garnettii. The sequence goes on from NW_003852465.1 coordinate 5,932,320, forward strand.
CATAATGTGTCTGTTGTTGGCCTTACTGATTTAAAACTTTAAAATAAAATGTAATTATATTCAAAATGTATAAAATTTGAAAATATTTTATAAAAACATTAAATGTAAAAATATTTTAAAAATTTTTAGGTGTTTAAAGAAATTATTTGAAAAAAATTTTAAATATCTACTAAAACTCAAAGGCACGTTATAAACATTAACTCATTAATGTCAAAATTTTAGTCATTCTCAGGCTCTTGTCCATGATCTGCCCTGAGATGCACTATAGTCCTGTGAAGTGCCCACGTGCCCTCCAAGGTCCTGCATCCTGCTCAGGTGCTGATCAAGGCCCCTCAACCTATCTGGCACCATCAAAGTACAGAAATCCACCAAGGCACTTGCCAGGATTCCACAGCCTGCTCAGGTACCCACCAATTTCCTCAACCCATCCAGGCATGGGCCAAGGTCTTATGACCCTCACTGCTGTTGGCTGTACCCCCATGGTGTACCCAGGCACTGGCCAAGATCATACTGTCTGCCTCTATAAAGAGGGATTTGCCCAGCCCCTAGCAACAGCTTCCAACAGTGCCCTGGAGACCAACCCACTAATATGAATAAATATCCTCCAGCAACAACTTTGACTGTGACAACCACAGGGGAATAGGACAATGCAGAAGAACAGCTGCATTACACCTCTCAGGGTATCTGCCCTTCTTCGTCAGGTCATGCAACCAGAGTAGGACACAGAAGTGTGATCTAGGCTGGCTCAGTGGCTGCAGCACAGTGGTTATGGCACCAGCCACATACATCAAAGCTAGCAGGTTTGAACCTGGCCCTGGGCAGCTAAACAACAATAACAACTGCAACAGAAAACAGCCAGGCATTGTGACGGGTGCCCATAGTCCCAATTACCTGGGAGGCTAAGGCAAGAGAGTTGCGTGAGCCCAAGAGTTTGAGGTTGCTTTGCACTGTGACATCACAGCACTCTACCGTGAGCAACATAGTAAGACTCTGTCTCAAAAAAAAAAAAAAAAAAAAAAAGTGCGATCTAGGGAACCTCTGTTCTTTCTCACTGAGTAGGAGAACTTTCAGCAAAGGAGAACAGGTACACCACAAACCTGTCAGCCCTGAGCTGAGAGAAGAGGTTTTAGATGAGAAGAAAACAGCCAAGGAATTCTGGAAAAATTAAAAAAACAAGTTAGTTCAACACCCCCAAAGGATCACAATAGATCCACATCAATAGACCTTAAGCAAAAGGAAATTATTGAAATGTCAGAAAAGGAATTCAGAATGTAGATGGCAAATAGTATTGATGGGATTGAACAGAAACTTGAAGGCCAATGTAAAGAAACCAAAAAATAATTCAGGGCGTGAATGAAAAATATAAAGAACTTATTAAATAGATAGATATAAGAAAGGATATAACTGAATTTAAAGAAATGAGAGTCATTTAGGGAATTAAAAGATACAGTAGGACCATACCTGGCCCAGGACATAAGTTTTAAAAGAAATTTTTTCAATGAAACATTGATGGTTGCTGTGATGGTCGTCTCAGAGAGAAGATTTGATATGCATTTTATCTTTGCTCTGTTAGAAAACCATGTGAAAACAAACATGTATGTTATCTGTTGAGTGTTAAAATAAATTAACCTCAAAAAAAAAAAAAAATACAGTAGGAAGTTTTCACAACAGGCCATACCAAGCAGAAGAAAGAATCTCAGAGCTTGAACAAGAGCCTTTTGAACTATCTAAGTCATTCCAGCATGCAGGAAAAAACAAAAAAAGAAGAATGAACAATCACTCAGAAAAAGATGGGACTGTGTGAAACAAGCTAATATATAAATCATAAATATCCTGAAGGAAGAAGAAAAAAAAGAAAACAAATGAATGTTAATCCCATTTGAGGGAATAATCTGGTATTGCCAGTGGTTCAGATATCCAGATACAAGATAGTCATTGAACTACAGGAAGGTTCATAGCAAATAGAACATCTCCAAGACATATAACCATCAACCTGGACAAAGTAAAAATAAGGAGAAAATTATACACGTTTCAGGATGAAAGAAACAAATAACCTAAAAGGGAAAACCTATTCGTGAGTGGAGACCTTACAAGCCAGAATAGCTGAGGGCCCTATTTTTAGACTTAAACAGAACAAGTGCTAGCAAACAATTTTGTGTCCTACAAATCTAAGTGTCACCAATGACAAACACTAAGGAATTCTGTCACCACTAGACCTGCCCTGGAGGAAATGCTCAAAAGTGCATTATACACAGAACAGCACAATAGATAATTACCAGTATAAAAACACCCAAGAGTTAAAGCTCACAACTCTTGTAAGACAACAGCACAAGAGAGAGAAAGCAAAACAATAAGGTATCATCCCACGTCGTGAACAGAAGAGCATCCCACATATCAATATTAACACTCGATGTTAGTAGTCTGCATGTTCCACTTAAAGGACATAAGCTGGCTGAATGAGTGAAAAAACACAACCCAAATATTTTCTGCATCCAAGGAAAGCATCTAAACCACAAGAACTCACAAAGACTCAAGGTAAAGAGATGAAAAAAAAATTACACTAAAATGGAAACCAAAAGCAAGCAGATATAACCATTTTCATATCAGATAAAATAGACTTTAAGTCAACAACGGTTTTTTTAAAAAGGCAAATATGTTCTTTATATAATGATTAAGGTACCATTTCAACAAGAAGACATAACAATCCTAAATATATACACACCTAACACAGAACTCCAAAATTCATAAAGCTAATTCTACTAAATCTAAACAAAGAAATAAACAATAGCTTCTTGAGTGCTGGGAATTGCAACACATTGGTGACAAAATAGGACAGATCATCAAAGCAGAAATAATAAATGAGACTCTAGATTCTGGATCCATGAGTATGCCTTTTTTACTAAATCCAAATTTTACAGAACAAATCCTTTCAGTAAAGGATTATTACTATTTATTAAAGGATTTGTTGTGTAAAATTTGGATTCATTTGTGAGGCCACACTTGGGGATCTGAAGGGCCACATGAGGTCTTGAGGCTACAGTTTCCCACCCCTGCTCTAGAACAAATGGGCCTAACAGACATTTACAAAATATTCTACTCCAAAACAACTGACATACATTCTTCTCATCAATACATGGAACATTTTCCAAGATTGATCCTATCTTAGACTGCAAAGCAAGTCTCAGAGAATTAAAAGAAGTCAAACTATATCATGCCATGTATCTTCTCAGACCACACTGGAATAAAACTAGAAATAAATTCCAAGAGAAACACTCAAAAATACATAGTCATAGAAGTTAAACAACCTATACTGACTGATCCTTGGGTAAATGATGAAATTAAAATGGAAATCAATAGATTCCTTGAACTGAATAACAAAGAGGAGTGGCACCTGTGGCTCAAGGAGCAGGGCACTGGCCCCATACGCCAGAGGTGGCGAGTTCAAACCCAGCCCCAGCCAAAAACTGCAAAAAAAAAAAAAAAAGAAGAAGAAGAAGTAACAAAGAGGACATAAGCATTTAAAATCTATGGAATACAGAAAAAGCAGTCCTAAGGGGAAAATTTATAGCATTAAATGCCCACATCAGAGAGACAAACACTACAAATTAACAATCTAATGTCACATTTCAAAGAAGTAGAAAAAGACAAACAAATCAAAGCTCAGAGCAGAACTAAATAAAGTGGGAACAACAAAAAAAATAAAAACTAATAAAGAGGATCAGTGAAGCAGAACATTGGCTTTTTGAAAAAGATAGAACCAATCAGTAGACCACTAGCAGATTAATCAGAAATGGAAGCTAAAGCACCTGCAACAAATAACTAGTACCTATGCTATAGAAATTATCTCATAACATTAAGAAGGAGGGAATACTCCCTAATTACTTCTATAAAGTTAGTATCGCCTTGATACCAAAGCCAGGAAAGGACAAAAAAAAAGATAGCCAACTACAGACCAATTTCCCTTATGAACATAGAGGCAAAAATTTTCAACATAAAATTAGCAAATTAAATTTGACAACACATCAAAAGGATAATTTACCATGATCAAGTGGATTTCATTTCAGGAATGCAAGGATTCTTTAGCATACACAAATCAATAAACATTATTCACCACATAAACAGGAACAAAAACAAAATATGATCATCTTAATGGAAGCAGAAAAAGCATTCAATAACATCCAGCACCATTTCATGATAAAAAACCCTTAATAAACTAGGTATAGAAAGAACATGTCTCAAAATAAAAGCCATATATGACACAGCCAACAACATACTGAAAAAGTTGAAAGTACTTCCTCTAATAACTGGAACAAGACAAAGATACCCACCATCTCCACTTCTATTTAGTATAGGATTAGAAGTCTTAGCCAAAGCAATCAGGCAAGAGAAAGAAATGAAGTCAACATGGGGAAGAAGATGACACCACCACACTTTAGCATAGGCAATATGGCAAGATCTTGTCTTAAAAAATGAAAAAGATATATATATTGACAGAATTGATTTAAAAATATGACCCAAGTACAGGTAGACCCTCAGTTACAAATATATGACTGACATATGACTCACATTTACAAACAGAGGCTATTACAGATAATAAATAGGTAAATATACCTGCTCTAACTTACCTATAAATTCAACTTAAGGACAAACCTACAGAACCTATCTTATTCATAACCCAGGGACCACCCATATATATGACTTACAAGAAATTTTACCCATAAAGACACAAATACACATAGACTGATATTCCACACAAATAGAAACCAAACATAAGCAGAAGTAGCTATATTTTATATCAGATAAAACAGATTTTAAATCAAGCAAAAGATAAAGTTTATTATATAATGATAAAGGGATCATTCTTCAAGAATATATAATGATCCTAAATATATTTGTACCCAATATCAGAGCACTCAGATTCACCAAACAAATATTTCTGGATCAAAGAAAGAAACAGACAGTGACACAGTAATAGTGAGAGATTTCCACAGCCCAATCACAGCACTAGATCGATCATCAAGACAGAAAATCAATGAGGAAACATTGGATTTAAATTGGACTTTACAGCAAATGGGCTTAACAGACATTTACAGACTACTCTACCCCACAACTACAAAATATACATCCTTTTCATCAGCACGTGAAACGTTCTCTAAGACAGACCCCATTTTAGGCCACAGAATAAGTCTCAACAAATTCAAAAATAATAAAACTCTATCAAGTATTATACCTTCTCAGACAACCATGGAATAAAGCTAGAATTTTACACATAGAGGAACTTCAGAAATGATACAAATATATGGAAATTAGACAACATGCTCATGAAAGGTCACTAAGTCAATGAAGAAATAAAAACAGAAATTTAAAATATTTGGAAACAAATGAAAATGAAAATACAACATACCAAAACCTGTAGGATACAGCAAAAGTAATACTAAATGGGAAATTTGTAATATGAAATGCCCACATCAAGAAAGTAGAAAGATCATATATTAACAACCTAACATGGCACTTCAAGGAACTTTGAAAATAAGAGCAAACCAAACCCAAAGTTTGTAGAAGACAAAACATAACAGAGCACCACAGAACTAAATGAAATAGCAAAAACCAACACAAAAGATCAACCAAACAAAAAATTAGTTCTTTAAAAAGAAAAACAAAATGGATAAGCCACTAGGTAGATTAACCACACAAAAAAAGCGGGAAAATCCAAATTAACAATCATAAGTGGAAAAGCAGAGATTAAAACATATAACAGAGAAATACAAAAGATCATCTGGGACTACATTACATATTGTGAACAATATACTCATGAACTAGAAAACCTAAAGTAACTGATGAATTTCTGAAAATATACAACCTCATGAGATTGAACCAGGAAGAAGTAGAACTCTCGAATAAAATAATAAAGAGTAGCAAGAATGAATCAGTAACTTAAAAATACTCCAACAACAACAAAAAAGGTAAAGACAAGATAGAGTCACAGACAAATTCTATCAGACAAAAAACTGGTGTCAATCCTATTGAAACTATCCTAAGGAAGAAGGGGGGAATCCTCCCCCAACACATTCTATGAAGCCAGCATCAACCCAATACTAAAGCCAGGAAAGAATGCAACAAAAGAAGAAAACTATAGATGAATATCTCTGATGAACATAGACCCCCAAACCCAAAAATCCTCCACAAAATACTAGCAAACAATCCAATAGCACATCACAAAGGTAATTCACCAGCAATGCAAAGATGGTTCAATATCTCCAAGTTTATAAATGTATTCACTACAGGAAAAGAATTTAAAACAAAACCATTTAATCATTTGATCATCTCAATAGATGTAGAAAAAACATTTGATAAAATCTGGCATACCTTCATAATAAAACTCAAAAAAAAAATGCACAGTAGAGAAAGAACATAAAATACTAAAAGCTATAGGACAAATTCATAGTCAACATCATGCTGAATGGAGAAAAGCTGAAAGCAGAACTAAAGAAGAACTAAGAACTAAAACAAGATAAAGATGCCCACTTTTACCACTTCTATTCATTACTTCTTTAGCTAGAAGTCTGAGCCAAAGCAATTAAGTAGGCAAGAGGAAAAAAAGAAAGGTCATGCAAGTTGGAAAAGAGAAAGTCAAATTATCTGTTTGCTGATGGTATGCTCTTGTATCTAGAAAACCGCCTAGATTTGATAAATGAATTCAGCAAAGTCTCAGGTTATAAAACCAACACACAAAACTCGATAGCTTTCTATACACCAACACCAACACTGAGAACTAAATCAAGAACTCAATCTCCTCTACAATAGCTACAAAAAAAAAAAAAAGAAGAAGAAGAAGAAATGAAATACCTAGTAATAAATTTAACCAAAGATGTGAAAGATCTCTGCAAGGGGACCTACTGATGAAGGACCTAATGGGTGACACAAATGGAAAAACATTTCACACACAGTTCAGAAGAACTGATATTGTTGAAAATGTCCATACTGCCCAAAGCAGTCTATAGATTCAGTGAAATTTCTATAAAAATATCAATATAGAAAAAAATAATCCTAAATTTCATATGGAACCGAAAAAGAATCCAAACGGCCAAAGCAACTGTAAACAAAAATCACAAAACTGGGAGCATCCCATTACCTGACCTCAAATTATATTACAAAGCTACAAAACAGCCTGGTATGAACATAAAGGTAGATACGTAGATTAGTGAAACAAAACAGCCCGGAAAGAAGACCACACACCTACAGACAACAGATTTTTAACCAAGCAGACAAAAACATGCACTGAGGAAAGGACCCACTATTCAATAAATGGTGCTGGAGAAATTGGATAGTCACAGCCAGAAGAATGAAACTATCTCTCACTGTATACAAAAATTAACTCAAGATGGATTAAAGACCTAAATAGAAGACCTGAAACAAGAAAAATCCTAGATGAAAACCTAAGAAAAACTCTACTGGACTTTTTATGACTGAGACTCCAAAAGCAAATGAAATAAAACCAAAAATGTATAAATGGGACTTAATTAAACAAAAAAGCTTCTGCACAGCAAAAGAAATGATCCACAGAGTAAATATATGCCCTAGAGAATGGGAGCAAATGTTCACAATCTATGTGTCTAACAGAGATCTAGTATTCAGAATCTACAAGGAACTCAAACAAATCAAGTAAAAAACTATTAAAAAGTGGGCGATGACGGTATGAACATGTCATTTTTCAAAAGAAGGCATACAAATAGCCAATCAATCTATGAAAAAATGCTCGACATCACTAATCATCAGAGAAATGCAAATTAAAGCCACAATGAGATACCATTTACTCTAGTCGGAATGGCCATTACTTAAAAGTTAAAAAATAATAGATGTTGCCAGGGATGCAGTGGAAAGATGCACATACAAAAAACATATACATCCACTGTGGGAATGCAAATTAGTATATCTCTATGGAGATTGGTATGGAGAGTGGTATGGAGAACTGAAAGTAATCTACCTTTCAACCCTGCAATCCCCCGACTGAGGATCTACCCAGAAGAAAAGAAATCATTATATCAAAAAGATACCTGCACTCCTAAGTTTATTGCACACAATTCCCAGTCACAAAGATAGGGGATCAACTTAAGTGTCCAGCAACTGATAAGTTGTGTAAGAAAATGTGGTGCAGGCTCGGTGCCTGTAGCTCAGCAGCTAGGGCGCCAGCCACATACACCGGAGCTGGCAGGTTCGAATCCAGCCCGGGCGACCAAACAACAAGGACAACTACAACCAAAAAATAGCTAGGCATTGTGGCGGGTGCCTGTAGTCCCAGCTACTTAGGAGGCAGAGGCAGGAGAATTGATGGAGAAGAAAGAAAGAGAGAGAGAGAGAGAGAAAGAGAGAGAAAGAGAGAGAAAGAGAGAAAGAAAGAAAGAAAAAATGTGATGCACACCCCACACACACACACCGCGGAGTACTACTCAGCAATAAGAAAAAATGAAGTAATGTCTTTTGCAGCCACTTGGATGGAACTGTAAGACACTATTCTAAGTGAGGTAATTCAGGAAAAGAAAAATAAATGCTGCATAGTATTGCTTAGAAGACAGACTAAACTACGGCTAGGCAAGGGCACACAGAGTGGTACAATGGACATTAAAGATTCACTGGGGGTAGGGTGGGAGGGAGTGAGGGAAGAAAAATTACCTGTGGGGTACAATGTGCACGACTTGGAGGATGAGTACACCAGCCTGTAGTTCACCACTATGCAAATAAATACATGAACGGAATTCAACTCACACCCCTAACTCTATTTAAATAAATAAACAAGCTGGGTATGGGTAGCACACTTCTGTGACCCTAGCCACTCAGGAGGCTGAATTAGGAGATCACTTGAGCCCAGACATTAGAGTCTTCAGTGAACTATGACTGCCCTATTGTACTCCAGCCTGGGTGACCGAATGAGATCCTGTCTCAAAAAGAAAAGAATGTGTTTTATGTTCCGTATGTAAAAACGTTACTGGCACAAATCGGAAGGTACAAAAAATTGACCTGAAAGAATATAATAGAAAATGATAATTGAGCTGGATATTAAGAATAAATGAAATTTACTCACAAATGGCAGCGCTCATAGCTCAGTGCATAGGGCACTGGCCACATACACCAAGGCTGGTGGGTTCGAACCCAGCCCAGGCCTGCTAAACAACAATGACAACCACAACCAAAAAATAGCTGGGCATTGTGGCCGGCACCTGTAGTCCTCCCTACTTGGGAAGGTAAAGCAAGAGAATTGCTTGAGCCCAAGAGTTTGAGGTTGCTGTGAGCTGTGACACCACAGCACTCTACCGACATAGTGAGACTCTGTCTCAAAAAAAAAAAATTATTCACAAATGATAGCATAAAATAATTAGCATAAAAGAAGCATAATTGCTATCACTGGACTTAATGGAGAAGATAATCAAAGTATCCTTCTCAAGTAGTTAGAACAACAAACCTCACTATACTAAAAGATTTAGAAAGTATAAATGTGTATCACAAGGTCATGGTTATTTTCTATTTGATTTATCCATGATAAAACTCTGAAATAAGTCTTGAGCCATACCAGCTATCTATGATTAAGTCAGATGACTTCTGAAATATCCCTTCTGTATTTCCATGTTTTAGCTCTCTAGGCTGCCAAGATGAAAATGAAGCTGAAATGCTGAGAAGAACCAAGAAAAGGCTATAAACCATTGTTCACTGTCTTTCTCTTCAAAATAATACAATAGAAAGAGAATCCATAAAATAATTCCACTTTGGTACCATCTATTTTAGGCAATCTCATTCTGGCATTTTTATTCTATGCCAGAAATGAGCATAGAATTGCTCATTCTATGAGCAATTTGACATTGCTAACTTTTTACTCAATACTCACTGAATATTAAAAAGGAACAATTTTGAGATCAAGCATTCAGCAGTGGGATTCGGCTCAGAGAAGCAGCTACGGCTCAGGTTCTGAAGTCAGTCCCATCCCATTCCTCTGCTTTGAGCAATTTTAACACATTGGGATGTATCTTTCCATAAGTCTTTCTGTGTCTACACGTGCACATGCATACACATTCACACACACGCATGCCTTACCTTTAAACATGTCTGGTCTTTTTTTAATAAAATTAAATCCTATTACCCATATTATTTAGCCTCTTGATTTTTTCATTTTACAATGTATCATGGATATTTTTCTAAGTCAATGACCATAGACTCCTGTAAATATTTGCCTGATATTCTATAGCATAAATAAGTCCTGCTCTATTCAACACTTGTCCTAGGGGTGGATATTTGGGTTATGTCTTAGTCTTTTTTGTGACTATCTGAGACTGGGTAATTTCTAATGAACAGAAATGTGTTTTGATAGGGTTCTGGAGGCCATGATGACCAAGATCTATAGGGTGCTTCTGGTAAGGGCCTCTTTCTGCATCATCCCTTGGTGGAAGGATGGGAGGGCAAAAGAGCTTGGGGGAGAGGGTCTAATTTATCCTTTTATAGGGAACCCCCTCCTCAAATAACCAAGTAACTCCTGTGATAATGGCATTAATTCATTCATGAGGGCAGAACCCTCATGAGAGAATCACCTCTTTAAAGTCCCATCTCTCAACACTAACTTTCCAATCCATGAATTTTGGAAGACATGTTTAAACCACAGCAAGGTGTTTCCAAGATTTGGGGTACTACTATTTTTTAATGTAGCAATTACAGTTTCACTCATCTTTTTTCTTAAAAACTAGTGCTTTTATTTATATTAGATAGATTCCTAGATGTACCATTTCTAGGTCAAAAACATGTACATGTACTACCCAATGACATTCAAACATGTTTTCATAGTTCACATGGTACGTAATAGGTATCCATTTCCCCCACACCTTTGCCAAAGTGGATTTGATTGATTTATTAAAATGATATCTCTTTATTTCCCTAACAAACATACCTCTGACTACCACTGAGACACAGCATCTTTTCACCTATGTATTGGCTATTTGTGTTTCTGTTTCTCCCCTGAGAATTGCTAGATCAAACTGTGTACCGGTTTTTCTGCTGCGTTGAATATTTCTTATCTTTTATCCATTTGCAAAGGTAATTATTATAAGGGAAATCAACACTTTGTCATATATCCTGCAAATATTCTTTCCCAGTCTACCATTTGTTTTTTGATTTTATAACGATGCCTTTTGCCACTCAAAAATTTTATGTAGTCAAGTCAATCCATTTCTTTAATGGTTTCTGGATTTTTCTGTCTTGACCTACCCTCCTCCCAAGATTTCCTTCATTATAGTTCAGTGTTTTATAGTTACCTATCTTTGTACTTAGGTCACTTATACAGCTAGAATTTCTTTTTGTATTGCTTATAAGTTCCAAGTCTATTTGTGTCTTTCAGGTGCATATGCCATTATTTTAACATTATTTAATAAGGTCGTTCTAAATTGAATGGTCAGCATCATCCTATACTAAGTTCTTATTTTGAGTATTTGAATTTTGAATCAGTTTCTGTGCTCTCTGCTCTGATTCATTGGTTAACTTTTTCATTCTTGAGCCACTATTCACATTATTTTGATTGTAGTAGCAATAAAGGAGGTTTTAATATCTGGTTTGCTAAGTTCACCTCTACTACTTGTTTTCTTTCACAATTTTCTTGACAGCATTTGTGTACTTATCCTTCTGTATGAGCTTCAGAATTTTTTGACCCATTAAAAACAACAACAGTAATAACAATGAAATACTGATAACTGTCTTAAATTCATGTACAAATTTGGGGATATTAGTGATATTCCCTACTCAGGTTTTAAACACATGAGTAACACAAGGTAGACAGGAAAGCTGAAAAGTTCTGAGACTTGCCTTGCAAGGCCACATGTTAACTAGCAAAAGACACAAACTACCTTTAACATCTCTCTGGTACCATTTCATTCATATGTGAGAAACACTTTTCATTCATACATGAGAAAGAAAGTGTAAACTACATTGCAGCTTAACCATTTACAAGGCTGTCAGACACAAGCAGAACTTGACCAACTATCGCACTAGTTTCCAAGCAAACTGTTAGCTTTTATCCCGGTAAATTGTCATTCCTCAAATGATCTAGATAGAATGAGAATAAACTTCCACTGATGAAGCACCAGGAAGACTCTTGGCTCAAGCATATCTTTACTGATAGGAAATTCTCTCATTACAGATTGTTTTCCATTTAAAAATGTATTCTCCTAAACTGTAAATACCCTTACAAAGATTACCATCCATATTGGTGAGCACTGATTTAATCACTGTTCTTTTAACAACCAGCTGGCAAAGTCCCTACTGAAACTACAGCATTTCTTTTAGAAGGGTGGGACAGGGAGAAGGGTCTTAGGAAATGGGAGGCCCCTTTACCAGAGCCTGGTTAAGCAGAAGGCTGAAGGGACATGGGGAGGCTGGAAAAGGGGAGGAGATGGACAGGCTCCAGGACCCCAGAGCTAGGAGATGGGGCAAAGTAAGAGCCACCGGACCACATCAGTTACTTCACACCGGGGCTAAAACCTTCTGCCACCACTGAGTGACACACAAAGCAAGTCACATCTAGCAAATCAGACGCCTGGCCTTGCTCTGCTCTGCCTTTCTAGACAGCACTTGTTACCCTCCTGTGCTCACGGCAGCCACCTCTTCCCTTAACTGACAGTCTGGTCACCATTTGCCATCTTTCCTACTCAGAAATAATGCCCTTTTCAGAACATTTCAAAAAATAAAGGAACAGTCAGAAAGTTAGTTTTAACTAATCCTACCCTGAAGCTAGGAACTAATTGATATAAGATGGACCCAGTAAGCAGCTAATAGGAAACCGTAAGGAAGAAGCCAGTCAAATCACTAACTTATCAAAGCCCATTAATGGACCCCTGAGTGCTACTGAGCATCAGCCATGTGCAAAACGCTTAAGTGGAGTTTGTTTTTTTTTAATTATTCAGTTTAACAGACAGATACTGTGCCCATCACCTGAATGCCTAGTGCTTTGGTCTCATCTCCATCCTTTTTTTGTTCCTTTTTGTTCTTGACAAAAGAAAATAAGATTCTGACCTTCTTATCAAATCAGTGTGGTGAGTGATGTTGAGTGTAAATTTTCTACTCATTCTGCTCATGGGTTATGCATATTTCTTTAAACCACTGGCACAAAGGCACATTTATTTTATTTCCTGAAATGAAATCAATGGGTATGACATAAACTGATGAGTGAATCGTTTTCATTATAGAAAGAGGAATGTCAAATTATTATTCAAAAATGTCAGATAAAATATCAGATATTCATTAACTTATTAAGAAGATTGGCATCTATCCTAAATTTGCCATATGTGAGTATAATAGATTTACCTAAAACATTTTTAAGTAGAAAGAATATTTTTAAATGTGGTAACATGCCTATTATTTACAAGTTGGAAAGACATACCGCGATACTCTACACTAAATGCAATGATATTTTAATACAGCCAGGTGTCCAAAGTGATTTGTATTACACATATATCCCCCTTAAAAAATAAGCATTCCTAATTGTAAATAAAATCAGCACATTGTACCCCATAAAGGCATCAATGCACACATGATCTATGGGCCTATGACTTAATTTTTTAAAAAGCATAAAAAGTATTTTAAAACAACAACAAAAACTCATAAGAATGAAGTTTTGTGGAAGTGATGCTGGATTACAAGATGCAGGTCTTAGGTTTTATACCAGGTCATGACCTTGACCAGTGAAGATATTAAAGATGGCAATAGAAGATGAAAACGAGGGGAGGCACAGTAACAGGCCCTGAGAACCACAAAAAAGCTAACAAGTGCAAAGCATTCTCTAATTATACAGATTGGCATGCTGTACTGGGATGTGCCTACATTAAAATTTTTAATGCCAATGTCAAAGTTTAAATTTAATAAAAAAGTTCACAATTTGAACGATTTGGGGGCGGGGGCATTGTCAAGTAAATATGCCACCCTAAATCAATGTGGGTTTGTGAATTTATTTGGTTTTCTTAAAATGAGGTTGCTTTTCTGTGCATACATGGTAGTTTCCTGGCCGTTCACCTAATTGATTCAAAACATTCTGTCCTCAAAGATCCCCTCCCTGAATGCTCAGTCTGGAGTGAGTACTTGGAATTCAACCCCTCCTTGTCCTGGACACAGAAACCAAAGGCAGTGCTGCCACCAACAGGAAAACACAAGTCCCAGTATCTTCACATAAACTAAAAATCTCCATTTTTTCCTACTTCGAATTCTCATTAAGTGAGCCAGAGGATGAGCAACAGGAAAAAAAAAAAAACAATGGGAAAAAGCTCCTTGGATGCATGAAACTTAAATTTAAAACTAAACAAAAGCACATCCTATAAACAGCAAAAGAAAAAAAAAAGGCACCTGGAGTAGCAGGCTCGAAGGCAAATATTCTGAGTGCCAAGTGTGTTTTGGATATCACTGGTCATGACTAATCTTTGTTAAATATCTAGTAAGGAGTGTTCATGAAAATATGATTCCTCACCTACAGAACTCTCAGGACTAAAATACAAAGAAAACAAAAGCCAAAGGAAATGGCGACATGCATTGAATACAGAATTTGGTTGGCATAATACATGTTTATGCCTCTTACATTGTGTAAGAGGAGAGCTATAGAATGTCACTCCATTTGCTGCAAGGCTTTGCTTCCGTTGCAAACGTACAGTTTCATGTTACAGGAATATCACTCGAAATTACCAGGAAAAATGAAATGACTAACATTCAGAAAGCATATGACATTTGTTGGAAGCTAAAAGACTTTTATAATTCTAAATGACAGTGGTACCTTGGAATCCAAACTTCATCCATTCCAGAACCACGTTCAACTTCCAAATCGTTGACGTTCCCAGTTTTCCCCTTTAAAATAATAGAAACAGGATTAATCCATTCCTGGAGCCCAAACACTTGAATTTTCAAAATGATTAGAACAGTAAATACGCTGGATTTTAAGGTAAATGTTAACAACTAATAATAGTTGATTACAGATACGTTAATAAAAGTAATTAATACAAGTAAATTCATAAAATTAAAAATATAAAAAACCTAAAAATATGAAGGCCTGTTTCGTGAAAATCGAACACTTGGTTTGCAACATCCCCCTCACTGTTCACGAACTCCTTAAACTCCTTTACAAATTTTTCTGCTGCTTCCCAGTTAGACCCGGCAGCCTCTGCATACATCACAATACTATGGATCCCAGGCCTTTCCTTAGGGTTCTCCAACCACCCCTCCTGGCTTTAAACTCCTCCTTTGGAGCGCTACGATCAGGCCTGCCTTTCACTAAATCATCGCGGAGGACCCTGGCGCTCTCACAAATTAACATCCCAGCGATCACCTCACCAGCCAGCAGTTTGTCATTAACCCAAACTAAGAGGCGTTTTTTCCATCCCCTCCACACTTTTCGACCTCCTAGAGGTCAGAGTCACAACCCCATTCACCACATCAGCTGCATTAAGAGCCTCTTCGTTTTTCAAACTCAAACAGTCGAGTTAGGCATCCTGAACGGCAGGATCAGCCACACCTGGACCACCTTCGTGCTTAGTGAGAAGATCTTTCTGAACTTCAACTGGAGCTCTAACCCCTGTCCTCTTACTCTTATTTTCCTCACTACACTTTTCAGGACCCATGGAGAATACATTTAGTTGTTCTTATATTTAAAAAAACACACACACACACACACAAAACAGGCACAAAAGCATAAAATTAGCAGCAAAAATCACATGAGATACTTTCACTACAGCTTCCGAGAACGAACGGAACGACAAAGCATATGGGTGGCCCGAGGGCTGGGGAAACGTACCCACAAAAACACACGAACCATGTGCTGGGTGTTCAGATTCCAAAGCAGTGTTCAGATTTCAGGCAAGATTTGCTCAGATTTTTCATTTAGATTCCAAGTGTTCAAGTTCTGGGACATTCAGATTCTGGGGGCAATACTGTATCTTTATATAATTTATATAACATTTGTTATAATTGTATTTTAAGACTGGGACACAATTGACAATTAGGTGTATATAACCGTATAAAGCTTGTTAAACTCATATTCAAAGGCTCTCCAGTCCTCGATGTAGAACCTTTGTGGGCATTAGAGGAAGCTGAAGAATGCTCTTTCTGTAGTCACACCCTTCGACTAGAGTCAAACCCTCCACCTAGAACTCCCTTTGTCCCTTTCGTTCCCATATTCTGGCTAACTCTGGGGAGTGCTTCAACACTCTGCTTATCTGTCTTCTCCCCCAGACCCTTCCCTTCCCTGCCCGGAGTTCAGGTTGGATGTCTATCAAAAATTCTCCTGTAGAAACGGTGCTCACACCGGTCTGTCTTAGCACAGATCATGTTTTGTGTCTGTGTATGATCATCTGTTTCATCATATGACTCCCAATTACAAAGAGCAGGGAGTCATTTTCATTCATCTTTGAATCTTCATTGAATCTTCATGCCATGGCATACAGTAGGTGTCATGTATACTGAATCATAAAAATATGCTGGCGTGGCACCTGTGGCTCAAGGAGTAGGGCGCTGGCCCCACATACCGAAGGTGGCGGGTTCAAACCCTGCCCCAACCAAAAACTGCAACAAAAAAATATAAATAAATAAAAATAAAAATCTGCTGAACGAAAAATTGAAGAGTAAATTTGCTGTCCCTGGAGTGAACTCCGTAGGCTTGTCTGCTCACATTAGCGTGAGGTTCTAATCTACCAAAGTGGGCACTCATAGAGGAAGGATAATTCATGAGATTCCTTTGTTATTAACTATGTAAACAGAAATCTACACAAAGACAATTGCTTAAAACATTTTCTTTTTGACTAAGTATTAAAAATCCACCTGCATCTGATTTTTAATTTACTGATGAGCAGAGCAATACAACTTATAAGAGGACAGACAGAAAGACCGAGGAGTCATAAGCCATGCCTATTTGTCCCAAAGGGATGGCTTATTGGAGATGGATTAGCAAGCAACAATACCTTGGTCTAATCACATTTCAGGCCTCCTCAAATGTCCAGCTGTCCTTACTGGATGACACTTTTGTCTCTTCCTACTGTAACTCATATCCACACCTGCGTACCCTGAATTGGATTGATTTTTCATGTACTAAAAGGTATATGAACAGGTTGTCCAAAGACGCACTCATTAAAATTGACCCAGGCATAATGTATTTCCACGGCTGCCTCCGATACCAGATTTTCTTCATCATCCAAATTCATACAGACGGGGCAGCCCTTCCCACCACCCAGGGTAGAATTTCAGCATTATTCTTAGTATGACTATTTTAGTGAAATTACATGCTGCTATTGCTTTTAATTATTATAACTTCTTGCACTTTATTTTTTTAACATCTTGCACTTTAAAAAGAAGCCAACTTCAGCGAGTATCAGGAAATACATGGCACTGAGTAAAACAACGATCACTGGTAAGTTCCCAGAAACTATTCCTGCTGCTGCTAATGTGTCTCTTGTTCACCTGGGAGAGAAAACTTATTTAACTAGCTAGGATTTTCATTTTAAATGCTGAAAATAAAAGAAAAAATTTCGAAGTGCTCAACCTAATAGTACGTGAAATTTCAATTAAGGGTAAGGTTACCCCTTAATCATCAGAGAAATGCAAATCAAAACTACTCTGAGATATCATCTAACTCCAGTGAGATTAGCCCAAATCACAAAATCCCCAAACCAGAGATGCTGGAGTGGATGTGGAGAAAAGGGAACACTCCTACACTGCTGGTGGGAATGTAAACTAATATGTTCCTTTTGGAAAGACATCTGGAGAACATTTAG
>NW_003852465.1:5950671-5953814 GCF_000181295.1 Otolemur garnettii
GGGGGGGGGGTAAGGTTACCACCAAGATAAAGCAGTATAGATAACTTGATAACATCTTCCTCATTCCTATGTCCGAGCAAAGTACTTTTACCTTTTTTGTTTAAAAGCATCTGATAAGTGAAGTATCTCAAGAATGGAAAAGCAAACACCACAGGTACTCTCTGATAAACTGGAACTAACTGAGGAACACACATGGACACAGAGGGAAGTAAAAGTCATTGAAAAATCAAGCAGGAGGGAGAGGGTGGGAGAGGAGGGGCAAAACCTACCTAACGGGAACAATGAACACCATCTGGGTGGTGGGCACACTTCACAGCCTGACTCATGCATTACCAAAGCTCTCTAGGAAACAGGAACATTTGTATCTCCGGGATACTCTGAAATTTTTTTAAAGAAGCATCCCCTTTAAAAGCAATGCATTAAGTTTTACTAGAGGGTAGTCTCATTCTTCCAGGATTTGATTAACATGTTTTCAACTGGTACTTCCCCTAGCTACGGGTGATAAATGGCCAACATAAAAGTTAGTCTAAGGCTGTGTAAGATTATGTGATTTGTGAATCACCAAAGAGGAACTAAATAATGGTTAATCCTGGTCCCAGAGCTCAGTAGAGGTTGTTGGGTTTTTAACAGCAGCAAAGGAGTACCAGGTTTTGATTGGGCAATAGATCTGAGTCCTCCTTGCAGCTCTGAGTCTGTGAGTTCCCTGAATTAGGCAATGAAGACTCCGAGATGATTTAGTCGAGGTCTCATGAGAAATCTCAGATTCTCAGTTTCTTTATCTGTAAAATGGGACTTTGTTGATGAGGATTAAATAAAATAAAGTATGTTAAAGTACTTTGTAAGTGATCAAGAGCCTGGCAAAACGTTAAATGATATGGTAATAACTTAAAGAATGGGTAGAATGTTTAATGAAGCAGTGGCTCACATTAAAATTTTTCTTTTATGTAATTAAAGTTTTATTTGAAAACACATTCAAACTTACAGAATAGTTACACAAATGAGAATAGCACCAAGAATGCCCATGTGCCATTCACTCAGATTCACCTGTTGATAACATATCTGCCCATTTTCAGACGTTCTCTTTCTCACTCCCTCTCTGGCTTGTTATTCCTGAACAACTTAAAGATAAATTACACACATCATGGCCATCACTCTTATA
The DNA here is from genome assembly GCF_000181295.1 of Otolemur garnettii. NCBI lineage: Eukaryota > Metazoa > Chordata > Mammalia > Primates > Galagidae > Otolemur > Otolemur garnettii. The sequence continues at coordinate 5,951,831 of NW_003852465.1, forward strand.
TATTTCAGTGTGTGTTTCAAAATAATAGGAGCATTGGTTTGCATAGCTTAAGTTTTCTATTTTTATTAATTTCGTATTGATTACAGTACTTTTATCTCATTTGCCTTCCATATTCCAATTTTGCCAGTTGACCCAATAATGTCCTTCATAGCATGTTTTTCTCTCTTTGAGGATTCAGCCTGGATCAGTTATTACCTTTGTTACATCTCTTTAGCTTCCTTTAAACATTTCCACGGCTCTTTGTCTTGTATGATGTTGATCTTTTTTAAAGACTAGAGTCCTCCATTTTTTTAACGGAACATTCCTTGTTCTTTGTTTCTCTTTTTAATGATTATATTCATCTATTAAAGGTACTATTTCGACCACTTGGACTATAGAAGCCATTCCTGAGGGTATAAAGAGTGAACACACAGTGCTTGGCACCATACCTGACGGGCCACCGGGATGAAGTATATTAATTCCTGTCCCCTTCTCTTCTGTCCCCGTTCTTCCCCTTCTTCTATTCTATTGATCCTTAAATGTGACATCAAACTTACCCTCCCTTCCTGTGACCAGAGCTAAATAGATCATGGACACAAGGTCATGTCTTTTCCCATGATTCCCACAACAGGAGAGCAAGACTAGGAAGAGCTCCTGGCTCTGACAGCCCCACAAAAGGGCATCACCAGCTTTCACTTCTGGTTCTAAATCATCCTTGAATGTCATGGTATCCTCCACCTTCCTAATTCCCTTAGTTTCTTCCTACTAAATGACTACTGCCCATCACGGCTGCCCTTCAGAGTGGTCAGCATGCCGTCTTGGACCTTATTTCCTTTGACCCTTAGAACAACCAAATGTGTTGGTTTTTATCCTCACCATTTCACAGATAAGGAGACAGAGGCTCAGACACACTAAGTGATTTTTTCCCCATAATCTGGTGCTTAGAGGGTAATAGATTCAGGCTGAAATCCAAGACTGTGGTTGCTTATCCAATGCATCCCCACTACCTCTTGATGCCTCTTGGTGGTAACATTGTTCCTGCAGATCCTGGGTATGGTGGCATATGCTCTGACTTGATGGCCAAGGCATAGCACGCTGAGGTCAATCTCTACCGTTCCTTTCATGGAAAATAGTAGAGTTATTTTAAATGCCACACTTAGGGCATGTGGTTCTGAAACTATTATTTAAACCAACTTAAAATTGGCAAATACATAAAAAATATATTTGTCGTAATATGTATTTAGCAAATTTGCAAGGAATATATAGCTCCAAGAAATTTCCCAGAAGTGTTCATCAAAACTAGGCTGAGGTCTCAAGAGTAAGAGCTTTTAAATGAGTCTACATTGTAGGGATGCTAACTTGCAAATACATGCAGTCATGAAAAACATCAAACGGGAAACAGGGAAAGAATCTAAACGATTTCTGCTCAGCTTCCTTATTAACAGGACTGCACATACTCATTAAAAAAATTTAGGGATACACAGAATTTTGGGGGGGGCACTAACTACCTCATTTTGCAAATGTGAAAACTAAGAGATAGTCTTAAGTTTTTTTTAATAGAACCACACATTTATTTTTCAAAGACCCCAGTGTAATTCAGTGGTAAAAGGCTAGACTTTTCAACAAATAGCTCTCAAAGAATTAGATGTTAGTATATAAAAATTAACTTGACATAAACATGGAACCAATGGAAGAGCTATAAAACCTCAGAAGTTTTGATATATATAGTGTGTATATATAGGCATAGATACAATATGTATATAATTTTTTTCTGTCTTTGCGTTGGGCCAGCATTTCTTAGAACAAAAACAAGCATAAATTGGCTTGGCGCCTGTGGCTCAAGTGGCTAAGGCACCAGCCACATACACCTAAGGTGGCGGGTTCGAATCCAGCCCAGGCCCACCAAAAACAATGATGGCTGCAACCAAAAAATAGCCGGGCGTTGTGGCGGGCGCCTGTGGTCCCAGCTACTTGGGAGGCTGAGGCAGGAGACTCGCTTGAGCCC
>NW_003852465.1:5953939-5958055 GCF_000181295.1 Otolemur garnettii
ACATATATAGGTCTTAAGTCTTAAGGACACTAAGAGAGTCTTAAGTGTCTCCTCTCTGTTGGGAAATCCTCCGTTGGGCCAGCATTTCTTAGGACAAAAACAAGCATAAACCACAAAGAAGATAGATATAGATATAGATATAGATATATAGGTCTTTATTTTTATATATAGGTCTTTATATATACATATATATATATGTTCATATATAGGTCTTAAGTCTTAAGGACACTAAAAGAAAGTCTAAGTGTCTCTCCTTTGTGACCATGCTGCTTGTTAGAAGCAGCCCTGGGGTCAGACCTGGCTCTCCTGGCCATTAGACCAATACACTTCACTATGTTTTATACGTTAGTTTGTGAATCATGAATTTAAATTTTTTTCAATCCTCCTAGACAGAAAAAAATATATACTCTGACCTAAGCTATATAGAGACAATAGCTTTCAGGAAAATTAGATATTGAAATAATCAAATTATTTTTAAAACATATTTAAAAAGAAAACTCATCATCTGAGGACTCTAGTGAGGAAAATGCAGGTGAGAAGCCTTTTGTCTCAAATAAGTAAAAGAGAGGAGAGCAAGGTTTACCCAGAGCTGCCTCGTTTCTTCAAGTATTTTCTCAAATTGGGCAGTCTGCTGAGGCTTGAGGCATTTGTGATAATCAGATCCTTCCCAGGATAATTTTTGTTTATGGTCCAAGGTAATAGTTGAGGATTATATTTTTCACATGGATTTCCAATTGAACTAGCGCCACTTGTTTGATGTTCTGAACCAGGTTAAGTGATTTTTAACTCAAGAAAATTTCAAACATCAAAAGCTGCACACAGGCAACATGTAGCTTACACAAGCAAGCTTTCTCCCCTTTTCATTGGACTTTCCTAGGAAATAGAATTAATCTTTTAAATATTCACCCATATATAATAAGGAACTTGTTTTCTCTTGAAATGTATACATCATAATGCTTTCATTCAGAATTTGCTTAAAGAAATCACAAGGAGGAGTTAAAGAGAATAAAATTTCAAGAAGCACATGTGAAACAAGTAGAATTCATCAAATATACAAGGTACAGGTATAAGAATGCAGAGTACAGAGGCTGCAACTCCTGAAACAAGCTGCCCTTAAGGGCTCAGGTGCCAGAATGATTTGCTGGTCCACAATGAGTCGAACTGTTCAAAAACTGCCCACTTGGTGGCGCCGTGGTGCCGCTGGAGGAATGAGCCTGTTGCTTTGGGTAAGGGTTCAGTTAGGGACTGACTCCTTTTGTGGTTACACGATTCTTAAACATGTGGTCATACCTACTCCGTGCCAATAACAGACAATTGCCCTAGTCATTTTCACAAGAGAAGAAAAAGAAAAAGGCATTTGTAGGTTGTTCAAGCAAAGACAAAAATGGGCAGGATTTAAGAGGACTTGTAGGGCAGGTTGAACGAGTAGATGGATGAAAGTCAACACAGCTGCCTTTTATCTGTATTCTTACACAGAAATACCTCTGCAGGGATTTTTTTCTTCTCTCTCTGTCTTCTAATTTGATTCTAAGCAGAAAAATTGACATTTTAGCCCAAATGAAAGTTCAAGGTGAGATGCAATTGCTCCTTACTCAATAAATATTTCTTAAGCACCTGCTATGCCATCATTATTGGTTACTTTACGTTTCATTAGAGAAGGCTAAACGCAATCCTTACCCTGGGTGTCTTGCACTCTCCCTCTGAGAAGGCACGATGTATGCACGAAGCAGTAATTGCTGAACTGTGTGCTGAAGAGAGAGCTCACTGGAAGCCATAATTAGGAAAGACTTCGCAGAGCCGGTGGGAATGTAGCTGGTCTTGAAGAATCGTTCCATTGTGGCAGGTGGCACATAGCAGAGGAAAGGGCAGGAAGGAGCAGGGCTTCCAACCACAGTCATTCTGGTGGCATGGCTGGGGAAGATCAGGGCCTCCTGTGGGGCAGCAGTCAATTGGAGAAGCAGCCATCCAGCTGGATTTCCCTGCCTTTTCATCCACCTGACCCATTACTCAACAGATCCATTGATTCACTGGTCTTTTTTTTCCCTTTTTTTTTGAGGCAGAGTCCCAAGCTGACACCCTGGTTAGAGTGCCATGGCTTCACAACTCACAGCAACTTTAAACTCTTGGATGTAAGCGATTCTCCTGCCTCAGCCTCCCAAGTAGCTGGGACTAGAGGCACCTGCCACAGCTCCCGGCAGCTAATTTTTTGTTGTTTTTGCCATTGTTGTTTTAGCTGACCTGGGCCAGGCTCAAACTGGCTAGCCTCAGTGGGCAGCTGGCACTCTACCCACTGAGCTATGGGCACCACCGACTCACTGGTCCATTTTTGTCAATTTTTTTCTTACAGATATTGGAATGATTTGTTATTAAATACATAACTTATATAGCTAAGTTAGATATTGGGACACCAAACATGTGGGATGTGCATGAAATGATTTGATGAACAGGGAACCTAGACAATAAATTCCATGCTTAGAAGAATGTTGGTGGATGAAATTTAACAGCTTGGCTCTCAATCCATGCTGAAGTACGTAAAGGGGAAATGATTTGAAGTGAGGGATACATTTTTCAAAATCTTTCAACAAAGAAAAAACAATATATATTGCAGTGTGCCCTAATTTTGATAATTGCTGATTCTGGATAATGAGTATATGAGGATATACTACACTATTTTTTGTTTCTGCATATATTTGAAATATGTTCTTAAATTATTTATAATTAATTATTATGGATACATGACGGTCATATATCGTCATAGGGTACATGTGATGTTTTGATACAGGCATACAGTGTGAATTAATCAAATCAGGGGAATTGGAGTATCCATCACCTCAGGCATTTAACATTTCTATGTGTTAGGACATTTCAATTTTGCTCTTTTTAGTTAAAGTATACCCAAACTTATTATTGATTACAGAAATATTGTTAATTCTATCCATCTAACTGTACTTTTGCACCCATTAACCATCCCCACTTTATTCCCTCTCTGCTACCCTTCCCATCTGCTGGTGACCATCATTCTACCCTCTGTCTCCATCTGATCAATTGTCTTCAGTATTTAGCTCCCACATAGATAGTATGAAAGAGAACAGGTGAGGTTTGTCTTTCTGTAATTGGCTTATTTAACTTAACAACTATGCGCCAGTTCCATCCATTTTGTTTCAAATGGAAGGACTTCCATTATTTTTTGCTGGGAAAATTGGATATGTATATGGAGAAGAATGAAACTAGACCCTTATCCCCACCCTATACAAAAATAAAATCAACATGTATTAAAGACTTAAATCTAAGACCTGAAACTATGAGATTACTAAAAGAAAACATTGGTATGGGCAAGAACCTCTTGAAAAGGGAATGATTTGAAAAAAAAATTCTGTGGATGGACAAGACTGAACCTCAAATTAAGGAAAGTGGGTTCAGGTAAGGATGTTAAAGATGGAGAAAAGGAACAGCGGTTTAGACTAAAACCCTCCTGCTGAGAAACGTATTACAGTCATTCCTCATTATCTGCAGGGAACTGGTTCCAGAACCAACCGAGGAGGCAGAAATAAAGCTTGTCAGGTTCTGCAGCGAACCCAAAGATAAGGAAAGTCTGCCTTTGGTGTATGTCAGTTTCACATCCTGCCAACACTGTATCTTCCATCTGCATTTGGTTGAAAAATAATCGCGTATAGATTCCCACAGTACAAACCCACATTGTTCAAGGATCAACTGGTCAACTGGAATTAGCAATTAAGCTGCCCAAAGGAAGGTGGACATAATGTCTGTCCTCCCAGGGCCATCTACCGGTTAAAAAAGAATCTGCAGGAAATGGACTGCTGTGTCCTGGTTCAACCCCAGTGCGGACTACCAGGGACTATCATTGGGAAGATAATAGCATCAATTAAACAAATTCTGTGTACACACATCGCTGTTACAAGACTTCTCTCAAACATGTAAGAAAAGCCCTTCTCATCTCCCTCTGTCCTCTAGAATCCCTCAGGCACTCTTTTCTCTGCAGGCTAAAGAGAAAGAGAAACTTAAAAAAAAATCTATATATAACATAAAAATAACTGTGTTTGCTGTCCCAAGTTAACGAACATTAACATATTTTAAATAGTACTATCTGGATTTAGT
>NW_003852465.1:5958747-5960133 GCF_000181295.1 Otolemur garnettii
CTTAGTTGTATGGGGCTGGCGCCTTAGCCGCTTGAGCCACAGGCGCCGAGCCTGATTTTCTTAATGATACTTATTTTTCAATTTGTCTTTTCAAAGGATAGATTTAAGTATTCTTATCAGTGATTTTTCTTTGTTTTCTTCTCCTACTGTGATTAATCTTATTGTTTTCCTGTGGGTTCACTGTGTTTCATTTTTATGACTTGATGCATATAAAATCTTTTATTGGAAATAATTATATCATTCATGAGTAAATGCATTAAAGCATACATTTCTTCCTAAATATCATAACTACATCCTATAAATTTTGAAATTTTTTTTGTTTCAATTTTAAATATTTTATCAGTTCCTTTGAGGTTTTCTCTAACCCACAAATTACTTGGGAGTGTCTGGGGTTTTTTTACTTTTTAATTTTATTTGTATTTTTAGATGCAAGATCTTACTCTGTTGCCCATACTGGAGTGCAATCTTGTGATACAGCTCACTGCAGCCTCTAACTAACTCCTGGGCTCAAGCAATCGTCCTGCCTCAGCCTCCTGAGTAGCTAGGACTGTATGGCTAATTTCTTGTTTAATTTTTTGTAGAGAATGGAGTCTTGCCATGCTGCCCAGGTTGGTTTTTTTTTTTAACTATCATTTTGTTATTATTTTCTAATTTACTTATGTTATGGCTAAAAAATGTGTTCTGTGTGATATTAATTCTTTAATTCTTTGAAATCTGTTGAACTACGCTCTGATACCTAATATGTGTTCAATTTATATGAATGTTCTATCTATGCTTAAAAATAATGTGTATTACACAATAACTAAGAAAATGACATGAAGGCTATGTTAAGCAGTTGGATGAAAGTATTTCAAATTGTATATAGAAACAGCATACTGTACCCTATGATAGTATTAATGTACACAGCTATGATTTAATAAAAAATAAAAATAAAAATAAATAATGTATATTCTTTACACATTAAGCAAAAGGTTTTGTGTGTGCATGCCTGATTGCACTCCAGCACGGGCAACAGAGTAAGATCTTGCATCTAAAAATATAAATAAAATTAAAAAGTAAAAGAGTATGATAAACTCTTAATTTAGTAGATCAAGTATTGTTTATGTTTACTAATTTTAGTCTATTTTATGTATCTGCTTTTGATCAAGCTTTTTTTCCCCTAAATTCAGCCATGGCTGTGGGTTTTTCCATTTCTCTTTGTAGTTCTCTTGGTTTTTGCTTTTTATAGTTTGAGGTTATGTTGTCAAGTCTATACACGAGCATGCTTTTATCATGCTTTCTTTGTGGGTTGAAGTGTTCTTTTGGTTGACTTTAACACTGCCATTACGGGTTCCTTGATTATGATCTAGTATATATTTTGTGGTTCTATTTTTTTTTTTTTTTTTG
>NW_003852465.1:5960283-6024012 GCF_000181295.1 Otolemur garnettii
GCTATTTTGTTGTTGTTGTTGTTGTTGCAGTTTGGCTGGGGTCAGGTTCGAACCTGCCACCCTTGGTATTTGGGGTCAGCGCCCTACTCACTGAGCCACAGGCGCCACCCTTTTGTGGTTTCATTTTATAGGCATGTCTATAAGCAGTAAATAGTTTATAAAATATTTTATTTGGACTCTCAAAGGTGAGTTTAATCCACTTACGCTTATTGTGATTATTGAAACACTTAGGATTATTTATGCCATATTGTGTTCATATTCCCCACACTTTCTCTTTGCTTCTATGGTGTTTCTTTCCTTGAATTAATTTGATAAAGTTATTAGTGATTATTAAACATTTGAAGATATCAAATGTCTCTTTCCTCATAATAAAATTCCAACTCTCTCACTACACGCTGAGTTTCTCCTTCAGATATATAGGTATTAATTGCTTGACAGGTGTGTTTAGTAATTACTCATCACACTTCCTCCCCACAGTTCTTGTTGTAAGAGTAAATCTTTGTAAAAAGCTCTTTAATGGAGGGCTATGGAAAGAAAACGATTTTCATTCTGAAATATAGTATAACGTCTAAATTTAAACTCCATCTTGAATGTTAGTTGAACTGGGCATGAATTATATTTTACATCTGCTGGCAAAACCCCCAGGAATTGGAGCAAACAAGTCACTCATTGAATGGCAATCTCGGCAGCGCTTCTCAGCTTCCATCACCCCCAACTCACTCCTGAGATGATCTGACAGAAACTACGTATCAAACCTAGACCTACCAGATGGGCAACTTGGCTTGACCCACACTGTTTCATCTTCCCTTACCACTCCTTAAAGACCATTTTGCAGAGATTATAAAGCCCTGACGGGTATCATAACTCTTTGTCAGCTTACCTTTACAGTCTGGGACATACACCACAGTCCTCATCAACATTTACATACAATCTCACACATCTTCCCTATAACATAGAAAGCAAATATTGTTTTAGATATTGTTGATTACTTTAAAAATTCAATATGAGGGGATCTAAATTTTGGGAAGTTCAGCTCATTCCTATTTATTTTGATTTTTGCCAGAAGGAAGTTTTAGAACTTCCTTAGCTACCTTATTTTATATTTTCTATTTACTGTACTTTATTTCTGATTTTCTATCTTCCCTTGAGTAGGTAGAATTTTATTTGTCTGGTGTCAAAGTTATACATTCTATTTTTATGCTTCTTGTGAGTATCATTTTTATATTTCTGCTGTAAGTTTCTGAGAATTATGAATGCTATATTTTTTCCCTGAATAAGACAAGTACTTTAACATACTTTACTAAAAACCTTAACCGAACTCCTGAGGTCTCTCCTCTCCTACCTCACTCACTCTTATCCTGAATTACTATTATAATACCATCCTTTTTTTAAAAAATCTGGTCTTGTAGATAAAAATAAACTTCACCAAATTATTTAATCACTCTTACTGCTTTAATATATCTGTGTTAAAAGAAATAAATGTGGAAGAACTGTGATTCCTGTGTTTGAATCGGAATTTGATACTTTGTTTGTTTCACACAGAGTCTTACTATGTTGTCCTTGGTAGAGTGCTGTGGTGTCACAGCTCACAGCAAACTCAAACTCTTGGGCTTAAGTGATTCTCTTGCCTCAGCCTCCCAAGTAGCTGGGACTACAGGTGCCTGCCACGATGCCAGGCTACTTGTTTGGGTTGCAGTTGTCACTGTTGTTTGGCAGACCTGGGCTGGGCTTGAAGCCACCAGCCTCAGTATACATGGCTGGCATCCTACTCACTGAGCTACAGGCGCCGAGCCTGAATTTGATACTCTTTTAAATTTACTTGCAAGTGTTTAAGAACAAAACTAGGAATCTGAGATATCAGAATTCAGGAAAATTTTATTTAAAGTGCTAAGTAGGCAGATTAAAAAGGCAAACTACATTCCAAACAAAATTAATAAAATTAAATGATCAAATATTATGATACATTTTCTGAGCTTTAAGGCTAATGAAAAATTTCTATAATCTTTCAAGCAGAGAATTTGGTTTCCTACACAGTAAGAAAATCAGCCTCACCTTGAACTTTTCTTATGTAACACCAACACCAGAGGACAATAAAACAAAGATCTTAAGTTATGAAGGGAAAAGTGTGAGACTCAAAAATGCAATAACCTGATGAATTGTTGATAACAGACAACAGACATATTATATTATCCCAGACAAGTAAGGACTAAGACTTGCTAGAGAAAAAGTAACCTAAATTTAGAATGAACAGTACATGCTCTAAAAAAATTTGGTTGGAAATACAAAAATCAATTGAACACACTAATTTATTCAAAATAATTGTTGCAAATACAGTCACAAAATCAAAGCATGTAGGAAAAATAATTCTAAAATAAGTTTATGAAACTTATAAAATTATAAAATATCATAAGTATAATTTGGACTCCCAGATCATAGCAACAAATTGGGAAATGGCTAGCTGGATGTGGGAGGGAGAGAGAAACCTATGAATATGGACCTGGTTCTTTCCCACTCCTGAGATGAAATCTAAGGCATGTTCCATGACTTTTCTTATCTTCTTCAGGTAATGATTAATATCACAAGTAAATATCACAAAACTATTTTTTCAAAAATAATTCCCTTGCCTACTCAGTCCTTTTACAAACTAACCTTTTGTGGACAAATCCTGGTTTGTTGCTTTCTTCTTTCCTGGACTGCCCCTGCCTTCCTGTTCTTCTATATTCATTCTTTTGACCCAATTATTTAATATGTTGGAAGCTGAGGAAGGAGAAGAGACAATTAGCACAGGAAAGAACTGGGCCTACAGCGTAACTGGAATAGACATCATTGGGTAGAAATGAAGTTGTTTAATGATTGTATCCCATGGGTCATACTTGTTCAGTGCAATGCCACGGTCTCACAATTCCACTCTATGTTTTGTTTACCATTGTATATACAGCATTAAGAACTCCCTGGCATATCATAGGTACTCAGCAAATAGTTATGATGGAACGAATAATTAAACAAATGAGGAAGTATACAATGCAAATAAGAGATGTACTTAACCAAACTGACAAAGGTTAAAAATTAAAAATAGACCAGGATGTTCCAGCTCGGTGGAAATTAAAGCAAGGAAGCAGGATAAATTGTGAAAAAGAGAATTCAAGTCAAAAAGGAAGAAATAGGTTTAAAAGCATCAGTCCATAATAAACACTGATCAGTGACCTTGAAGCACGCAATAAAATGGTTTTAAAGTATAGGAAGTAATATTTATTAAAAATGAAAGCAGAAGCAAAAACATGTTCATTCCAGAAGACGTTATAAAACCATTTTTCAACTTCTGACAGAAACAAATATGCAAAAAATAAGCAATGACACAAAGAATTTTAAACACAGGGTGAAAAGACTCCTACAAAAAATACACATAATTTCTTGTGTCTTTGGTACCTGCCTTACAATTCAGAGTGTACTACTGGTAGGTCGACTAGGATGGCCTACCCAACAATCATTACAAATTTTATTTTCTAAGATAGAGATGAGATGCCATGCATGGTGGCTCACACCTGTAATCCTACACTCTGGGGGAGGGGGGGTTAAGGCAGGTAGATTGCTTGAGCTCAGGTGTTGGAGACCAGCCTGAGCAAGAGCAAGACCCTGTCTCTACTAAAAATAGAAAAACTGGGCAAGAGGATCTCTTGAGTCCAAGTGCTTGAGGTTACTGTGAGCTATGATCTCACAGTGCTCTACACAGGGCACCAGAGTGAGACTATGTCTCAAAAAAATAGTAATAAAGAGAGAGACGGGAAAACTGAGAAAGAGCCTAGCTGTAGACTATCTCGTGGCTGGTGGGGCCCATGTGGTTGAGTTCTGGCCAAAGAGATGTAAGCAAATCTCTGCCTGTGCCTCCTCTTCATCTTCCTTGTCCTTCCTGCCTGGACCACCCACAGGGTACTCAACATGCAGCACCATCTCCACATGTGCAGAGCAAGATGAGAGGAAGAGCTGGTTCCTTCCAGGAATCCCTGGAATTTCTCTTATGGACTTATTCCAGGGCATCCATCAACCCCTTATTTACTCAAGCCCCTCTGCTGGGTTTTCAGGCACACGTGGTAAAAGCAATGCAAACTGGCACAGCCACAAAGGAAACAGCGATAAACACCCCAGTGCAAACCTCTGCGGGTCACGTCTTCTAACCACAATTCAGCAAAAGTAGAAATGAATAGTAACAATTTCTAAATCAACTATAAAATTTAAAGCATCCTTCTAAATAACTACTGGCACACGAGAAAATAAGAACACAAATACATCCTATGTAGACAAAATTAAACTAGTAAATGGATTGTATTAAAAATTCCACCCTCCAGAATTCCTTATCTCCCCTTTCTGCTGTTATTAGTTTTCAAGAATGTATCATTTTATTTTATGCTACATAATTTACTACATTTGTGACTTAATTTTCACCATCTCCTACTAGAATATAAGCTCCATGGAGCTATTTTTGTTGTTGTTCACTGTTGTATCCCTGGCACCTGAAATATTGCCTGGCTCCTAGCAGACAGTCAATGGAATTGTTGAATAAACTAATAATTTCAGTGAAAGGCAAATACATCATCTTAATTTTTATCATTGAAGTTTTAAAAAAGAAAATTAAACTGAAGTTGAAAGACAGAAAGAGCAATCAATTTATCAAACGAATAAAATGCCTAAATAAAGCAGAGAGAAAATTAGTCATGATAAGCAGAAATTAATGAAAATTTTAACAGAAACTTTTATAACTAAATAAAGAAAACTTAATGAAAAAGTATAATTGACAAACCTCTGGCAAGTCTAATCAATGAAAGTAACAAATCACAAATTGAAAAATAGGGACAAAAGTAAGCTATTATAAAAGCTAGAAAGAATAATGTATTATAGTAGAGGGCTATTTATAATTCCATGCCCATTAATTTTAGCATTAAAAAGTAGACCATTTCCTATGAAAATATAAGTTAATAAAATTGACTTATCTAGGTCAACAAAATATGAATAGGTCAATAATTATCAATAACCAAGAAATGCAAAGTTATCAAATCATTATCCTAAAAAATAAATAGCATTGGGAAGGATTTTTTTCAGTCAATTCTTACAAATTTTCAAGGAAATATAAATCTCTGTGCTATAGAAAATTATTGAAGAAATAGCAAAACACGAAATTGGTATTGAATTTTATCAAGTGCTTCTTTGTTATCTACTGTTATTTTTCTCTGAACCTATTGATTTGATTTATAGTGTTAATAAAAGTTCTAATAATAAATTGCTGTACTGCTGTGGTGGAGAAATCTTCTACTATACGGTTGAATTCAGTTTGCTGGTTAACTGAACAATAGAATATTAAACAGCCAATTAAAGAAAAGGTTCTAAAGAATTTTTTATGACATGAGAAAATGCTTACGTTGTTTTCTTTATTCAATTTTATTTCCTCCAGCGGGTTGGAAGTTGTACATCTTTGCTCCTCCAGTGCAGCATTGCTCAACTTTAAATTCCATTTTGTCTGAAATTAACATGGTCACCTTGACTTTTGGTTTTCTTATAGTTCATGGATAAATGGTGGTCTCCAGGGATCTATCAAATCATGTGCCAGCAGTTTGACAATGTTAGAGGAAAAGGTGTTGAAACCGTTTTGTTCATGTACATTTCCCCAATTTGAAATGTTGGATTACTAATGATCTTGGCATGGTCTTAATTTTTCCCCTCAAAATTCATATGTTGAAATTTAATTGCCAATGCGATAGTATTAAAAGGTGGGGCATTTTAGGAAGTGATGAAATTCTAAGAGCAGAGCCCACATGAGTGGGATTAGTGACCTCATAAAAGAGGTACAAGGGAGCTGTTGGCCCCTTCCACAAGGCAAGGACACGTGGTGTCCTCTGGAAGGTGTTCTCGATGAGGAACAGGCCCTCAGGAGACACATATCTGCAGGCTCCTTGGTCTTAGACTTCGTAGTCTCCAGTACTGTGAGCAATAAATTTCTTTCATTTATAAATTACCCACTCCAAGGTGTTTTGTGACAGCTGGAATAGACCAAGACAGATTTTTCACAGACATCTCATCATATTCAAACAACCACAAGTTTTTAAAAGTTGTGCATATCCTAAAAGGTCATAAATGAGTTCATTTCAGCTAACACTAACTTGATAGCATGAGTTTCTTCTCAGTTAATATCTTCATATTATTTGCATAAGTACACATTTCCATCGAAGGACTATAGTCAAAGGTGCAGTACAAGTTGTAATCTTTTTCTCTCCCTCATACTAAGCAACCCATTTGCCTCCAATAAATTGCCTCTGTAAATTGACCACCCAAGGGACTATAACAAACTGGTCAACATACAAAAGTGGTCAGTATAAGAAACCAGGCCTACTATACCAATATAGGCACCATCAGGTGCCTGTCTAGTCTATGAAAATTGGATTAACTTAATGACATGGTCGATGAGGGAGGTGGTCAACTAGGGAGGTTCTACCACATTCACATATTTTTTGCACTAGTTACATATTATTGTTTACATCTGCTATGTGTGTTTGCATTTTGCTATAGCTCAAGTTCAAGAATGGATCAGTGGGTCAAGAGTGTTCTATTAGACAGCAGGATAATAATTGATAAGTGGATTCTGAGATTTATATGGAAATATGAAAGATCAGGAATAATCAAAAACTATCTTGAATAAATGGAATTTATTTCATGAATTTTATAAACCATGTTATGTGATTTTTGAATGGTTGTGTAGTTTATGTCACCTTGTATAGCCTGAACCTGTCACTTTAGGACTTAGCTTGATGGTTATTATTTTTCATGGCAACATGAAAAACAAGATATTAGAATTTTTTCTTTTTTTATTTCAGATTAATATGAGGGCACAAATGTTTAGGTTACATTGTTTTCAATTCTAAGGCAAAGTTCAAGCTGCTATCAAACCCTCCACCCAGAAGCATGCTAAACACCCTCACATTGTGCATATTAGATGAGATCCCGCCAATTCCTTTCTCTCCTTCTCCCTTCACTCTCCTGCCTCTCTGTTCCTCCTTGCTAGACTATATTTGTGGGGTTTTTTGTGTGTGTGGGCATGTTGTTCTTTATATATTGGTTTCATATTAGTATTGAGTATATTGGATACTTTTTCCCCATTCTTGAGATACTTTAGAAAGAAGAATGTGTTTCAACTCCATCCAGGTAAACACAATAGATGTAAAGTCTCTATCTAAGATACCACAATTTTCAATAAAACAAAGCAAATATTACAATGGTAGAACATACTGACCCTTTCCCATTATTCAGTCATTGTCTTGGTCTACTCAGGCTGTCATTACAAAATACCAACGTCTGGGTAGCTTAAACACCAGGAATTTATTTTCTCAGAGTCCTGGAGTCCAAGATCCGGGGGCCAGTATGGTCAGGTCTTGGTAAGGGCTCTCTTCCTAACTTGCCAATGGCCATATTCTCCCTGTATTCTCACATGGAGAGAGAGAAAGTCCTCTGGTGACTCTTCCTCATAAGGGCACTAATTCCATCACCAGGGCCCCACCTTCATGACCTCATCTAAACTGAATTACCTCCAAAGGTCCTATCTCCAAATGCCATCATCACACTAGAGGTTAAACCTTCAACATATTAATGGGAGGAAGAACATCTAGTCCATATCATTTTAATCTATTCAGGCTGCTATAATAAAATATAATAAATTGTATAGCTTAAGCAACATACATTTATTTCTCTCAGTACTAGAGGCTGCTACATCTAAGATAAATGTTGCTTGTCTAATGAGAATCCATTTCCTGGCCCATACCTGGTGCCTCCTCACTGTGTCCTCACATGGTAGAAGACACCATGCAGTTCTTGGAGGCCTCTTCTAAAAGGACACTAATCCCATTCATAACCACCTCCCAAAGCCCTCACCTCCTAATAACATCACTTTGAGGACTAGGTTTTAGCATAAGAATTTACGGGGCACACAAACATTGACACCAAACATTGTTGCCCTCAGTAGAGTGCCATGGCATCCCAGCTCACAACAACCTCAAACTCTTGGGCTCAAGTGATTCTCTTACCTCAGCCTCCCAAGTAGATGAGACTACAAGCACCTGCCACAACGCTCAGCTATTTTTTTGTTGCAGTTGTCATTATTGTTTAGCTGGCCCAGGCTGGGTTCAAAACCACCAGCCTCAGTGCATGTGGCTGGTGCCATAACCACTGTGTTAATGAACACCAAGCTGCATACAGCAGTAATGTCCTTTACTTGTCGAGAAAAGAACCAGACAATACCAGATCTGCTTTTAAAAATTGCATCCAAATATTACAACTGTCCACCTACCTTCTCTGATTGTAAGAAGAGTCCAGCTTCCAAGATGGCAACGTATACTCACGGCTGGTGCACTGAACACAGGAGTTCCTGGTCCTTCTTTGGTCCTAGCACCCCCTGTGCAGACCTCATGTCAGAACACTTACTCAACTCTATTACAGTTTTATGCCAGGAGAACAAGGAGTCTCTTGTTTTCTTTCTTCTTTCCACTCCCTAATAGTTGTAGAGTTCCAGATGACTCGACTCTTTTTTTTTCTGAAGACCCACAACTCCTGATAGACCAGCCCACAAATTTTACTCATTTATTTTTGAAGTTGTCACAGCTTCAATCTGGAGGCAGCCAGCTTACTTGCTGCCAGCGGTAGGTATGGAGAAAAGGGAAAGGTACAACTTGCCCAGCTCCTTTGAATACATTAGGCATATTAGGTACAATTCTTATCCTGATAGTTGCCCCCAAACACTTTCCTCCTTCATGCTCATACCAGAGAAGAAGGAGCCAGCAGAAAAAAGGAGACTGACAAAAAACAAGGGGAGAAATCATTGAAAAAGCAAATTCCCTGAGGGTCTGGAAAGTCTGGATAGACTTGAGAACATAGATAGAACAGGAATAGCAATGCTTTTTCCTCTGTTACCTGGAAAAAAAGAAGATAGGAGATTAAGGAGCTAGACAGTTTGACACATTATCCCAGCACCTTGCCTGTAACAGGGACTCAACTACTTACTGGGTTCAATAGATGTTAACCAGTGGCAAAACTACCAGCTGCTGGTGAATAAGAAAAAGGTGTCACTGTAATACATCATATCCACCAACCAAGCACAGGGAAATTTAATGTAGATATTTAGCACAGAACACTAGGCTGGCAGGTCATGTGGGTGGTCGAATGAGGCAACTGGTATACTCAGTGGTCACTTTTTCTTTTCATTATAGTGATTACCAATTGCACATTATAGTCAACATACCAGTAGTAATCTTCTCCACCTTTAAGTGTTTCTAAAAGATTGAAGAAGGAACCTAACAAGGATTGAGCTCTTAAGTGTCAGGCTCTGTGCCAAGCACCTTAATATTATTTCACTTAATCACTCAAAACAACACAATTGGAGAAACTGAATCAGAGAAATGAAGTACCTTGCCGATGTCATGGGCCTAGAGAGCCCAGCTGGGATTCAAACTCAGCTCTGCCTCACTTAAAAGCCTGCCATTGAGTAATGCATAAGGAAAAAGAAAAAGAAAAACAAAGTTTAATCTCCGATAAAATTAATTTCATGCCGGGAAGAGGCCATTCAGGCACCATACAGAAACAAAGTCCCGCAAATAAACTATCACACAAACTGGAACCTTTTTTGTAGCTTCTATAAAGTGTCATAGATTTGTGAGTATTTTCAGAAAACTGACTATTTGTGGATGGAGCATAACTTTTTGTCCATCCCTAGACTTCTCCTATTCTGAGAAACTGAGAAAACAATTTTAAAATGCCTATTTCTCTCTCTCTGAATTTGAGGCCCTCTATTATTTTCTGTTGTCAAAACTCAGACAAATCTTATTATTTTATTAGGTCATTGGGTATGATTTATATGTCTCCTAGAGGAGTAACTGGAGAAAGGGAGAGTGATAGGACTCATCAGCCCGCGTGGCTGAGCTCACCCACTGAGTCAGCCCGTCTGCCCTGCACTTGACAGTTATTAATGCTTCCACCTCCTGCCGTTTCCAGTGTTTTTCCTTCTGGAGTGCCAATTCCAGACATTATTGTTATACTGTGGCAGTACTTATGGCCCAAACATGCCAGTGGTTTGGTTCCACGTCTTCAGCACAGACTGCTGTAGCGATTACCTGGTTGGCCCCCTTCCATGCAATTATTTAGGAAGCCCAAAGACCAGCAAAAGCCAATCACAGCTTCTGGAACATTCAGCATACCCTGCCTCGGGCCTCGTTTCAAGTTCAAATTCTATCTCAGTAGGCAATCATTATATCTTACTAATTCCTCACTAACCTGGTGGTGCCTGCTTCACCTTCATCAGCTTTCATTGTAATATATCCTTTTGCCCAAGATAAGATCTGTTTCTGGCCATAGGGTTAGCAGACAGGGATGGGGAGAGATGGATTTCATTGTAGCAGTCAGCATAGGCTAAGTTATGCTGTGGTAACAAATGACCCCCAAATCTCATGTCTTACAAAAACAAGGGTTTACTTTCCATTTATATTATATATCCATTGTGGGTTGGCACGTTGTCTTCACTCCAGGACCTAAACTAATGGGGCAACCTCTCTGGGGAACATTATGTCTATGGCAGAGGCAAATGAGGCATGGCAAAGCACAAGCTTCTGTCCCCACCTCATCAACAAAGCAGGCCACACAGCCACTCCTAATGTCAACAGAGGGAATGGAAAATCCTCCTGCAGGGACCAGCACACCATGGAGGGACAGCACACATTTTAAGCAACAGTACAATCCCCCTCACTCATTTTGATGGAGAACTGTCATGATGGTCCCAAATTGCCTTACAAGAAGTATCATCTATGGGTCCCAAGTCTCAAGAGCTTTCATGAGATTTTTCCAGGACAGCTGATACCTGTTCATTTCTCACCTGTGCCTGCCGTATTGAGTTGAGCTCCTCTGACATTGACAGATGGTACTGGTTTCCTAGAGACTCCCTAAGGTGTTGGTCCTGGTCTTTATAGTTCCCAGACTGTATGATCCCTATGCCTAAAGGGACAGATCTCGACCCCTGCCCATCCCTGGGGCAGAGCGGGTAGAAAATCTTCTCCCTGGAAGCCCCACATTTGTGTCAGTGAAGAACTTTGAGTCACTTCTTTTCACAGCCTGTCAGAGAAGAAAATTAGATCACTGTGAAGGAATACATTATGACCCATCTGTCCGTTCAAATAAATCACTGACCTTCCTTTTTATTTTTTATTTTTTTGTTATTTGCCCTAGCAGAAGGATGTTCAAAACAGTCATCTGTGCGATAAATCTTTACCAGTTTAATAGTATAAGTGTTGTTGTACTTGATGTCTTTTGCTATGATTATTTCTGTACTGACATGTATAGGACACAAGAAGATAACACCGTCCATGGCAACATGAGACACACATGAAATAAAGATGATTTAGTTAATAACTAAACTAATTCTAATAGAATTACATTAATATGCGGAAAATGCCTGTGCAGGAAATTCTTCTAAACATGGTCACTCAAATTCTAGATGAAAGCCATTTCAAGTATGGTTAATAATCTAACAGTTTTAAACACACTGTTTGGGGGCTACAAGACACACAAATCATACATTTCCACACACACATAAGCTGCAAGAGAATATCAATCATTTATTACTCATATAAATCAGGGAGACAAAAAACCAACTTAAAAAGTATCTCCCGTGCCAATAATGAATATCGTATAATAACTGTATCATTGTAGTTGAGTTTTAGAACTCAAATTAAAACCACTGATACTGAGCAGAGCCTGTGGCTCAAAGGAGTAGGGCACTGGTCCCATATGCTGGAGTTGGTGGCTTCAAACCCAGCCCCAACCAAAAACTGAAAAAAAAAAAACACTGATATTCCTTGATTCAAAAAATATTTCCTGAGCCAAGCACTGTTCCAGGCATACATGGGGCAACATAGGAGAAAGCAGATAAAAATCTCAGACCTCATGGAAATTATGTTCTAAGGGGAGGAAAAAGACAATAAATGAAATACAGGGTCTATCCTCATTAGGGACCCCTTGACCCACTTGTCAGCTTTCTCTACCCTAATATGTCTCAGTCTGTCTGGACTGCACCAAAAGTTCGCTTGCTTTCCCGGTTGGATTTAGCCAATGGGAGGCGCTTATGAGAAAGCAAAGGACAAGAGGAGAATGAAGTTGTCTGGACTGCACCAAAAGTTCGCTTGCTTTCTCCGGTTGGATTTAGCCAATGGGAGGCGCTTATGAGAAAGCAAAGGACAAGAGGAGAATGAAGTTGCATTTATTCTTCAAGTGGGGGGGAGCTGCATTCTTCTCCCAAGGTTGCACTGTCCACATTGCTATCCTCTGTAGGAGATCCCGCCCAGTGACTACCTTTTTACTTTGCCCCTAAAGGCCTGGGGGTGGCAGGGGCACACCCCCTGCCCCCGTCACTTCTGCTGTTGCTGGCCCCAATGCTCCATAGCTGTTGGTGGTCTCCCTGACGTTGCCTACACTTTTGTTAATAGTTCTTTTATTACCCTCACCTCAAATCACACAGTTCAAGAACACTATTTCCTGCTATAACCCTGACCGATACCCAAAATAAAGAAGTAAATTATATAGTAAATTAAATATTGGTAAGTTTAGTTGAGAAAAATAAAGCAGAGAAAATAGATGGGGAATGTTGCTGGATCAGGGCAGACATGTGCTTTATAAACAGGATGGTTGGGGAAGGCTTCTTTAGTAAATGCACATAATAATACAGATTCACACATGGCCCAGAAGAACTTTCCTTCAGAGGAAATCTTATCAGGACCTAAAAATACAAAACCTAGAAGAGAGGAACATCATGGTTGAAGCAGAGGCAGGAGTAGGGGTGAAGGGTTAGCGCTGTCCCAGACCCTCCAAACCCCCACAAACTCATCCACCGTCCCACCCCTGCCTCCTCTGCACCTTGACTGACCCTAGGGCTCTGAGACTCATAGGACCAAGGGAGACACAGACTATTCAGCTCTTAATCCTCTCCAAGTTTTATATGGTATCATTTTAGAGGAACAACACTATTCATCTCACCCTAGGGGAATAGCTTCTGTAGAAACATGATTAAATGTATGTCCTCATCTGTCACCCACTGCTGAAAATAGAAATGGCATTTCCTGTATTGTCTTTTCATCTTTATTTGTGAAATTGATATTAAAGATCTTGTCCCTATTTTTCTCTATGTCTTTTATACATGTATGAAGACCAATATGATAAATTATCTCAGATTTCAGGGCCAGGGAAAACTTTGTCTCTACTGATGAATTGTGGCTTTTTCTTCTTCTGGGCAATGAAAAGCCTATATTCTGACACGCTGCCTCTTCACATGGACTGACAAGGACCTCAGAGCCAAGTGTCATGCCAGATTGCTGACTTTTCTTAAAGGTGGTTTCTTAGCATAATTTTCTTCTCTACTTTCTCTTTTATGATGTTTGTTTTATATGTTTTATTTTTTTGCATTCATGATTGTCTCAAAGCTGCAAATACATATTATAATGCCATTTAATAAAAATATTTTTTTCTGATTTTGGTTGACTGCTTTTCCTGGCTCTATCTACAACATCAAAATATTCTCTTAAAAAATGAAAATTTTAGCAAGTTGATCATGTCTCATCTCTATACTAAGCAATTTGACTAACTCTAATAAGAAATTTGATTAACTCTTCTTTCCCACCCAATATAAAAAAAAAAAAAACTAATATAAGCAATCTGAGTCATGCGGACCAGCCCATGCCTATAGTCCCACTATGAGGGGAGCTGAGATGGCAGGATAGCTTTAGCCCACAGTTCAAGGCTGTAGTGAAGGATGATTGCCCCTGTGGATAGCTACTTCACTCCAGCTTGGGCAACACAGCAAGAGCCCTTCTCTAAAAAAATAAATAAGTAAAAAAGAAAAAAAAGAGTCTAGATAATTTATAATTGCCAGGATCTGTGCACAGTACTAAAGGTTCGAAGGTGAATGTGGTACAGACCCTGTCCTAAAGGTATTTACTGTTTAGAATTAAAGAGTTATTTTATTCTTTTGGATATCTCATTCAGAACCAGTATTAGTTTGTAGTTAAAAACTACTTTGTGAAAGAATACATTTTTGAAAGCAAAATTAGTTGTATCACTTAGTTCTATTTTCTCATGCCAACAGATACAGAGATAAAAGAAAGAACATTCTAAACATTCTGCAACTCTAACTTGCCACAAACAAATGTAAGATTGCTTTTAAAATGCTTTCTGCAGTAAGTGTTCGTGGAGGCTGGCCAAGGCTTCTGCTGAGCTGCTAGGGTCACAGCACGTTTGCACTTGATCCATTCCACTCCCTTCAACATTAAATCCTTTTAAAACATTGAAAATGCTATTGGCTTAGAAAGTCTGAAATGTGTCCACCTAGCAGGGGAATCCACTTTTTCCTATCAATCATAATTTCTAGAAAGTTTTGTAGCTTTCTAAGTTTATGCCCTTGACTGTGCTAAAGCCATTTGCCAAGGCATTTTAAAAGCTCCAGGTTGCAGATATCACCAGCCCCAGTGAAGTTCCAACTTCTAAACCATTCATTCATATTCATTTGACACATATCCACTAAGTACCTGCAATGTGCCAGGCTTGATACTAGGTGCTGGGATGGAAAATGGTAAACGAGAAAGATGTTCTCTGCCCTCATGGAATTGAGTCGAACAGATAATAAAAACAGGGAAGAAATAAACCCCAGTATGATGACCGTAAGCTTAAGGAGTGCAGAACCCGCAGCCCCCAAGATATGTCACTGTGGCATCTTGACTGTTTGGAGCTAAACGCACTCAAAAATAGCAGACATGAGAAGGACATTCTGAGTGCAGGATCTTTTCCTTAAAAACAGGTGGTGAGGCGGCGCCTGTGGCTCAAAGGAGTAGGACACAGGTCCCATATGCCAAAGGTGGTGGGTTCAAACCCAGCCCCAACCAAAAACTGCCAAAAAAAAAAAAAGGAGGTGAAATTTCCACATGGGATGTGCCTTCTCCAAACCTGTAGTAAAAATACATTCTTATCAGCAAAGACAGGAAATTGAGACTAAAAGAATCCTGTACGAACAGACCTTGCTGAAATCATGGTCTTCCTTTAGTGTCTCCGCGTATTTTTTTTTTTTTTGGAAATAGAGTCTCACTTTTTCACTCTTGGTAGACTGCTGTGGCGTCACAGCTCAAGCTCAAACCTCAAACTCTTGGGCTCAAGCGATTCTCTTATCTCTGCTTCCCAAGTAACTGGGACTACAGGTGCCCACCATAACGCCTGTCTATTTTTAGAGACAAGGTCTTTCTCTGTCTCAGGCTGGTCTCCTACCTGTGAGCTCAGGCAATCCACTGCCCTTGGCCTCCCAGAGTGCTGGAATTGCCTGTGGAGGTGTGAGCCACCACACTCAGCCCCAGACTGAAGTTTTAAAGGTAAATAAATCAACACTCAGAATGGCCAAAGTGAAAAGAGAGAGGAATGAGAAGAGAAAGGTGGAAAATATGGATATAAGCTGGCTCGGTCTCCCCAAGCAAGGTGAGAACTTTGTACTCCGTATTATGGGCAGTGGGAAACTGTTGAAGCGTTTCAAGTACATGAAGGATGGGATCAGATCCGGATTTTTAAAAGGTCCCTCTCAGTATAGAAAGAAGCCCTTGTAGCTCAGGTACTGCAGATGCTGGCTTGGGTGTAGAGAGAGGGGAACACTTTTACACTGCTAGGGGGACTCCAAACTAATGCAGCCCCTTTGGAAAGAAGTGCAGAGAATCCTCAAAGAATTCAAATTAGATCTCCCATATAATCCTGTAATCCTATCACCAGGCATCTACCTACCCAGAAGAAAAAAAAAAATTTTATAATCAGGACATTGACACTAGACTGTTTATTGCAACTCAGTTTACAATCACCAAAATGTGGAAACAGCCTAAATGCCCACCAATCCAGGAATGGATTAACAAGATGTGGTATGTGTACACCATGGAATACTATTCAGCCATCAAAAAGATGGAGACTTTACATCTTTTGTATTAATCTGGATGGAGGTGGAACATGTTCTTCTCAGTAAAGTATCACAAGAATGGAGAAGCAAGAATCCAGTGTACACAATTCTAATATGAAGCCAATGGATGATCTAATACATACCCACATAAGAGAAATCAATACCTCAAGTCAATCCAAGGTGGGGGTGGGGAGGAAAAGGCAGCTGGGAGAGGTGAGGAAGGAAACGGATGGGGGTGCTCCCACTTAAGGGGTACAATGTTATGGTGTATGACACACCTCTTGGGAGCAGGACACAATTATCAGAGGGACTTTACCTAACCAATGCAAACAGTGTAACCTAATTCTTGTACCCTCAATTAACCTCGAACAATAAAAAAAAATAAAAAATTATTTCAAAAAATGCTTAACAATTTTTTAAAAAGAAAATTATTGAAGAATAACATTGTTATACTTTTCTAATTTCTTTGTGATTAAGCCCTTCAATTCCACAATTGGTGAGTATACAATATTTTCATATAATAATAAATATAATTTCTAACTGAAGTTTATAATGCAAATCTATAACACAAATTAAAGAGATTTCAAATGGAAAAAAAGTGATATCTTTACCCCCATAATCTTCTTCTCGCCCTGCAATCTTTAGTCCCCTTCCTACTTTCTCTGTTACATTACCTCCCTAAGACATCTTTGTCACAATCCCGTGACCCTCCTGTAACCTTGCCTTTCCCTGGCAATGTCTTCATGTCCTTGTCTGCCAGACAAGGACCTCGTTCACTGGCCCATGTTCTTTTTTCTTTGCCCCGTGTAGCCTATCAGTGATAAACATGACATATTTTCACTTACACCCCCATATATATGTACCCCCAAGTTTCTCCTCTTTTCTGGGATGACTCAGTAACCATTCTCCTAACCAGCACCTTCACCTGCCTTTGCCTGAGGAAATCCAGAGCCCTGCCAGATCCTGAGAACACCCAGAAAACGCTCACATTCTTGGTTGTTTTCTCATTCCAAACTGCTGCATTTCTAAAGTTTCCTAGTCACTATTGCTTTGACAGACTACCCCAGCAGCCTGCAGGCCCCCATCGTCCTACACACAGAGCTCCTGACACAGGTGAGACGTAGGGCCATGGGAGAATTTCAGTGAAGAACAGGAGAACCTGAATGTGGGTATCTGCTTCCTTTCTTCTCCCTCCCACAGCCGTCACCCTTGAAAACAGGGCGTGTGGCCTCCAGCCATCTGCTTATTTCTGGAACCAGTGCAGTCAACAGAGAATCTAGCTCCTGCCCAGCACCTCCCCCTGTGTCTGGAACCCAAACTTTCCTTCTCGGTAGCCCCAACCAGCAGGGGGTAAGCTTAGTAGTCTGTAATAGTCTGCAAGAGTCTCTAACCTATTCAAAAAGACAGTAGCTGTTTACATTACTAGAGGAAGGAGGTTCCCCCTTCTGTGTTTCAACCTTTCCCTTCCAGACTAGCCTGGTTTACTTAACTTTGCAAATCAAAAGGCCCACTAAAAAGATAGTTTTCCAAACTAAAAAGCCATCTTTCTTTGGAAAACAATTCTGTTACCTCCCCCTAGAACACCAGACACAAGGAAGTTTTTTAAATAACACTTTATTCACTCTGTAGATGTGCAAATACATTTAAGGGGGAGGGGATTATGGTACAGACTCCCACAGAATGTTTCTTGAATTTTCCGACCTAATTACTCCTAACAAGTGAGAACTCCAGGAGGAACCAGACATGTTATTGCTAAGTAGCCTATGGCAAGGATGCTATTTCTTCGGCATCTTATATTTTATCTTCTAAAATTCACACATAGTTTTGCCCCCTGATGCATAATATGTCCATTTATGTGAATGTTACAGTGGAATAAAATGTATTTAAAACTGACCTTCCTGCTATGGGAGGGAACTACAAAATTCTATCATATAAAATTACATTATTGGAAAATTATTGAAATAACCAGGGCAAGTCTCTAGAATGAGGAGTTCTAGAGCCATTTGGGAATGCCAATCACCGAATCAAGTAACATACATACTTGCATCATTGTGGCCAATGCTGACATCCTAATACTTTCTGAGAACACTGTAGTATCCGATTTACACCGAAAAGTGCAGTGAGGAGTGAACAGAATCAAGCCCCACTGGGATGCAGCACTTTGGCTTTTTTCGTAGTTCATTCTCTGTCTAAGCAGTTTGACCCACTGACATTGATGGACGTGTATTTCAACTTCTTGCCTCAAGAAAACTAGAATTTACTATATACAATGAAATCTTGTTGTCAGTTTCAAAGTGGAAACTATAAATGTTGTCCTCACCCTTGGTCTTCAAGAAAACAGAGCCGAAAGCAATGATTAAAATGCTAATATTCTATACTAGGGTGCAAAGCTTCAGGACACCCTGCCCGTCTCCAGATCAGGGTGGGGATTCTAGGGATGGGTTGGGTGGACTCCCACAGCACAGGGGCCCTCGCTGGGAGGTGATAAGGAGAAGCCAGACCTTGCAGTAGTCCGTGAGAGAGTAAGGAAAGGGAATGGGTCTGTCTCTTGTCCCCAAGATTTACTCCAAGAGGATCGCACTCCCTGACACCTCCACTCTCTGGACAATTGCTTGGGACTATACAATCCGTGCTCTGCACTGAGGGGTTTCCTCTAAGTCCAAAAGTGAAAACGCAGGTGGGGGCGGGTGGCAAACAGGGAAAAGAAGGAAGTAGCCAAGGGCTTCTGAGGAAGGACCCAGGGTTACATCCCAGACAGGCAACTTATACAAAAAGGTCAAAGTTCTATCACATTGTACCACCTCCACAGGACGCCCAACAAAGAAGATCCTGATCCTAAGATGACTGGACTGCATGTAAAGCCAACAGGACTATCCCTCTAGTTTGAATTCTTCAAGCTGTACACGTTCCTAAGTTTCTAGTCTAGTGGTTAATTGTTTTCCTGGACAGTTTTCTAAGTGTTTGTGTAACGCCTGCCCCGTCAACACACCATATTTTTGGTTGCACGAAGTTAGAAACCAAAATGACACAGCATAATAATTAAGAACACAGGCATCAGGCAACACTGACCTTTCTATGTCTCAGTTTCCTCATTATTTTGTAGAGAATAAATGAGATGATGCATGAAAAATACTCCCTCCAATGCCGCGTATGTATAATAACACTGAAGAAATGTTTGCTGCTGTCACTATCATAATCACTATTAATCATTATTTTGTGTATTTTAAAGTTAATGAAGTGTGAAACATTCCAATAAATACATGTTCAATAAATACATGTTTATTATCTGATCCACATAGATTCTACTTGTTAAAAATAATGCAGCTATTCAAGAAGAAATACAATACTTCTTTGGGTCTTTTGACTTATCAAATGAAGGAATTAGACTAAATTATCTCCCAGCTCTACAAATTTAGATTTATTTCTTATTTTTATTTATTTATTTTGTTTTATTTTATTTTATTTTTTGAGACGGAGTCTCACTATGTCCTCCTCCGTAGAGTAATGTGGCGTCACAGCTCACAGCAACCTCAAACTCTTGGCCTTAAGTGCTTTACTTGCCTCAGCCTCCCAAGTAGCTGGAACTATAGGTGCCTGCCACAATGCCCGGCTATTTTTTGCTTGCAGTTGTCATTGTTGTTTTAGCTGGCCCGGGCCAGGTTCAAATCCACCAGCCTGGGAGTATGTGGCCAGCACCCTACCCACTGAGTTATGGGCACTGCCATCTTTGTTATTTTTAAAATATCCACTTGAAATATCTTCTCATTACTAGCAAACATGAATACAATATAAACTTCTGGAGAAATTATGAAAATAAGCATTGTGTATGTAAGGTATGATTCATCATGATGACACAGATGATTCTTCACTTAAATATCTACTTTCCCCATTAGTAGGGATAAAAATACATTCATCCTTTCCCCCAATAAAGCTTCTCTTCCGTCACAGTGGGTGGTACCTCCATCCACCCACGAGCTCACACCAAAGACCAGGGTGATGGTCTTGACCTCCCCTTTTCTCTCAGCGTATCTTGGTATTTCTATCTACTGTGGGTATGTACTTCAATTCATCCAATCCAACCTCATTCATGTCATCTAGTTCAAGCCACCATCATCTGTTCCCTACCACAACACTGCTGTTTTCCTACAATCTGTGTTTTCTGTACTAGATTGGATTTTTGTAGAAAAACTCTGCCTCCACCAATGTCCCTCTGTTCCTATTGGTGCTGGGCTTGACTGCGTGACTCCCTGTGGCCAGTGATGGGGTAGCTGATGTCACACAAGCAGAAGCCTGTTGGTTGCTGTCAGGATTGCTCCTTTGTGCTTCTCCCATCACCCTGCTTACTCACGTAGCTCTTAGGCATAAGCCCCAGAATGAAACAGGTTGGAGAGACTAGCTGACCTTCAGATGTGCAGCCTGAAGCCACGCCAACCTGATTGATTTGTGCCAGCAAGAAATAAATGTTTGTCTTATGCTCCTGAAATTTGGTGGTTGTTACTTGCGCAGCAGTAGCTGATGGATACAGCTTCGTGTGAAACCAACTTAGAAGTCCCTAATAGATGTGAGGACATGGGCCTCACATCTCACCTTATGCCATGGTTTCTCTTTTCCCTCCCCACACTGCACTCCAGCCACTCTGCCAGCTCTTCACTTATGCCAACACCCTTTCCCAGACCGTGGACTTTGCATACCTTCTCTTGGCTTGGATGCTGTTTCTCTTTCCCTTGGTCTAGCCAACTTACACTCACCTTCAACCTATCCTTATTTGTCCCTGCCTCAGGGAAACCATCTGTGTAATTCCCCCTTACCCAAACACCAGACTAGGAACCACCCCCAATATTACTTTTTTTGTCTTATCCAGTATGTTTCTTTCAGACCTCTCATAAGATTGTAATTTAATGACTTGAGGAAATATTTACTTAATGTCTCTTACACTAAATAGTGAGCTCCATCGTATCAGGGACGATATCCACCTGGTTTACTTCTATACCTACATGACTAGCACATGTGTGACAGGATAAATACTTGGATAAACCATGACGTCTGTCATTCATGTTGTCTTGATCGGAGCAGACTAAAATAGTATTTAAATGCTGTTTATCTTTCATCAAATGGTATCGATAAAGCTATCACATTTAAGAGCCCTTCAACTGTGGGTTGTTTTGCCTGAGCAGACAATTTTCATGTCTTTCTATAATCCAGTTACTTCTCAATACTTCTCATATTCCTGTCTCTAAAATACATCTAAGTATGTCACCAATCTGAAATGACAGCTAACAATCTATCTTTGCCTTGTTATCTCTCTGGCAGTACCATTTGACAAATTGAATTGTGATATGTAAACAAAAATATTGAAATAAATTATAACATGCTAGAGAGTATTTTTAAATATTAATGGAATTTTTTAAATTAAAATGCTGCTAAGGGAGGAGGGTAAAGTGAAAACGTAAGCTGAGTCCAGAGTTGTGACAAGGGAGGAGGAGGGACATAGAAGCTAAAATTTCTTTTATATTTGTTTATTTAGAGACAGTCTTACTTTGCCACCCTTGGTAGAGTGTTGTGGCATCATAGCTCACAACAACCTCAAACTCTTGGGCTCAACCTGTTCTCTTGAATCTGTATCTTTTAAAGACAGGATCTCACTCTTGCTCAGGCTGGTCTCAAACCTGTGAGCTCAGGCAATCCACCCACCTTGGCCTCCCAAGTGCTAGGATTACAGGTGTGAGCCACCACTCCTGGCTTAACATTTCTTTTAAAAAAAGGAAACTGAATCAACCTGTTATCCCCACCTGTGCAAAGGACCATAATTGCAAGAAAGGAAAGAAGTAAGCAGGGTTGTAGAAAGACACGAAAATTGTCTGTTCAAGCAAAACAACAGACAATTGAAAGGTTCTTAATTATGATGGCATTATTGACACCATTTAACACAAGATAACCAGTATGTAAACACTATTTTAAGGCTGGGCACAGTGGCTGACAGCTGTAATCCCAGCACTCTGGGAGGCTGAGGTGGGTGGATTGCCCCTGAGCTCACAGGTTAGAGACGAGCTTGAGCCAGAGCGAGACCTCATCTCTAAAATGAGCTGGGCATTGTGGCAGATTCCTGCAGTCCCAGCTACTTTGGAGTCTGAGGCAAGAGAATCGCTTGAGCCCAAGCGATTGGGGTTGGGGTTGCTGTAAGCTGTGATACCACAGCACTCTACCAAGTATGTCTACTGAGGGTGACAAAGTGAGACTCTATCTCAAAAAAAAAAAAAAAAGAAAAAGAAAAAAACCACTATTTTAGTCTGCTCCAATCAAGAACATATAAATGGCAGAAGGGGGTTATTCAAGTATTTACCATGTCAGTATCATTGGTCCCACTAGTGGAGATGGAATTGGAGCAGAAGGTCCTCTCTGTAAAATAAGCCTCTCTCATCAGACTTCTGATGAGCTATTAATGGGTTAACAAACAGCCTGTGGGCTGGAGCTAAGCCTGGGCCCTCTCTGCTAAAGCAGCTGTGTAAGCACCAGATGCTGTAACCTTCAGAGCAGCTGTTAAGAGCAGCAGAGAAGGAGGGTCATCCCATATGGGGAGAATAGGTCAAATCAGCATTTTTACACAAGAAAAGTCAAGATAAACCTTCTTGTGGAGTTTTCTGATAGTATGTTCTTTAGTAAGTAAAATCTGTTCTTCCATGAGTGCAAATGAGACCAGGATATCTAGGCTTCCCCTCAAGAATAACCCACAGACCTTGGCCCCCAAAGCACCTGTATTTCTATACATGGGGGACAATTTAATGGTAGACTGAGTTGAGTCTTAAATGTTACCTGTAACCCATTGGTGGATTCTCTTAAGTAACATGTATAAACTACTTAATATTGTGTTATACTCATATAGTGAATGTTGTACGGTCTGATCCACCCAAAAGATCTGCTAAAAATCCAGCAATGGTATCCAGGTAGTTGATGGGATTGCAAACGAATACAGCTCTTTTGGAAAGAAGTATGGAGACTCCTCAAAGAGCTAAAAGTAGACCTTCCATTTGATTCTGTAGTCCATTACTTGGTAGGTAACTATTACTCAGAAGAATAAAAATCATTTTATCATAAGGGCATTTGCACTAGAATGTTCATTGCAGCTCAATTCACAATGGCCAAGATGTGAAAACAACACAAGTGCCCATCCACTCACAAATAGATAAACTATGGTATATGTAGACCATGAAATACTATTCAGTCACAGAGAAAGACAGAGACTTTATATCTTTTTTATTTACCTGGATGGATTTGGAGAACGTCCTCCTGAGTAAAATATTGTAAGAATGGAAAACCAAGCATCCAATGTACTCAATACTGGTATGAAACAAGTAGATGAACAACTACATGCCTACATGAGAGAAAACAATTCAAGTAGGGGAGGGGGAGGGGCATTGGTACGTTCTCATCTGGTGTGAGGGTATTTAGCACACCTCCTGGGTGATGGGCTCAACTACAATTTGGACTTTACCTAACAAATGCAAA
The DNA here is from genome assembly GCF_000181295.1 of Otolemur garnettii. Lineage (NCBI taxonomy): Eukaryota > Metazoa > Chordata > Mammalia > Primates > Galagidae > Otolemur > Otolemur garnettii. Next base: position 5,983,778 of record NW_003852465.1, read on the forward strand.
CAACATAATCTAATCATTTGTATCCTCATATTAATCTGAAATTAGAAAGATATTTATCACCCGTTCCTGAGCTGGGTCACTTCCTCTTCTTAGCCATATGCTTAAAAGGGAAAATTGCCATTTTTCTTAAAAATCCCTCCCCACCCCCAGTCACCACCATTGATTGGTCCAGGGATGTTCAGCTGACAGAAACAAGATTCCTAAGTCTATTGGCCCTGAACACAGTTTATTGCTTTGGGGTGGGGTACATGACCTCTTCTGAGGTCCTTCAAACTTTTCCTTAGGCTCTAGGTTTTATTTGTTTATTAACTCAGGAGTAGAGTGAGAGAGAAAGAGAGTTTTGGTCTCTCCGAGTGAGGAGAGAGGAGAAAAGCTGCCAGCACCTGTTTCCTGCTATGTTGTGAAAGGCAGTGTGGGAGAATGAGAGTGACACACACAGGAAGGCAGAGAGCAGAAGGGCAGGTCACAGCCAGCTGGGGCTCTGGTTTCCCCCACGTGCAGCCCAAATTTCTGAGCAATAGAGATTGACGTGCAGTAACAATTCAGTAAATGATGAGTACTATTGTTGATGAGTACTCTTGACCATATGTTACAGCCCCCAAGTCTCAACTCTTAGTGTGAAAAAAGATGTTTAGTATTTTTTCATTTTTCTATATCAAATTATTACAAATGTGTAAATGTCCAAGGATACTTTGTTGAATATTTCATGTATCATCTTTTCAAAGAGAAATAAAATTACATGGTAACAGGAATAGCTTGAAAAATCTGGTCAGTATAGGTGGCATAAGCTGGGGTGCTGAAGGCAGTAGTTCTGTAAAAAGACACCTAATTGGACTACCCCTCCATAAATGAAAACAATTCTGAACTGAAAAATGAAGTAAACTACAGTTCCTAAGATCTACATTAAAATGGTTGTTATACACATACCCTTAGGGTGCCAGAATAAATACATGTTATCTGATTATTCCTGCGGAGAATTCCATACACAAAACTATGAAGAGAAAAAAATATATATCTATAGATACATACATATATATCACATTAAACTGCAAGTGCTAGCAAGCTCTAAGCAGTTCCAGTAGCTAGGCGGCCAAGACTGCCCTTCCACCCAGGAATTGGGCTAATCAAAAGCATGAAAGAGGCAAAAATTTGTCTTCACTGCTTTTCTCAAGAGCACTAGATATATACATCTCCCAAATCTAACCGCGAGCACATTTCTTAGGAAACTCTCCTGGCTAAATAAATGGCTCCTTGCTCAGGACTCCTGTAAAATTGTGCTGTTTGTTGAATCTTCCATGCTAGACGGTATCTCTGGCTTCCCCGGCTAGCACGCCAGCTTTTCAAGGGCAGAGATTGTTTTGAGAAACAATAAGTGCTAACCAAATTGTTCTCTCCACAAAAGAACTGAACTGAAGAAATAAGTTAAAATTCAATAGGTAAAAAATTACATTAAGATAAGCTCCCTGAATTTCTGTTCCCTGAAGACAAAAGCAGTGGCTGGTTTTGACTTTGTCCCATAGTAGGAAATATATTTTATTTCGCAACCCAGTGCACATGGACATGGATACATAAAATAGAAGGAGGTTTTACAAAGTAGTATTTATTCTTAAAATACGAGTGACAAGTTCTGATATCTCTTCTAGTCTATTTCTCCTTTTTCTATTTTAAATAAAGATAGCTGTGATCCTTTAAATTAATTCTGTGACCCCCACTGAATCCTAACCTATACTGGTGTAGAGTGGACCCCTAATCCGATATGACTGCTGTCCTTAAAAAAGGGGAAATTTTGGACAAAGGAGAGAAATACATGGGAAAATACTACGTGAGCACAAAGACAGCCATCTGCCAGCCAAGGAGAGAGGGCTGGCCCTCAGAAGGAACAAACCCTGCCAGCACCTTGACTTCAGACCTTTAGTACCCAGAACTGTGAGACAAGAAGCTTCTGATGTTGAACTCATCCAGTCTGTGTGGTTCCTTATGGCACCCCGAGAAAACTCATAAAGCTCCCTTGGAGAAATTCGAGTGTATTCTCTGTACGGGAAGATGGATAACACCTGGCTGAATTGTAGCACTCGCAGAAGATCAAAGCAGATTGCTAGTTGACCTACTTCCATGGCAAGTCATATCTTCACTTTGAACTGAGCCAAACTACATTTCCTTCTCTCCAGCACAGCTAGGTGTGGCCAGATCCCTATATTCTGGCCAATGAACGATACTCAGACATGTTGAGACGCAACTTCTAGAAGCTGGGAACTGTCTTTTCTCCTTTTTTCTGTATCCCTTCCTCCTTAGAGGCCAGAGTGCAGATGACTGCACTTAAACCAGAAGTGACTTTGGAAGTGGAAGCTGTGAAGAGTGAAGACCCGGAATAGAAGGAACCTGAGAAACTAAAAGCTTCACGGAGATTTGTCACATCAACAGTCCTGGACGGCCCATGTCTGGACTTCAACATGAGAAAAAAATGGTCTTGTGTATACCACTGTTGGGGGAGGGGTGATTTACTATTGCTGGCTATTGAATACAATCATAAACAAGTATGCATGTGTTTTCAGAGACTCCAGATCTTACCAGCGTGTAACTCTGTGTGCATTTTTCCAAACAGAATCAATCCATTTCTTTAAGCCACCACAGTGTTCTCAAAGTGTCGTTCCTGAACTAGCAGCATCAGTGTCACAGGGAACTAAGTAATGCATATTCTCAGGCCCCATCCCCTTTACTCTTCATTTTTTTAGTGATACATGATACATTATATATTCCTGGGGTGCATGCGATATTTTGTTATGCACATAGAATGTATAATGATGGAGTCAGGGCACTCGAGGTGTTCATGACTTGGAGGATTTGCCATTTCTATGTATGGGGCGCAATTGAAGTTCTCTCTTCTAGCTGCTTAGAAATGAGTGAGACCCTGCGGTTAAACACTGCTCTGCTGCTGGACATTAGAACGTGCTCTTTTTGTCTAGCTGCGTGTTGTGTCCATTAACCTTCCCGTCCTCATGCCTCCCCACCCAGCCTTCCCAGGCTCTAGTATAACAGGCATCATTCCGCTCTCTGCCTTGATGAGATCAACTTTTGTGTTTAGCTCCCACACGCCTGAGAATATATATTGTCTTTCTGTACCACTTTATGTCACTTAACATAGATTTCTTTTAGTTCTATGTGTGTTTCTGCAAAGGACATAAGTTTATTTTATTTCATGGATGAATAGTATTTCATCGTGTACACATACCACATTTGCTTTAACCATTTGTCTGTCAGTGGACCTTTAGGTTGATTCTGTATCTTTGCAACCGTGAATACTGTTGTGATAAACGTGTGAGCCCATTTCCTCTGCTGTAGGAATCCCTGCCTCCTACCTGTGGGAGGTACCCAGTAATGAGATTGCTAGATCATAAGTACTATGGTTTAACAAGCCCACGGGCGAGCCTGATGCACACTGACGTTCGACAGCTGTCATAGTTTGAGTGCCTCCGCTCCAAAATTCAGGTGTTGAAACTTAGTGCCGGGATGTGTGGGATTAAGAGTAGGCCATGAGGGCGCCTCCCTCACGAACTGCAGTAAGACGCTTACAAACACACTTGGCAGAGTGTTTGGGTCTCTTCCCCTTTTACAGTCTGCCACTCAAGGACACAGTTTCTCCCTCCAGAGGGTCCAGAGGCTGAAGCAACAGTGACCATCTTGGAAGCAGAAAGCCACCCTCCCAGGACAACCAAACTTTGTCCAAGTCTTGATAGTGAACTCCAGACCGTGAGAAGGTAAGTTTCTGTTCTTGGTGAGTTGCTCAGTTTTCGGCATTTTGTTAAAGCAGCACGAACAGACTGAGACAGCACCATTGATGAGAGCAGATGATAATAATGACGACCACAGATGTTGGTTTCCAACCGCAGGGCAGATTCTGTAAGACTTTTCTCACATCATTTTAGTTGGTCCTCACAACAATCCCTTTTATCAAAGAGGAAACTAAGACTGAGAGAAGTCAAACAGGTTGTGAAGGTCACACAGCTTGCAAGTGGTGGATCCAGGAAACGCCGCCTGTGTGACACCAGGTCCACTCTCTGGTCCCTTTGCCAACCCACTTCTGAGGGTCAGCAGTGATATTGCCAGGAATAATTTCAGTAGGTTTGGAAGATGGATGCAGTGCCTTCAGAAGGAAGGAAGTGGGGATAGTGAGCCACAAATACTTTTTCAAAAATCTTGACTTTAAAGGAGAAATAAAACAAAAACTGGGGACTAAGAACTTGCTTGTGTCCTTGTTTTTAAGAGGGGAACACTCAAAGGTAAAAGAAAAGAAAGTTTTGAGATATAAGAATGTGTTAGAGATTCCAAAAGATCAAACGTGAACACGATCAGGAGGGTAAATGAGGAATGAAATAATAGTGATTAGAGTCTGAATGCTTTGATGAAATGGGGATAGTTATCCAGGAAAGGGTAGAGACTTAGGCAAAAATACAGCAGTGAACTTCATATAATAAGAGGATTTTAATATAGAAGAGGGAAAATCTTATTTTTATAGTTCCAGAGAGTAGACCAAGGGATGGAAGTTGCAGGGGATAGATTTCAACCTTAAAATGAGAAAGAAAGGTCTAATGATTCAAGCTACTTGAAAACACAATGGCTAGCCTTTTGAGATGGTGATTTTCCTTTTACTGAAAGCACTTAGGGGAAAGCTATTTGACATCCGTGATGCAAGTTGTAGTATAATTGAGTCCTGTGAACTGCGTGGGGGGTTTTAGTGATGCTGAAGTCCTGTGCTATGTCCCTGCACTGCCCGTCCCTGTAGTAAACTGCTGAAGTATAGCGCTGCATATGCCAAGACAGATCTTCATCGTGACGCCTTCCCGCTATAATTCACTAGTAATAAAGGTAGAAAATAGATGATGGCTTACATTTTTGGCATTATCAAAACAATGCATGTATTTGAAGTAATTCAAGTCACCATTTCGATTTACAATCAGAGATGCCAAATTCTCACACTTTTATAAACCTCCATTCCCTTCTTTTCCTAGATGATTTTTGACAATGTGAAGCAAGTGTCTGGATTTCCCTGTTATTCTAAATCAGAGTCCCCTTGTTATCTATTTTCAGTATTACTGCAATTAATAGATTTTGTCCAGAGCATTCCGGACATCACCATGAATTGACAGGTAGAGTTTCTCTTCTCCCATATCTTAGATGTCATTAATTGCAAAGCAGACCAAACCATACTTTGATGAATTTATGAAAAAAAAAACCATAAAACCCAGCATGTATCTCCACAGATCCCAAAAAGACCCTGCAGAAACTGCATCTGTTCTTTGCTCTCACAATCTAAACACAGCAGCACCTTAAAATTTCTTGGTCTCTCCACTGTGAACTACAAGGCTGTTGAAAATGGGAGCCAAAACTAAAGCCCTCTGACCTCTGAGAAGATCACAGTTCATCAAAGTCAAGGTTTGGTCTTTTGCTTAATGGTTAAAAGGGCAGTCCAAGGCCTCTGAGTGAGGGCTGGAGAGTGACGCCATCTGCTGCACCTGTCATGGGGGACAGCTGGTTCAGAGACCAGACTGCAGTCAAGGGTCAGGTGACATGTACAGAATTGCTATTTCCTCTTGGGTGCAAATTCACTGCTGTGGCAAGTGTCTTGTGACACTTGATTAAAACTTAGATTCCACAAAGTTTTAAGTGACCAGAACCCTCTATCTCTTAGGGTAAACTAAAGAAATAGGGAATTTGTTCTCCACTTGTGAATTTGGAAAGAAGATTTCTAAGGTTACGCTTGGTTTTTAAATTGAATTGCAATAGGTGGAATTGCTTTGAGCAGAACGTTTTTCCCTTTACATACCTTTTTAAGATTTAATAGATTATAGTGATTAATAATTATATATGCATATGCATTTATGTGTATATATATATGGATGAATATATTTAAAATTTTGGATGTGTGCATCTGAAGTCTCATGTGAAAGTAGCAATTCCACTTGACTTACATTGTCACAAGATGGTTGCATGCACATATATTGAAGTCCGATAATTAAGTTGGTGAACTTGCCACTGGGCACTTAACTTGGCAGCACTGTCCAAACAACTCCATAAGGTTTCATAACCTTAGTATATCAATGTCTCACAGCTGTGTTCATATTGATATGTGGTGGTGTCTTGCTGAGTGGCATTCATTATTTTTGTTGCGAGTTTTTGTGTGCCATTGTGAGAATGTCAGAGCTTGAATTAAAGCAAAAAAGAAACATTAAATTTCTAATTTAATTTGGCAAGAGTGAGAGTGAAATCAGGGATATGTTGTTCCAAGTTTATGGGTGATAATGCCATGAAGAAAACAGCAGTGTGGTAGAGTAAATGTTTTTCTGAGAGGAGCGAAAGTGTCACTGATGAAGAGAGGTCAGAGCAGAGAGTATAAAATGAGTAGAACTGGCCAGGCCTGGTGACTCACGCTTGTAATCTTAGCCCTCCGGGAGGCTGAGGCAGGTGGATTGTTGAACTCAGGAGTCTGAGGCCAGCCTGAACGAAAGCAAGACCTTGTCTCTACTAAAAAAGAAAATAGAAAAACTAGCCACACGTTCATGACAACGCACCAGCTCACACAACACTGTGAGAGGTTTTTTAGCTAGTAAACAAATAATTGGGTTGGGAAACCCTCCCTGTTCACCTGATCTGGCCCCAGTAACTTTTTTCTTTACCCAAAGGTAAAGGAAATATTGAAAGGAAAACATTTTGATGACAGGACATCAAGGGTAACACGGCAACAGCTCTGATGGCCATTCCAGAAAAGAGGTCCAAAATTGTGTTGAAGGGTGGACATCGTGGCATCGGTGTGTAGCTTCCCTAGGGGAGTCCTGAGGGTATCCATAGCGATAATCAGCAATGAGGTAAGGAGCTCTTTTTTTAAGATGAGTTCACAAACTTGTCATACCTCTCCTTTCACTTCAGAAGAAAGTGAAAAAAGTGTGTAAACCAAGGATAGCCATTACTTTGAAATATTTTAAAGAGAGACAATGTTTTTATATGGTAGTGTTATGTGGCCAAGATTTGTGTCCTTCTCACAGAATAGGAAGAAAGGAAGAATTCTATGATTCTATGGTGGTTCTTGAAAAAAAATTGCCAGTGGCATTTACAGCAATGTGTTTCAAAAGCTGCCCTACTTATTTCTCTCACCTTTTAGAATGCTGAGTAATACTCTACTGAATCTTTTAAATTTATTTGTACCACAATCATGGCTCATGGCATTTTAATTAAATTAAAAATGTTGACAGTCATGTTTCCTCAAAAAAATTGAAAAAATTAGTTTGAAAACTAAGTCTAAAATGCGGACAAGAAAACTTCTTTGTGACTCTATTCCTGAGTGTTGAGCCAATCGGTTAGTTTATCTGTATTTGTGTGGCTTCTCAGGGAAGAGAGGAAGAGGAATATGGTCAGGGTGCCTTTGGAAGTGGGGCTATGACAGCGACCAGCAGGGGGCGGCGCAGAGCTGAGAATCAGGAGCTTGGGCGTCTCCTTGATTGCAGTCAGGGGTGTCCTACCTTTTTTCTGCCTCACATTGAAGGAATAAGGGTTGTCTGGAGCCACATAGTAAGTACACGAACACTAAGGAAACCTGATGAGCAACAGAAAGGTCCGGCATGCTTTTCATGATATCCAACGCCACAGATAAGCACAAATAAGTCCTCACAAAACCAGCATGCACCTGCAGGCCGTGCGCCGGGCACCCTGACTGAGCCTGGGTTTTTTCATCACAGCTACTCCAGATTTTAGATATAACTATGACTATTGTTCTAGTTGTTTTTAGGATTTCTTGTTGTTGTTGTTGTAACTCTGACCCACTTGCAGGGCTGGAAGTGCTGTGTGTGAGACATGGGTTGGGAGCACAGGGCAGACCATCAATAATCTATTTGTTTGAGGGAAGATGGAAACGCCTGGACTCTCCTTCCTTAGGCACCGTGGCGTGGCCCAAGTACAGCGAGAGGATGGAAAGAGGGAGGGACGTGGAGGATAGTGGGGGTCGTGGTGGACAACCAGCCTTCTAGCTCTCCCCTTCATCCAGTGAGGGATGGTTAGGGGTGTGTGTGATGGGATCCATTCTCGGGGCAGGTCATGGGTAGATAAATATCAGTCTGTTAATTTGTAACAAGACATGCTGCCCGAGGGATCAGAGAACCCATATCTCTGTGTCTATAATCACAGCATTTTCTCTCTTTGGGCAGACTAAAACAAAAATCAAACAACAATCAGAAGGCTGCTGGGTGACGACTCTTAAACAGCATCTGGGTATGATACATTTCTCTGCCTCAGATACGATCTTCGTGGCAAGACCAGGACGTTTTTTCATAAGAATTAGAATTTATTTATTTTTAATCTAGAGATGACAAAGAAGACTGCTTTGGGATCTGAACATACTGATATTCCTCCTGCTCAGGTTAAATAAAATTGGGGAGGATAATGTCTTTCCAGAGACTTTACAAATGTTTTCTTTCATCTCTTAAAACTCAGAAAGAAACAAAACAGAAACATCCCCCATTCATTGAAGGTCTGTGGGAAAGATCCTTCATTGAAACAAGAAGGAAGGAAAAAGTGAGGTTAACTTTTGAACCAAATTCAAAAATTCCCTGAGTAACAGAATGGAGCAAATGTGCACCAGGTGAGATTTAAGTTTAAATGAAAGGAAAATGTTTCAGATAGTAGCAACTGTTGAACATTTAAATCCAATGTGTGGCTCTCCTGTTTGGTTTTTCTTCAGTTTTTTTTTTTGTTGTTGTTGTTTGTTTGTTTGTTTTGAGACAGAGTCGCACTTTGTTACCCTCAGTAGAGTGCCATGGTATCATCACTCATAGAAAACTCAAACTCTTGGGCTCAAGTGATCCTCTTCCCTCAGCCTCCTAGTAGCTGGGACAACAGGAGCCCACCATAATGCCCGGTTTTGTTTTGTTTTGCAGTTTTTGCCTGGGACTGGGTTTGAACCCGCCACCTCCAGCATATGGGGCCCAGCTCCCTACTCCATAAGCCAGAGGCACTTCCCTGCCCAGTTATTTTTTAGAGACAGCCTCTCCCTCTTGCTCAGGCTGGTCTTAAACTCCTGAGCTCAAGCCATCCACCCACCTTGGCCTCCCAGAGTGCTAAGATTACAGGCATGAACCACCAAGCCTGACATCTCCGGTATTTTTTTTTTTTAAAGAGTCCCAGTATCTAGCATTATAGTCTAATTTAGGCTAAATAGCAGATTAAATTTCTTAAGACTAGAACTTTTGGAAGCCCCGTCCTCTCCTGGCATGGAACAAATACTGCCCACCAGTACTGTTTTGCAACATTATTTTTAACCATGAGCCTGGGAAAATACCAGTCATGAATTGTAAAATAAATCAAATAAAGGATCCCTGATTTCTCTTTTGTGTTCAGGATCACAGTATTTGTGGTTCTGTGGAATAAGAAGCATAGCTTGATGGTAAAGACTTTTTGGCACTGAGAGCCAGAGTGCCCAGATTTGGATTCAGACACTTGCCCCATCAGTTTAGGAATCTCAGTGACTCTACCTTCTTCATCTAAGGTGGAGAGGGTAGTAGTTTCTACTTTCCATAGTTGTCATGTGATTAAATGAGTGAATATGCATAATACCTTTGATACAGTTCTTGCCAGAGTAAGCAGTTAAATTTTAGCTATTTTAAGAATGTGCTTGCCTGTTGCCTTTGCAATTTTTTTTTTGGTATGGCCTTAGCCAACCTAACCTAAGTAATGATTTATCATATTCCTTAACAATGTGGTGGTATAACCTAGTCAAGGTTTTAATACGCCAATGTCTTGGAAGTATTATTGCTAGTTTTGCAATAAATCATAACTAAAATAAAACATTCAAAATAAAACATTTTAAAATAAGTATGTATGCTGTGGGAACAAAGAAAATAAATATCTATTTCTGGTTGAAATCTTTTTCAACTAGAGTCATATCCTTCAAAGGGAGACAATCTGTTGATCGCTTCCAGAACTGCGCCCTGAAATAAATGAGACCAGAAAAAGGAGGCCTTGGGATATGTTTTACATGCATTAGCAGGGTCCAAAGTTTGTTCTCTACATAAGTACATCATGGTATGTTTTTACTATCTTATTGTAGGGTGAGAATAATTAAGAAAATATGTAGTTCTGAAGTATTGGGTAAAAAATTGCAAAATAAAAATAGAGGACAATTTTAAACCACATGGATGAAATTCATTTAGCAATTCTAAGTAGATACTATTATATTTGCTTCTTTTACAGTTGTTTTTAAATCATTGGAATTGATGTAAAATATGTTAGCTGAAGCATTTTTAAAAATCTTATCTTTTTAGGGCTTAAGACTTAATAAGCAACAAGCTAAAAATTCAGTAAAAGGTATAAATCATTGATACAAATAATAAAAGGATTTGTTAGAGAATGTAACAGCCAATATAACACATAATCTTGAGTAAAAGAATAATTTGTAAATAAAGGACTTTATGACTTTTAAAGAAATTTATAAGCACGTAGTAGATTTATTATTATTATTTTTTCCAGACAGAGTCTAAAGCTGTCACCCTGGGTAGAGTGCCATGGCATCATAGCTCACAGTAACCTCCAACTCTTGGGCTCAAGAGATCCTCTTCCCTCAGTTTATCTATTCTTAGTAGAGACAAGGGGGGGGTCTTGCTTTTTTTTTCAGGCTGGTCTTGAACCTGTGGGCTCAAGCTATCCACCCACCTTGGGCTCCCAGAGTGCTAGGATTATAGGCATGAGCCACCGTGCCTGGCCCACATGGTAGATTTAGATCAATGCTTTTGGTACTTTCAGAATATAAAATAATAAAAATAGGATGAATTCTTGAAATTTGGAATACAAAAAACATGATTGATGTTGTGAAACTATGGTTTTAACTATACATTCTTTAATTATATCCACTGCTTTCTAATTTGAAAAATCCCTGCCCCCCAAATCCATCTGTTTCTATCACCCTCTCACTGCTATTTGTTTTTTCTGAATTGCACTGAATTAACAATACCAGAAAAGTTAGGGACATGCCAACAGATATTGCTATTAAAACAAAAATCAATATTCATTTTCCAGTGAGGGCATCTGTGTGGTGGTGTGTAAGAACTGGTATAAGAAAAAAAGGAATTGGTATAAGCGCTCGCTCCCTACTGCTGCAGTGAATGAAAATGAGCTACATTCTTACAGAGAGATGCCCACAGAGCTCCCAGAGGCAGTAGCAGGGGTGACGGTACTTTACTGGGTCTCTAGGCACCTAGTTTGGCTCCCAGCTTAGTAGGTTTAGAAATTCAATTTGATCTATATATCTAGATAATCAGCCTCTTGGGGATTCACATTAACAATGTCATCCCAGATTAATGCATAAATCAGAATCTCAATTAAGTTGCACTAAAAAAAATATGTTCCTGTTCCTCTTAGCATAACATCTAAGCTTCATGTAACCAGGGACTGGTCTAATTTTCCTCCCCACTGTGACCAAGAAACCCAGCACAGTGCTTTGCAACCGTTCAATGGGTATTAACTAATTTTTTAAAAAAGAAGGAGAGAAAAAAAAAAAAAAAGACCAAGAAAGGGATATAGTTCTGAGTGAAATGCTGTCCAAATTGTAAAATCTTAGTATTCCATTTCACCTCCTTAGAGAAAATACTTGTGATAATTAATATTCATTTCAGATTCCATAATTTTTCTCTTAAGAAAAAGAAAAAGAATTGAATTCTTCTTGGCTATCTGATTATCAGCCTTCCTGATTCCCCCTATAGCTTAGTCTTACTTAAGAGATACTATAACTAATGAAGTTTTAACCTTTTCGATTAAAGTTTTCTAGCCCTACGTCTCAGAGGCTCAATCCTGGTCATCTTGTTCAAACTTCCTGAGTCACCCTAGGAACATATGATGCCTTTGTTCTTTGTGGTAATCTCTTCCAAATTTCATATGTAAAAAGCCTCTGAAAAAAGAGCTAACACTCCAGTATAGTGGATAATATGCACAATACTTTTTCTTCTTTTCTTATAGAGACAGAGTCTGACTTTGTCACCATCAGTACTGTGCTGTGGCATGACAGCTCACAGCAACCTCGGGCTTCTGGACTTAGGCGATTCTCTTGTCTCAGCCTCTGAAGTAGCTGGGACTATAGGCACCCACCACAACACCCAGCTATTTTTTTGTTGTTGTTGTTGCAGTTTGGCCAGGGCCAGGTTTGAACCCACCACCCTCGGTATATGAGGCCGGCACCCTACTCACTGAGCCACAGGCACTGCCCTGCACAACACTTCTTTTTCCCCCCTAAATTAAGAGTAATTCCAATTTCTGGCTACTACTCCAGAAAAAGGGAAAACAAACAAACAAACAAAAAATCCCCAAACAACAAAAAACCAGTGGCAATAAGATGAGTAAAATGGTACAGTAGGAGGCTTGAAACCTCTCCTCAACCCACCCACAAACACACTGATTCAGCAACAATTCACGGACAAACTCCCTTTGTGAGAAATCAGAAACTAATTAAAACTCTGCTATGCCCCAGCAGAGTGTGAAACTTCCTGAAACTAGTAGGGAGATTCAAGACACCATCTTGCTGAAAATACTGTCCCTGGAACAGCTCCGTATAATCAGGAAGAGCTCCCCAGTTCTCAACTTCATCCAGAGAAGGGAAATGGAACCCCTCTGAAGAGGTTCCAGGGAGGAATGGCTTCCAGTCTAAGGGGCTCCAGGGAGGAATGGCTTCCAGTCTGCCAGTCTTGGACCTCTGACAGCTCTGGCACAGTCTAGCCACCCAGAGGGAACTGGAAACAGCAGCATGGGCTGGTAGTTGGTGGTCTTTTCCCCTGCTCAGCACAGAGGAGATGAAAGTAGATGAAAATCTCAGCTCTCAGCCACTGGGAGAGAAAGAGTTGATCTATGTGTCTAGTATCTGTCTCACCGGTCCCGGAACTCTAATGGGTCCAAGACAAACCAGTAACTTGGGGGAGGGCCTGGACTGGGAGATGCCATAGCTTCCCTCCACCCCTGGCTCAGCACAGAGCAAAGAGACAAAAGCCATAGCTGCCTACTTCTCCCTGGGGAAGGAAAGATTTATTAGAGACTCCCAGAATCTCTGACCAGGCTGCTTAGTGGGGGTCTTTTCCTGTACAATGCCAGTCAGTGAAGACTGAGACAGGTGCCTACTCTGTCTAATGGGCAGACACAAGACATAGGTTCAAGGAAAGTGAAGCATTAGGCAAAGATGTTCTAAAAAAGGAACAAAATAAACCTTTAAAAAACAATCATGGGGGTGGTGCTTGTGGCTCAGTGAGTAGGTGCCAGCCCCATATACCAAGGGTGACAGGTTCAAACCTAGCTCTGGCCAAACTGCAACAAAAAAATAGCTGGGCATTGTGCAGGCACCTGTTGTCCCAGCTACTCAGGAGGCTGAGACAAGAAAATCACCTGAGCCCAAGAGCTGGAGGTTGCTGTGAGCTGAGATGCCATGGCACTCTACCAAAGGCAACAAAGTGAGACTCTGTCTCTAAAAAAAAAAAAAATCATAGGGTGGTGCCCATAGCTCAGTGGGTAAGGTGCCATATACACAGAGGCTGGTAGGTTCAAACCCAGCCCAGGCCAGTTAAACAACAATGACAGCTGCAACAAAAAAATAGCCGGGCATTCTGGTGGTGCCTGTAGTCCCAGCTACTTGGGAGGCTGAGGCAAGAGAATTGCTTAAACCCAAGAGATTGAGGTTGCTGTGAACTGTGATGTCACGGCACTCTACCCAAAGTGACAGCCTGAGACTCTGTCTCAGAAAAAAAAATCATAATTAAACAGTTATTGTTTACTTGACAGTGAATTAAAAATAACTCTTATAAAAATGCTCACTGAAGTCAAGGGAACAATGCATGAACAAAGTGAGAATTTTCAACAAAGACACAGAAAATATAAAAAAAAAAAACCAGACAGAAATCTACCAGAAATGAAGCTGAAGAACACAGTAACTGAACTGAAAAATTCATGAGAGGAGTTCAACAGCAGACTAGACTAATCAAAAGAAAGCATCAGTGAGCTCAAAAATAGGCCAGTGGAAATAGTTCAGTTAGTGGGAAAAATAGAGAAGAATAAAAGGCAGTAAAATAAGCTTAAGGAAATTATGAGTCACCAGCAAACAGACCAACTAACTATGATGGGAATTTCAAAAGGAAACAAGTGAGAGGAAGAATGAGAGAGCTTATTCAAAGAAATATTGGCTGAAAACTTCTGGGGAAAGAAATGGACAACCAGATCCAAGAAACCCAAAGATAACAAATGAACCTGAAGAAATCCACATCTAAATGCATGAAAATCAAATTGTCAAAAGTCAAGGACAAAAGCAGCAGGAAAGAAACAAGTCATCACAAACAAAGGATCTTCCCTTAGATTATCAGATTTTTCAGCAGAACTCTTACAGGCCAAAAGGGAGCAGAATATTTTTCTGAAAGAAAAATAAAACTGCCAACCAAGAATAATATACCTGGAAGAACTCTCCTTCAAAAATGAAAGTGGCATAAAGATTTCTCCGGGGGGTGAGGGGAAGAGTACTGAGGGAGTTCATCACCACTAGACCTTCCTTACAAGAAATGCTTAAAAAAATTACTCAGGTTGAAACAAAAGGACATTCAAAAGTGACAGAATAGCACAAGAGAATAAAAACCTGTTGATAAAGTAATTGTAACTTAAAGCTGGCTACTGCCAACTCAATTTATCATCTGCTATAATTACTGACCACTGATCTGCTTTAACCGAAGGTGATTCAAAGATGTTGGTGAGTAGTAAACAGATCTGACTGTTTTACTGTCAGGTTCTATCATCTTGAAGGTCAGACTGAAAAGAGAGTGCCACTAACTAAGCATGCCAGCTCTCAGGTAGTTGGAGAACATTGGCCAAAACATCTTACTAGATTTCTGATTGTTTAAAAAGTGATTCCACAAGAAGAGCCAATTTTGCAGAATCACTAATGTGGAACAACTCAAGACTCACACTGACTGCCCTGTCCGTACTTACTGTATAATCTTAAGTGCCTAAAGAGATAAACTGCACCCAGAGCTATGCATATAATCCATGATAAATCCTTGAGATCCAAATTAAGGTGATGAAATAGTCCTGGTCCCAAAGTTATTTTCAAAGTCCAGCCCCGTGTCCAGAGAGAAAAAGTGCTTTTCCCAGGGTCATTGTACGATAATGGAACCATTAGATACACATTCCTTAAACACTTTTGGCAGAAAGTATAGTAGAACCTCCATAGTTGACCACCTCCTGACATTGGCCACCTCCTTAAGTTGAGCTAATTTTCATAGACCAGACAAGCAACACATGTACACATCAGTAAAATCGGCCTACTTCCTTATGCTGACCAGTTCTGTCACACCGAGTTACAGGTCCTTGGGTGGTCAAGTCACACAGGCTCTGCTCTATTTGACTTTGCCTCCTTAGAGTTTCTGGAGTGACCAAGCAATAGTTTTTGAATTTGATCAGGAGTCTTCTGATATTTAGATCCCTGCTCAGTATAACACCAAGAAACGTCCCAAAGAAAAGTATTCTGATTAAAAGATTAACATAATAATAAGAAAACAGTAACAATATCTTTTCTGAGAAAGTAAGGAGTACCAGCATTGGGGTGGCAGGAGAACTTATCTTCGTGGTGTACCTTTTTACTTTCTTTAAATGCTTTAACATGGTATATATTAATTTTTAGAAATAATGAGAGTGAGCTTTTCAAAGATTATGGCAAAAAAATAATCTTTTATATCCCACTTGCAAGTTCCTATATTTGAAACAAATTTCTACTCGTTACTTCAGAATTATGTATATGTGTTGACGAATTTCATCGTGTTTGACTTTGGAGCTGAGGTTTGGGCAGTAATTTTCTATGTGAAAAAGTTGTGAAGTTAAATAAGTACCTCATTCCCATTGTTGGCCCAAATCAGGACTATTCATATCTGAAATAAAGAACTACTTAACTAGTAGCATAAGGTGTCCATGGAGACTGGGTGATCAGTTACCTGAGTAGTTCTGAACTTGCTTAGAAAGTGTGTAGCAGACATAGTGTCAGAATGACATCCCATGGGAGATGCCCAGGAATCTTGTGGACCTCTTCCTATCCTGGGTCACAGCCTCAAACACAATATTGAGTTGGGAGATAGCATAATGGCAGCAGCGTGGGAGCATGCACGGAAGTCAGACTTCTTCTCTTTGTTTTCTTTTCCTAGAAAATGCCTAGGGAAATTTCCCTGTGTAAGTCTATTACTACTGTCTGTATCATTAATGCTAAAATAATAAGAATGTTGACAATTGTAATCATTGTGATGATGGTAATAACGACTAATACTATTCAGAAGCCTATTCTGGCCAAGACCCTCCCCAATATTTACAGAAACTATTTCATTTAATCTTCAGAACAACTCTATGAAATTCTATTTTTTCTCATTATGCAGATGACGAAATGGAGGCCTACAAAGTTAAAAAAAAATCTTGCTAGAGATCTCATAGCAATTAAGTGGCATAACCAGTACTTGACTTTTGGATTGTTTGACTCCAGAGTTTCTTAACTCATACTTTCAGCCCCTGTAATCTTCAATCCCATAAGGGGAATTGGTTGCAGGATGCATGCCAACAAAAACATTTCAGTTCTATAGATTGTCTTTACATTTACATTTTGGTCAATCTTGAATTATCTAAGGGAAGAAACATATATTTAACCCTATTAGGTTACCCATATTTTTGCTCTGCTAAACTTTTTATACCTTTAGGCCTCACATCTGACCCATCAGTAGAAAAAGAGGGAAACTAGAAGAGTTACCAGCTAGATCAGTCAATTGCGTTTCCATAACAGCCTTGAGTACTGAGTACAGCTGAGAGACTTTGAAACTGATGTATAAAGTTAAGCTGCAGGATTATCTACTTCTTTAGTGTTTCATTCATCTGGGTATAATGAGATGAGTGAGTCAGTAGCCAAATCCCACTCACAATTATGACGTGCACTTTAGAAGGGAAAACTTCATGGATTGTTTCTCCCGTTGTCACCCTAAGAACACTTGCTTTGAGTTTTCTCTTTATGATTGGAAGTCGGCAAATACTATGCATGAATAGTATTTAATTGCTATGAAACCATAATTTTCCAGTTTCTTAATATCAACTCAATTTTTTTAAATGCCCATAAAGGCAAGCTAATGCATTAATTGCTTTCATGTCTATTTTTTCCTATTTTGCTTTCCCAGAATTTTTCAGAAAATAGCAATGTTAAGAGCCAAAAGATACACAAATGAGTCTATTCTATTTTTAATGACTTCTAGAGAAGACAATTTACAATTTTCCCTGATATTTCTTTCCTGACTTTTTCAGTGCTCATTGAAGGAATTACTCTCTAAGGTCTAAATCTTTTCCTGTAGGTAAGACCCATTTCTTCCTGCTCCATCTAGATGGAAATGGGGAGGATAGTTTGCCAAAAGAACAGGCAATGGTTAATTTACACACTGGGAAACGTTCTGAGTTTTAAATATATGGAGAAGACCCAGAAATTAAATTTTAATAGGCCTCCAGATTTGGGCAGCAGTCAAAGGTTTTCTATAGCAACAATTACACACATCACTGATCTGAGATCAAATATTTATGTCTTCTCCTACATGCTAGAGAACTAGATTTTGCTAGTTACTGTTATTACCAGGGCAATTCAATAGAGGGCAAAAGAGACTAAAAATATCATTTCACAGTGGAAACTGTAAGAGAAAGCAATAACAAGCCTGGAAAAGATTAAGTACTATTGGAAATGAGTCTAAACTGAAATGAAATACTGTGTTTGAGTAGATTTTTTAGGGCTATAATTTTAACATCTACTAAAGGACCGCTGTTTTGACTATCACTGAAACACACACAAAAGAAGACAAAGAAGCCTGATGCTAGCTGGAAAAAAAAAAGCTCTTCCCCATTTCCTAGAAGTACTTTCTGTTCTGGAAGTATATTGTTTGAAGGAGACTCTTCCATTATGCCTTTGGGAAAATGTAACTTTTTTAAAAAAATGAAATATAAATTATACTTCTCTTTGTGAGGGAGACTTTATTTCTTTTGGTGGTGGTAACATAGAAAGAGTAATAGAATAAATTCTGTTCATGCAGGACCCCATCAAACAGTACCAATATCTCACCCACCTTAAAAGACTAGAGCTTGCTTTGGGTTTTCATCATTATCACAATGTACCACCTATAAGAACACATTGTATCACATATGACAATACATTGTATCACATGTGACAATACATTGTTAATCACTACACTGTAATATTTGGGGGGGTGCAGTCTTACAGTAAGTACCCCTACACCAGGTACTTCAGAAACTATTATAGAGCTAGCCTTCAAGAATTTGTGATTTAGGAACTTGCATTAAATCATTATATTGCCATTCTTAGATGATTTTATTTCTCTTCTGTTCACATTTCAGGTGATGTTACTTGGTTTCACAGAAGCTATAAAATTGGTTATTTCTTCTCATCAGGTTCCAAATATATAACCTGCTGCCCTCTCTGGGACCTCTTCCACCTCCAGTGGGGCTTGTAAACTGGGAATCGCTCCAGTGGGGATATGGGCCGTGGGCAAAGTGCTTGTACTACGTATAATCCAGATTGGCAGGCAGGGCTTGGAGATAAGAGAAGAGGCGACTCACGGAAGGCAGTTCTAAGTTAATGGTCTGCCAGGCCAGAGTTCAGAAGAGGGGAGGAACACTGGGTCTTTTAGGTCTGGAAAGGCTTCATGGATAAAGGTCTTGAAGTAGGAATAAGGTTCACAGGTGGTCAAGACTAGAGGAGAGTTGATTCCCAGATGATGTAAATAGCTAATGTGAAGAAACGGGCAAACCGAAGGAGCAAGGACTGTTTATAAGGCAACAAATACACCTGTCTGGCTGTACTTGGCATTATGAAGATGAGAAGTAGGACGTATGGATGAAAAGGCAGGTTGTAGCCAGCCTTGAATGTCAGGCTAAGAGATCGGAATTGTATTCTCTATTCATGTGGGAATTTTGAAGATGTCTGGAATAGAGAAGTAGCAGGATGAAAGTGGTGTTCAAAGAAACAAATGTGGAAACCAAGTGATAGGGCCTGGCTCCCAGTCTTTCTGGGAGAGTAGGAGCTTAACATCAATAAACCCCAGTTAGCAAACACAGATGAATTTCACATGGACCAATTCCCCCTTGCAGCTTTTTGTATTTTTCTCTTGCCTAACTCTGCAAAAGCCCATGCCATTCCCCCTCCCTACTTCCTTTCTTTCGAAAGCCCAGTCCCCTCAGTAGAAGTCAGGATGGAGCTCCGCTCTTTCCCCTGCTGTCAAGTCACTGAATAAAATGATTGACCAGCTTAACTAACTTCTGGTTGTGTTTATCTTTGATAGGGGATCAGAGTTTAAATAATTTGAGGAGCCTTCTTTAAGAAAAAGAATATACAATTACAAGTATAAAATTAAATGTGAGGCTTTGGAAGAGGTTTATGCAAGTGAGGGAGCCTGAGCGTAAGCATCCTTAGCTTCACATCTGGTCAATAGAAAGACAAAGTGTCTGCTCTTTCAAGGTTTATGATCTAATCTAGGGGGAGTGGAGAGGAGAGACAGGAAATAAACAAGTGCACATTTGAGATTTTTTTTTCAGAGAATGATAATTGCTTTGAAGCGAGTAAAATGGCATAATAGTGAATGAGGAGGACAAGGAGAGAACAGCTGTCTGGGAAGACTTTCTGGGCATCCTATGCAGAAAACATGTCCAAGGAATAGAAACAAGCCTTGTGGTAGGACATGAGGGTAGAAAAGGGCAGAAGTCTAAGAGGCAGGCTGGAGCCAGACTATGCAAGGTGTTGTAGGCTACCAGTAGTTAGGAGGAGTTAGGTTTAATTTTTTAAGTATTTCAGCATAAAAAATCATCTCAAAACTTAGTATTTAAAAAATAATAACCATTTTATTATCTCTTACAATTCTGTGAGTCGATGGGGCTCAGCTGGGTGGTTCTTCTGTTTTGCATGATGTCAGCCTGGACTGCAGTTATTTGAGGACTCACCTAGGCAGTGAAGATGGCTTAATCATTTTCCTAGCACCTTGGCAGAGTATCACTTCTTCTGTGTTCAAGTGAGTCACAGGCCACTCAGATTCAATGAGGGAGGTGAATGTATGAAGGTGTGAAGACTGAGAGACATAGCTCATTAGAGACCAGCTCCTGCAGAAGCCATTTACTTTTTAAAAGGCCACTCTGGCCAAATGAATTGTAGTGAGACAAGAATAGAATCAGAGAGGCCAGTTACAAAGTTACGGTAATATTGCAGGTAAAAGGCGGTGGTTGCTTAAATTATGGTGGTGGTTGTGAATATGGAAATAAGTAGGAAGCTTGGGGACGGGATGAGGAAGGTGTGCTCATCCAAGTATGAAGCATGTCATCTGACATCGATTTAAATAAAAATTAGAGCACGGCATTAGAACTTCTTTATTTCAAATTAATATGAGGATACGAATTTTTAGGTTATGTTGCTCTCACTTCTAAGGTAAAGTCCAAGTTGTAGCTGAGCCCTTCACCCAGAGGGCATGCTGGATGCCCTCACATTGTGCACATTAGTTGAGATCCCACCAATTACCTTCCCTCCTCCCCCAGGTATTAGAACTTCAGTCATCTGGGAGCTATTAAAGATTTCTTGATGGGTGACTGATAGACTGAAAGTCATGTTTTGTTTTGTTTCCCCCAGAGTCTCACTTTGTCACACTGGAGCCTCAGTAGAGTGCTGTGGCATTATCACTCACAGCAACCTCAGACTCTTGGGCTCAAGCGATTCTCTTGTCTCAGCCTCCTGAGTAACTGGAACTACAGGTGCCTGCCACAACTCCCAGCTATTTTTAGAGATGGGGTCTCGCTCTTGCCCAGGCTGGTCTCAAACTCCAGTTCAGCCTCCCAGAGTGCTAGGAATATAAGCGTGAGCCACTGCACCCAGTAAAAGTCATGTTTTTAAGAAGATTTAAGAGGATTTGTGGGAGAAGAGTGCAGATTGTACTTGGGTGGAAACAGTGCAGAGGAGGGAGAAAATCTGAGGTGGGAGACAAGGTAGCAAGTCCCTTCCTTCCATGGTCTAAGATTAGACTAAGCCCTAAACCACAGTGACTGTAGATGCAAAGGAAAGGATGAAAAGCAGCATCGCTACAGAGACAGCATCAAGGCAGAGTCGATAATATTCAGTGACTCCTTTGATGTGAGGATTAGGGGAAAGGGCCCTAGCGCCATGACTCTTTAATACAGTTCCTCATGTTGGGGGACCCCCAACCATAACATTATTTTCATTGCTACTTCATGACTGTAATTTTGCTACTGTTATGAATCTTAATGTAAATATCGGATATGCAGGAAAGCCCCAAAGGAGTTGTGACCCACAGGTTGAGAACCGCTGCTTTAGGAAAAAGAAGCAATCAGTAATGGATCTACCAATCAAGGTTCCCAGACATGGTGGTGGAGACGGCTGATCACTGACAGAAGTAGGAAGGTTAGAAGAGGGAGCTGGCTTTGGAGAAAAGATAATGTGTTCCTTGCCATGTCTGTTGCTTTTCGTAGGGCCATCCAAACAGAAATACTAAATTGGAAAAGACTTAGCAATCAGGTTGTACCTCGTGAGATGGTGGGACCCAGAGAGGCGGATCAGCCTGAGTGTACATAAAGGTGCAGGGTAAAGCAATGGGAAAGAAGGACCTTTATGGAAATGAGCTGATGGGAGAGAAAAAGAATAGAGGGTCAAAAGCAGAATGTTTGTGAAATTAAGATTTGGGTTGGGCGTGGTGGCTCATGCTTGTAAACCTAGCACTCTGGGAGGCTGAGGCGGATGAATTGCCTGAGCTCAGGAGTTCAAGATCAGCCTGAGCAAGAGTGAGACCCCATCTCTACTAAAAATAGAACAATTAGCTGGGTGTTCTGGCAGGTCCCTGTAGTCCCAGCTACTAGGAAGTCTGAGGCATCAGACTTGATGAGAATCACTTGAACCTAAGAGTTTGAGGGTGCTGTCGACTTTGATGCTCTGGCCTTCTACCCAAGGCAACAAAATGAGACTCTGTCTCAAAAAACATAAATAAATAAATAATTAAAAAAACAAAATTAAGATTTGAAAAAAAATGCGAGTTTCAAAAAGAAACGGAGTAGTCAGTAGACTCAGAGCCTGCAAAGGGTACCAGGATGTGTTAAAATTGGCAATTAGACCTTCAGCAAGCTTTTGGAAAGCATTTTGGAGTGATTGGAACAAAGATCAAGGAGATAAGATTTCAGAGGCCAAGAAACAACGAAAGATGAAGAAAAGGTTTGTGACACCTGCGATCCAGACAACTCTTGCTTTAGTGATTGGGAGCAGAGGGAAAGAAAAGGTGTATGTTTTACAGTGAGAAGGCCAGCTACAAAGGAACCCAAGGGTTATCTACTATATAACTCTATAATCACTCTATATGAGAATTTAATTTCCTTATAAAGATGAAAATGTGGGGCACTGCCCGTAGCTCAGCGGATAGGGCACCGGCCACATACACCGAGGCTGGTGGGTTCAAATCTGGCCTGGGCCAGCTAAAACAACAATGACAACTGCAACAAAAAAATAGTCGAATGTTGTGACAGGCACCTGCAATCCCAACTACTTGGGAGGCTGAGGCAAGAGAATCGCTTAAAGCCCAAGAATTTGGGGTTGCTCTGAGCTGTGACGCCATAGCACTCTACCCAGGGTGACATAGTGAGAGATTCTGTCTCAAAAAAAAAAAAAAAAAGATTAAAATGTAAATAAAAACAAGCATAGCTTGTCACATTATAAAAACCATACTTTAAAATGTGGACATTTTTTGTTTTCCTCACAACTAGAGTTTTTCTCCCTTTTTAAAAAAAGAAATCAATCACTATTTATTTTTTTCTATGCCGAGAAAACATGGTTTATTTCTTTTTCAGCCTAGAATCCTTTTCAGGTAGGGGTAATAGAGAAAAAGAAAAAAAAAAACCTTTACAAGAAGAATACATTTTGCTCAGACTCCCCGACTCTTTCTGCGTTAGCCAACTTTCACCAAACCTGTAGTTTGCTGCCCTGTGCTACCTTTAAAATATCTCCTGTTACAAATTCGGCAAGGAGAGAGCAGGTTTTCTTTTCTTTTTGAAGTAGCTGTATTTCTCTCTCTTCTGCAACCCATTAGACAAGTAGTTCACATGAGTCAATGACCCACAAGGCCAAGCTGCTGGAGGTTTGAGATGTTTCCAGTAAAAAGGGGGGAAAAATTGGCATCTATAAGAAGAAACATTAGGAAAAAACGCTCCCGTGTTTCTGAGAAGTTGACATCCAATTCCAGCTGTTTGCACCTAAAGTGTGCCAATCATATTCTGTTTGTTATTAAATGATAATCATTTATTATTTTGCATTGCAGGCAAGTGGACAGAGAACCAGAGTTCTCTAGCTCTCGTGTCTAAGAGGCAGTGACGTGGAACTAGATCCAAACAAAACTGAGTTTGAATTCCTGCTTCATCACTTATTAACTGTGCCAGAGACTACTAAATACTCTGGTGTTGATTGTTACTATATGTTTACTAATTAATAGAATAGTCCAAGCTTTAGCTGAGCATGTGGCTGCCCACTCATCGGCTCCACTTTCAGCCCCCCTCTAGCTAGATATGGCCATGCAACCAAGTTCAGGTCAGTTGGATGTGAGCAGAAAGAATCTCCACCATTTCTAGGCTTCTCCTTTAGGACAAAGCCATTGGCCTTGATTGTTGTCTTTCCTCCTACCCATAGTGTGGAACATGGATATGCCAGTGATCTAGCTTTGACCATGCAGGAGACAGCAGTGGGGAGACAACGGGACCAGGGTCCCACAAAGACCTTATGGAGTAAAGCTGCTCCAATGACTTCAAATGCTCAAGGCCTGTGAAGAGGGATAAAAATAGGCGTTAATTAAGTCACTACCTTCTGTGATCTCTTCATTACTTATTTCAGCAGTTCAGACCGTAACCTTGAACATACACTTGTTAAGTGTCTTTTGTGTTTAACCTCTCTGAACCTGTTTCCTCTTGTGTAAACTGGGGATAATTCCTACCTCACATTCATGTTGTAAAGATTAAATGAGGCAATGCACTGGGGGAGCAAAGCCTGACGCCTGCAAGGTACACAGTGAGCACTTGTTGTTTTCCCTTAAGGCATTTAGAAATATGTGTTCTTTTCAATGAATCTAGAAAATACAGAGGACTGAATGTGAAACAGCTGAATAAGGTGATTCTTTTCACTGTGCAAGAAACTCTTCTCTAGGACCCTTCAAATGTCATTTGAAAGGACTCCAGAAATAGCCATATCAATCAAATGAAGTCCAGTTGATGTACCAGTAAGGCTTCCCACAAAATACCCAGCATCTAGCACAATGCCTGGCATTGATAAATATTTATTAAAGAACCACTACTCAGCCACAGACCAGGTGGAGTGGAGGATGAGTGTCCAGGATGCTAAGTGGTAACACTCCTGTTGGGAGGACTGGCTGATGCTATAGAAAGTCCTTAGCAAGTACACGCCCCATTCATAGGACACACTCAAATGTCTTCATCAGACTGAGGGACACGAGGGCCAGCTCTGTCTCTTGCTCACCACTGTATCCCAAGTATACAGCACGTGGTGAGACTGAGTAAAGAACATTGATTAAAAATGTATCAACTATTTTTAATCTTTTTAATCTCCATTGCTTCTCTCCTCTCCCTCCCCAATAAGAAAGAAACTGACGTACTACGTGAAGCAACTTGCCCAAATGGACACAGTTGATAAAGTCTAGAGATAAGGTTTGCACCAAACTCAGGCCTTGCTGGGGTCACATTTTGGAGTCATCTCATTTTCAGCCTAGATAGACACTCTTTCTTCAGAGCAGACTTTGAGACACACATGACATTGCCAGTGGATGAAGAGAACAACGCAGGGAAAGGGGAAGTTGGGTTGGAATATTTTCTTCTGTATTTTACGAATTTGCTGATCTGTAATGCCCTTTACTCTTGCATCATAAATACCAGAGCAACAGACGAGTCGCTGATCCTTAGCAAAATATGTCACTGCTCTTGAGCAAGGCCCTGAGCAGAGCGAGCTCCCCATGGCTGTGATGGCTGAAGAGTTGACTGTGAGGTTTGGGGCGGGATGGCTCAGGAGGAAGTTCGGAAGGGGGCAGGTTCTTCTTTTTAGCGGACTTTCCCTCCTGCCTTATCTACTCTACAAACTATGGCTATTCTTTAGAGACACATTGTTTTTAGCAACTATCTACTAATGAAGATATCAGCTGGTTAGGTTCTTGAGGTAAACGCTTTTGCAGGGACATTTGTAGATTAAACAAGAAAAAGAACAGATAAGGATGAAAAGTTCCAGATGAGAAAAATGTCCCTTTTGTAGCCTTTTTTCTCTGTTTAGACTGGGAAATGCTGTCTTTTGGGCATCTCTGGAATGCTGGCTGATGTTTGAAAAATGAAAAGAAAACCTACATTTGATCATCCTCCCATATTTCCACTCACCCCCAATAAAATATTTATTTGTATTATATATTGTGTGTGTGTGTGTGCATGGGTGGGTTCCTAGGTCTACGAAGTTTTTATAAGTATTATCTGTAAAGACTGTATTTGTTCCAAGATGTTTATGAGGATATTGAACATTTTTTTCTGTCTTCACTATTTCTAACTCTTTTCTTCTCTTCCTAGGTTTACTTTTTTTATTTTTATTTTTGATTAAATCATAGCTGTGTACATTAATGCAGTCATGGGGTTTTACGATGTACTGGTTTTATATACAATTTAAAATATTTTCATCAAACTGGTTAACATAGCCTTCATGGCATTTTCTTCGTTATTGTGTTAAGACATTTAGATTCTACATTTAGTGAGTTTCACATGTACCTTGTAAAATGCACTGTAGGTATGGTTATTTCTTTTTAACGCCTTTCTTCTCTTACCTCTTGTTCCTCTTTTTTTTCTTACCTGAACACAAAAATGGACACTGCCCAGTGTGGGAATTTGGAAACCACATCAGCTCTCTTCCTACTATCTCGTGTCCCTATACATGGAGAAAAAACAGCTTCGTCAAGTCTAAATTTATAGACAATCTTTTGTGAACATCTACAGCCATGAAGGACAATAGTAGGATCTGCCTTCAATCCAACTTGGTTTTCTGAGGCCATACTTGTTTCTCCATGTGGATGTGAGTCACACACAGAAATAAAGGCATCTCACATTTACCCCAGTGGTGGTGAAATACAGACGAGGAAGACCCCTGCTCCACACAACCTTCCATTAACTGAACTTCAGTGTCTTCTGAGACTTGGAATAGATTCTGAAAGAAAGAAATTGTTCTCAAATTAGAACATGTAAGGAAAAATAATAAGGAAACAAAATGCATTTGAGGAGAGAGAGAATTTGGGGACGGATCAGGTTGGAAATTGTTGACTCAGGGAACAAAGGGGAAAAGTATAAATCCAGGGAGGGACATTTTCTGAAATTTCCAGATCTTTGTAAAACTCCTAAGCTTCTTTTCTATGTTCTTGCCAATGCATATATTAGGCCCTGGAGGGGCAAAGGAGGGTAAAGAGGGCAGGTGGGTGCGGCCGGGAGGGAAGAGTGAAGGGCACAGATTCAGGTCAGGGAGATTCTTGTGAATAAGCATCTGCAAGCCTTCTTCCTCTCACACCCAGGTTTCAAATGTAGCCAGTCTTCTAAGTGGAGGGTGGAGGAGCTGTGATAGCATCTAATGGGTGGCAAAACCAAATCCGCCTAAGCATGGATTTATAATCAACTTCCTTAGTAACAATTACAATCCACACGTAAAAAAAAGCAATGACTATTCTCAAAAGTCATTCAAAAGTATAAAACAATGCATGTATGACTGTTCTGGAACACCATACTGTCCACAAATGAGTAAACAAAAAACTTTCCTATTGGTTAAAAAAAAGTAGTCAACTACGGTTATGTTTTTTATCTGAGCTCTGATTTCTAGGATGAAACATACACAATAGGCCCCTCCTGCCTACGTAACTCTTGCCTGAGTGCCAAGAGCAGGGTTAGAATCCACAACCTGTTCTCATGCCCATTTGGCACAACAAAAAGAAACAGTGTCATGGGTGGCAGGGACTCTCAAGACAGAAGTGGCCCTGCTTTGCAGTAATCACACCATGGCGTGCATGGTGCATTATCAGGTCAAATGAAACAGCTTATAATATGTTTAGAGACTTTAAAATGTTCCACACAGGCTCGGCACTTGTAGCTCAGTGGATAGGACGCCAGCCACATACACCAAGGCAGGCAGGTTCCAACTCAGCCAGGGCCTGCTAAACAACAATGACAACTGCAACCAAAAAAAAAAAAAAAAATAGCCAGGTTTTGTGGCAGGCACCTGTAGTCCCAGCTACTTGGGAGGCTGAGGCAAGAGAATTGCTTAAGCCCAAGAGTTTGAAGGTGCTGTAAGCTGTGATGCCACCGCACTCTACCAAGGGCAACATTGTGAGACTCTGTCTCAAAAAAAATTTTTTCACACATATATATGTACATATTGAAGAGTCTTTTTGTCTCTATTATTGAGGAGCATGGACTGTAGAAGGATTCTAGCATAATGTCCCATATTCTCAAATCAAATGGGAAGATGATCCCATGTACAAATACATCTTAAAATGCTTTGTTAAATAAAGGGAAGCAGGATGCATGACGGGAGGGCTTCTGACAAGCTCTGTGAATCCCGAAGAGGAGATGTATATGGTGAGGAGATTCCCCTCACAGATTTGCCACCAAATGCTATTTAGTTAGGTCGTGTCAAAGGACTAGAGTCTCAAGGAGCAAACTAAAAGTCTTCTTAGAGGCTCAGCATTTCATTAATTCAACAAGTGTTTATAAGGCCAGAGAGACAGAAACAACTTGCTAAGGACTCGTATGCACCAAACGTTGTCCTAGCTTACTGAGAGGTGGTGTGGAAAGACATTGTAAGTTCCTGCCCTCAGTGAGCTCACATTTACTGAAGAAATATAGGCAAAGAAGACATAGACAAAAGAGAGTCTCCCAGCACTGTGGAAAAAATTAAAAAGCCAAGAGCTGAATGAGAAGGCATGGGAGCCTTGTCAAGGTAGGAAGGAATCTTTCCAGGACAGAGGAATGGCAGAAGCAGAGGCCTTGGCTAGAAACCCATTGGTGAGTTTACAGGAAGATGAGGCTGACTGGAGAGCTGAGAGCAAGGGGAGAGTGAAGGGAGAGGAAGACAGGACCGGGAAGGCAGGACCAGGAAGGCCATGCGGGAAGATGACGCGAGACCCAGCAGGAGGTCACTGGGTCCTATGGTTTCAGCGTTGTTTTTTTTTACTGTTCTACTCTTTATTTTAAAGTACTTTCAAAGTTACAGAGAAGATGTGAAAATATACCAACAACTCCCATATATCTTCCGCCCAGATTCCCTAATTGTTCCCAAGTTTTCCTGTAAGTCCACAGTATGGCCATCTCAATGAGAAAATCACAAATGATGTCATCCTCTCATCTAAGAAATCTCATTCAGTTCCTTCAGTTGTCCTCATAATGTCCTTTATAGTGATTTTTTTTTTCTTTTGGCCCAGGATCCAATCTAGAATCATGGGTTGCATTCGTCACGTCTCTTTAATCTACTTCAATCTGGAATAGTTCTCGGTCTTTCCTTGTGTTCTAAGACCTAGATTTTTTTTTTAAGATAGCAGGCTAGTTCTGTTGTAGAATGTCCCTCAGTGTGGGTCTCTCTCCTGTCTTCTCGTGATTAGATTCAGGTTCTGCCTGGTTAGGAGCCTGGCGGAAGACATGCCGACTCCTTCTCACAAGGACACATCGGAAGGTCCGTGATGTTAGCTTGTCTCATTTCTCAGGATGTGATCATTAATTAACATCAGATTTGATGTTAGTGCGAACTCTCCACCATAAAGCTATTATTTCTCTCTTAGCAATAAGTTATTTTGTGAGGGAAAATCTTTGCTGCTATGTGAATATCCCATTCCTCAATAAACCTTTACCCACTGGCTTTAGTATCCTTTGCTTCATTTATTATCATGATGGTTGCCACCTGGTGACATTTATCACTTGCATTCTTTGGGGGGTTTTTAGAGTTGGAGCTTTATTTTAAAATCTGATCTTCCAACCTAGCGTGTTCCACCGACTCAGGGAGCAGAAACCTTCACAGGCTTCACAGGCCTCTGCTGGGAGCTGCCTCGGTGGGACCTTCGAGCCGCCGTCACAGGCTTTTTCGAGGCTGGCTTAGCCTTTTGTGCTTCCTTCGCAGCCCTGATAGCATGTTCTCATTGAGTCTTTCCAACTTTGGGCTTCTGATTTCATTTAGCCGTTGTATCAGCGAGAGACACACCACGGATGGTCGTCTGGATTTTGACTCCACAGCGGGTTCTTTTCTTCTGTCCCTTTTAGCGCTTGTTTCCAGTGGATCTTTCGAGGAGTCCTCTTGCATTTTGAGTTCACAAATTGGAAAACCTTGCCCTTGGTCCTGGCAGGGCGTCTCCTTTGTCTGGGTAGATTTTGTACCTGTTGAAACTGTAGAGCTCGATTTTCAGGACAATAGCACCCAGAAAAAAAAAAAAAGCTATTATGTAATAAAGGCTTTTTGATTTCTCCCTGTTCCCTCATTCATTTCTATCTGTGCAGACTCATGGATTCTGGTCACATTTGATGGGTTGTGATCTATGACTTCGTTATTTCTTTGGGTGCCCCAGGTTTGGCCAGGGGGAGCCCCTCTGCCTGCCTCCTATGCTCTTTTGACATGTCTTCATCATTTTTGAAGCTCCTTGTTACTTTCTGGCCTAAGAAAATGTTTCAGGGTCCTCCTGTGCTTCCTCTGCCCCCGTCCCAGAATTAGCCATTTTTCCCAGGCGTCTTTTAGTGGGGAACGATATTTAGAAGCCAAGATCTAGGTACTAGGGTGTTACTGCCTCTAGACCTTCTCACTGAACTGAAATAGGAAATGCACACACATACACACACACACGCATAAAACATAAGCACACAACATGGGCACACAACACACATCTACTATCAAACATCTACTTCTATAGCTAGCTAGCTAGCTGTGTTTTAAAATATGATGACTTCACCCTAGTATCTCCAATTCCAGTTAAAGGCACAGGATTCATACTGGCCTTCACTTTTTCCATTTTACTTACATCTTTGCTCTTTGCTCTTTCCTCTTTTAAGTAAAGAATTTTTTAACCCCATTGCTGCTGCTTTAACCTCAGGAGCTTGTGCCACCCCCTCCCCAGCCACAGCCCTTTTGTGGCTCCCTGCCTACCTTCTTGGCCCAGCTCTTCAGGCCTGCCAGCCATGGCTGCTGAAAGGGAAGAAAACAATTTTTTTTCTTTGAGACAGGGTCTTGTTCTGTTGTCCAGGCTGGAGTGTAGTGTTATAATCATATCTCACTGTAACCTCAAGCTCCGGTTCAAATGATCCTCCCACCTCAGACTCCCAAGTAGCTGGAATTGCAGGTGAAACCACCATGCTCAGCTCATTTTTTTTTTTTTTTTTTTATGTTTTGTAGAGACAGGGTTTCACTATGTTGCTGAGGCTGGTCTCAAACTCCTGAGCTCAAGAGATCCTCCCACCTCGGCCTCCCAGAGTGCTAGGATTATAGGAGTGAGACTCTGCACTTGGCCTAATTTATTTAAAAGGGGAAAAAAAGAGAACAAAAGAGAAAGAGAAAAAGACAGACACTGGAGAATTCTTTTCACCTTTTTGTTTTGTAAAATTTAAAACATACAAAAAATAAAGCTAGTAGTATATTGATCCCTTTCCATCACCTAGAATCAATAATTCTCAGCTCCCGGCTGGATTTCTTTGATCGATTTCCCTAGCTACTCCCCCTCTTTTGGGGTTATTTTTAAACAATCCAATAAATCATATCATTTAATCTATAAATATTTCTGTATGCATAAAATAATAGTATACATTAAAAATTCACAGTGATGTCTTAAAGCCATCAGACCTCTTCTAGGCAATGTTCAAATGACCTCAGTGAAGCGACTGCTGCAGTAGGTGTTTTGAAAGGATCTCTTTGGCCACTGAATGGAGAATGTGCTGTCGGAGAGAAGGAGAAAAGTCAGGATGATCGATGAGGAATGTGCTGGTGCTTTAGCTACAGACGATGTTTACTTGGATCAGGGTGTCTCACGGAGATAAGGAGTGGTCGATGCCTGATGTGTTTTGGAGATAAGCTAGCCAGATTTGTTGAATGGATAGATGTGGGGATGAGAGAAAAAGAGGAATAAAGAATGTTTCCTAAATCTTTAGTCCAAGCAACTAATGATTATCCTATATAAATTACCTAGTACTGTCTAACAGATTACCCCAAACCATAATCATTTAGAATCTCTTCTGGTTTCTGTGGGTCAGAAGTTCAGACAGGTCACAGCAGAGATGACTTGTTTCTGTTCTGCCTCTGGAGCCCCAGCTGGACCGCTTGAAGACCGGAGGCTGGAATCATCTGAAGGCTTATTCAAGTACATGTCTGATGGTTACTGATGGCACAGCCTGACCTGTGGCTATCAGCTGGAATATGTACATGTAGCCTCCCTGTGGTCTGAGCTTGTTCAGAGCGTGGTGACTATATTCCAGAAGTGAGCATCCAGAGAAAGAGAGAGACAAGTGGAGGCGACTTTATCCTTTGTATAATCTAGTCCCAGAAGTCACATGATGTCACTTGCTCTGAACCGTGCAGGTCAGGGTAGCCACAAACCCTACCTAGATCCAAGGAGAGAGAACATGGACCCCACATTTTGGTGGGCACAGTGTTAGGTACCTTGTAAGAAGAACAAAGGAATGCAGTAAGGAGACCAGCATAGCTATTGTTAGCAGATTCAATCTGGCACACATGCTCGCCACCAAACAGGGATGATTTGGGTAATGCACTTTGGGTGAGAGTAATAAATCTACTTTCACAAAGCAGGAAATAGACAGTTGCCTATAAGACTCTGGAGAGATGTCCACATTAGAGATACAGGCTTAGGGGTTCATCATGGTGATTAAGATCATGAGATTGGATGAAATAAATAAAATAATGTTTATCATATAATAATAAATAATAGTGGGCAGGTAGAAATAGTGGGAGATAGCCATGGGGTGACTTCCCTTGTTACCCAGGCACTGCACGCGTGTTGGGGTTTCCTTTCCCTTTTCTATTATGTCACACCAAAACATCCAATCACGAGAAGGTTCTTTCATTTGTACCATTCCTTCAAATAAAGCAATTTGGTAACCCAAGAAGAAAATAAAAAGGGGGGGGGCTTTTGAGGAGGTCTGGTAGGGGAGGACTACTTATCAAACATGAAGGAAATCAGATGAGTGAGATTTCCTGGAAGCTTAGGGAAGAATTGTCTCAAGGAGGAGATAGGATCACTTTCATACCATATGCTAGAATTTTACTATTAAAAATGAACACCAGAAACTCTTGAGTGCTTCATTATATTGGGTGAACAATTCATACAGCAACCCTCTTCTCAACAGAAAAGGGGATTGAAATACAATGAAACAATTAAGTAAGCTGGGTGGTGCCTATGGCTCAAGGAGTAGGGTGCCAGCCCCATATACCGGGGGTGGCAGGTTCAAGCCTGGCCCAGCCAAAAAACTTAAAAAAACAAAACAAGTAAGCATTAACAGTAAGTATATCACCTGCTAGCAAGAAAAACACAGGATGCTCCATGAGTATGTTTCAGGGGTATTCAGTTTAAACTGAGGAAGGTCAAGGAAGGTCAAGGAAGGCTTCCAGGAGGAAGTAAAATGTAAGTTGGATACTTGACAGATAAGTGAAAGCCAAGTTCAGAGATGGAAAAGTAGTCCAAGCAGAAAGAAGAGCTAGGGCAAAGTATCAGAGGTGAGACAGACTCCGAAGCTGAGAAGCAACTGAAGGTCTGGAAGCACTGAAGATAGTGAGGAAGTGTTGAGAATAAGGCCTGGGAGAGGGACAGCAGCTCGAGTCTTAGGAAGGTTTAGCCACTATCCATGGCGCAAGGGAAGCCACTGAGGCGTTTAAAAAGAGTGATTCCGTCAGTTTTCACATCAACTCCCTGCCCCTCTTTCCCTCTGTTGCACTTGCTAGGCCAAAACCAAACTGAGTTACATCCAACTGTTTATCTTCTCTAAACATGCAGCATATGCCTGGAAAACAATAGAGCTGAGTGACCAGTCCACACTGACAGGCTTCAGTTCAAGTTCGGACCACACGTGGCTCTCAGGCACCAACCTTTGGCGTTTCCAAGTCCATTTGCCTTCCAGCTGTCCGGGATATTGCACACCTTTCTGCTTAAACTTTCTTCTCTCAGAGGTCAAGGCTAAAAAAGAATCCTAAACTCAGTACGAGAAAAGAAACAACCTGTAAAGGAGCTCCAATACGTGTGGCCGCAGACTTCTCAGCAGAAACGTTAGCTGCTGGGAGAGAGTGGCATGACGTATTCAGAGTGCTAAAGGATCTGGCTGGGTGCGGTGGCTCACACCTATAATCCTAGCACTCTGGGAGGCCAAGGCAGGTGGATTGCTTGAGTTTAGGAGTTTGAGACCAGTCTGAGCAAGAATGAGACCCTGTCTCTACTGAAAATAGAAAAACTGAGGCAAGGCAATCACTTGAGCCTAAGAGTTTAAGGTTACTGTGAGCTACAATGCCAAGGCACTCTACTTAGGGTGCCAGAGTGAGACTCTGTCTCAAAAACAAAAAGGAAAAAACCAAAGTGCTGAAGGAAAAAGAAAAACTTTCATCACAGAATATTTTTTCAAACGAAAACATCCTTTCAATATAAAGGAGAAAGGAAGGCTTTCCCAGACAAACAAAAGCTGAGGGGCTTCATCAACACCACATTGGCCCAAAAGAAATGTTAAAGGTAACTCTTCATTCTGAAAGAAAGGGATTTTAGTGAACAATAAGAAATCACCTGAAGGTGTAAAACATGATGGTAACAGAAAGTTCACAGACAAAGAATACTCTAGTACTAATTGTGGTATAGAAATCATTCATATCTTGAGTAGGAAAACTAAAAAACCTATCAAAATCAGGAATTATAACTTTTTAAGAGATAATATAAAAGATATAAATAGAAACAACAAAAAGTCAAAAAGCAGAAGGGATGGAATTAAAATGTAGAGTTTTTCTTAATTTTCTCCTTTCTCAATTTGATTTTGTAGTTAGTTGTCATCAGTTTAAAATAATTAGTCATAAGGTATTACTTGCAAACCTCATGGTAACCGCAAATCAAAACCTAAAGCAGATACAGAAAAAAAAAAAAGAAGCAATAAGTTAAAACATACTACCAAAGAAAATCACCCCTATACAAAGGAAGATAGGAAGGAAAGAAAAAAGGTGTGTGTGTGTGTGGGAGCAGCAATAAAACAACCAGAAAACAAATAACAAAATGGTAGCAGTGAATCCTTAACGTTGAATGTAAATGGACTAAACTCTCCGATCAAAAGGCACAGAGTAGCTGAATGGATAAAAAACAAGACCCAGGGTGGTGCCTGTGGTTCAAGGAGTAGAGTGCCGGCCCCATATACCAGAAGTGGTGGGTTCAAACCTGGCCCAGGCCAAAAAAAAAAAAACAAGACCCAACTATATGCTGCCCTTAAGAAATTCACTTTACCTATAAAGGCATGTATGGGCTAAAAATAAAGGAAAGGAAAAAGATATTCCATGCAAATGGAAACCAGAAAAGGACAGGAATAGCTATACTTATATCAGATAAAATTAATTTCAAGATAAAGACTGTACAAAGAAACCAAAAAAGTCATTGGATAATGATAAAGGGGTGAATTCAGCAAGAGGATATAAAAATTATCAATATGCACCCAACACAGGAACACTCTGATACAAAAAGCAAATATTATTAGATCTAAAGAGAGAGATATATCCCAATAAAATAATAGCTATAAAAAAATAATAGCTATAGACCTCAACACCCAACTTTCAGCACTGGACAAAGATACAGTGGATGTATCAGCACTAATATTTACAGACCATTTCATTCAACAGCTGCAGTATATGTGTTCTTCTCCTGAGTACTTGGATCATTCTCAAGGATAGACCATATGTGAGGCCACAAAATAAGTCCTTAAAAATTAAAAAAAATTGAAATTATACCAAATATTTTTCTTACAATTCAATGAAATTAGAAATTAATAACAAGAGCAACACTGGAAACTATACACAGACAAATAAATAAAACAAACATGCCTCTGAATGACCACTGGTCAATGAAGATATTAAGAAAGAAATCACAGAATATTTTGAACCAAAAAATAATGGAAACCTATATACCAAAACCTATAGGATACAGAAAAAGCAGTACTAAGAGGCAAGTTTGTAGCAATAAACATAAACACCTGTATAAAAAAAAAACTTTCAAGTAGAAAAAACTTGAAATAAACAACCTAACAATCCATGTCAAAGAATTAGAAAAACATGAGCAAACCTGACCCAAAATTAGTAGAAGAAAAAAAGAATAATAAAGATCAGAGCAGAAAGCAATAAAATTGAAAGAAAAATACAAGAGATCAATGATATAAAAAGCTATTTTTTTGAAAAGATGAACAAAATTGGTAAAACTTTAGATAGACTAAGAAAAAAACAGAGAGGACGCAAATAAAATATGAAAAAGAAGACATTCCAACTGCTACCACAGAAATTCAAAGGATCATTAGAGAATATTATGAGTAATTATTTGCCAATAAATTGAAAAATCTAGGAGAACTTGATAAATTCCTAGATGCATATAGCCTACTAAGATTGAATCATGAAGAAATCTAAAATTAAAAAAAAAGAAATCTAAAATTTGAAGAGATCAATATCAAGTAATGAGATAGAAGCAGTAATAAAAAGTCTCCCAATTAAAAAAAAAGAAAAGAAAAGAAAAAGAAAAAAGGCTTGGTGCTCACAGCTCAATAGTTAGAATGCTGGCCACATGCCCCGGGGCTCATAGGGTCAAACCGGCCCAGGCCTGCTAAACAACAATGACAACAGCAACAAAAAAAAATATCTGGGCATTGTGGCAGGGGCCTGTAGTCCCAGCTACTTGGGAGGCTGAGGCTCGAGAATCGCTTAAGCCCAAGAGTTTGAGGTTGCTGTGAGCTATGATGCCACAACACTCTACCCAGGGTGACAAAGTGAGACTCTGTCTCAAAAATAAAATAATAATAATAATAAAAATAAAAGTCCCAAGACGCAGTGGTTTCACTACTGACGTCTACCAAACATTTAAAGAAGTGCAAATATCAACCCTCTCAAACCAATCCAAAAGATTGAAGAGGGAATACCTCCAGACTCATTCTATGAGGCCAGTATTTTCCTGATACCCAAATCAGACAAAGACACAACAAAAAAAGAAAACTGGAAGCTAATATCTTTGATGAACAAAATGTCTCAATAAGATACTAGCAAATCAAATTCAACAACACATGAAAAAGATCATCATAATGGAGTGGATTCATACCAAGGATGCAAGGATAGTTCAATATATGCAAATCAATACATGTGATACATTGTATGAACAAGATGAAGGACAAAAAACAATATGATCATTATAATGGAAACTAAAAAAGCATTTGATAAAATCCAACATCCCTTCATGACAAAACCTCAGGAAAGTGGATACATAGAGAGGCATCCTTTCATCAATGTTGCACAGTTTTCATTGTAGTGATCTTTACTTTTTTAAAGTTTATTTCTAGGTGTTTTGTTTTATTTGGAGTTATTACAAATGGCATTACTTTCTCCTTCAGATTGTTTGCTGTGGACATAGAGACATGATGCTAATTTTTGTATATTGATTTTGTATCCTGCAACTTTGCTGAATACTTAAACACACAATAAAAGCTACATCTGACAGAACCACAGATAGTATCACACTGTATAGGGAAACCCTGAAAGCCTTTCCTCTGAGATCCGGAACATGACAAGTCCTGGCTTGAGCAATTAGACAAGAGAACTAAGTAAAATGAATCCAAATTGAAAAGGAGGAAGTCAAGCTATCCTTGTTTGCAAATGATATTAATATTTAGAAAAACCAAAAAGCTCCACAAAAACAAACTGAGGACTGATAAAAAAATTCAGTACAGTTTCAGGGCACACATCTACAGTGAACTCATTTTTGACAAAGCTGTTAAGAAAATATGTTAGGGAAAAGACTGTTTCTTTTTTTGTTTGTTTTTCTTTCTCTCAATTGATGCAGAAAAAGCTTTTTATTTTTTTTTATTTTTACATATACATGTGATTATTAGGTTTCCGCTTTTTGCCTTCACAGAATTAAAAAGGCTTAATATTTAACAACAATGACAATGTTTAAGATAAGGACTAGAAACAAAAACCTCGTAAAGAATGAATGAAGATAAATACATTCAGAAAAGAAATCAGACGATTGCTGCAACCAAGTATTAAGCAATAATAATAATAGAAATGCAAAGAAAGTAACATTCACATCGTCAAACAAGAGTATGACTATTATAGAATGCTTTGACTCTGAAGTTCAGTACAGAGTCATCAATTAACTTATTATTTTTTTTCCAAAGTCTCAAAAAATGAGACAACTTTTTTTTAGTATTTAGTATATAAAAGTATAGTATTTAGTATATAAAAGTATAAATATAGTATTTAGTATATAAAAGTATATATATAGTATTTAGTATATATAGTATAGTATAGTATTTAGTATATAAAAGTATTTAGTATATATAGTATAGTATAGTATAGTATTTAGTATATATAGTATAGTATAGTATAGTATTTAGTATATAAAAGTATATATATAGTATTTAGTATATATAGTATAGTATATATAGTATTTAGTATATAAAAGTATAAATATAGTATTTAGTATATAAAAGTATAAATACTTTTAGTATTTATAAATAAAAATAAAAGATAATTTCAAAAAACAGATCATGCCAAATCTTATAGACAATAGAAAAAGAAGGAATACTTCAAAATCATTCTGGTTAATCTGGATACACCTGATATTAAAATTGGAAAAAATATATTATTATAAAGGGGAAATTACAAACATAACTCACTTTTAAATGAGGATGCAGTATCCTGTATCCTAAACAACATATTAACAAGGTGAAGTAAAAATTAACGTTTAAGTAATGTACTTTAGTCAAAATTGAATCCAATTTATGTGAGAATTAGTCACTATTTTCTTTTTTTTTTTTCCCTTGTCCTTAGCCTCACCCCTCCCGCCTTCTCTGTCTGGTTTTTTTTTTTTTTTTTTTTTTTACAGTTTTTTGGCCAGGGCCAGGTTTGAACCTGCCACCTCTGGTATATGGGGATGGTGCCCTACTCCTTGAGCCACAGATACCATCCAGGAAAAGGCTGTTTCTTTGGAGAAAACTAGATATCCAAATGCAGAAGAATGAAACTGGTTCCTATCTCTTGCCATACACAAAAATCAAAGCAAAATAGATTAAAGACTTAAATTTAAAACTTGAAACTATAAATGATTGAAAGAAAATCTTGGGGAAACTCTCCCGGAGATTGGTCTGGGAAAAATCTTCTATAAAACCTCTAAAGCACAGACAACCGAAGCCAAAGAGAACGAACCAGATCCTATCAAGCTAAAAGGCTTCTGCACAATGAAGGAAACAATTAACAAAGTGAAGAGCCAACTCACAGAATGGGAGAAAATATTGGGCCAACTACACACTTGATGAGGGCTGAGTACCCAGAACATATAAGGAACTCAAACAAAAGGCAAAAAAATAATTCAATTCAAAAATGGGCAAAAGATCTGAAGAGACATTTCTCAAAAGAAGACACACAATTAGCCATCAGGTATGTGAAAAAATGCTCAACATCATTAGTCATCAGAGAAAGGCAAATCAAAACTACAGTGAGATCATATCCCCCCAATTAAAATGGCTTTAATCAAAAAGACAGGTAATAACAAATGCTGGTGAGGATGTGGAGAAAGGGGAACTCTCACACACTGTTCGCAGGAATGTAAATTAGTGCAACCCATGTGGACAGCAGTGTGGAGGGTCCTTAAAAACCTGGAAATAAAACTCCCATAACCCAGCAGTCCCACTGCTGAGGATTTATCTGAAGGACAGGAATTTGGTATATTAAAGAGAGAGATCTGCACCCTGATGTTTTTTGCAGCACTAGTCACAATAGCCAAGATTTGAAAATCAACCTGAATGTCCATCAACAGATAAAGAAAATGTGGTACATATACACAGTGAAATATCATTCAGCCATAAACATCAGGAAGTTCTATCATTTGCCACGACATGGATAGAAGTGGAGGACATTATGCTAAGAGAAAGAAGTTAGGCAGAGAAGATAAATTTCACATGTCCTTACTCATGTGCAGGAGTTAAAGATTAAAAAATTCAATTCATGTGTCAGAGAATAGAAGGATGATTACCAGAGGGTAGGGAGGATGGTGCAAACGATAAGGATAAAGTGGGAGTGCCCGATGGGTACAAAGAACAGGTAGATAGAATAAATGACACCTAGTATATGATAGCATAACAGGTGGGCTGAGGTGAACAATAATTTATTGTATATGTTAAAATAACTAAAAGAGCAGAATGTTCCTAACACAAAGAAGTCATAACTGCTTGCAGTGATGGTCACCAGTGTTCACCCTGATTTGATCATTACACCTTGTACATGTATGCCTGTATCAAAACATCACATGTGATGAGCTCGGTGGTTCATGTCTGTAATCCTAGCACTCTGGGAGGCCAAAGCTTGGGAGGCTGAGTCAGGAGGATTGCTTGAGCCAAAGGGTTTGAGGTTGCTGTAAGCTACGATAATGCCACAGCACTTTACCCAGGGTGACAGAGTGAGAATCTGTCTAAATAAATCAACAGAGTAGCTTTGTAAAGACTTCAGATTTTCCCACAGCTAGAATGGAGAACTGTTGATAGTTTGACTGGAGGAGGCTTACAGTTCAAACACATTACTGTGGCTGCTGTGTTGAGACTGGACTGTAGGGGACAGAGGTGGAAGCAGGGAAATCAGAGAGAAGAATAATCCAAATGAGAGAGGATGATGTCACAGACAGGATGTTTGTAGTAATTGTCACGCATAGTGATCTACTTCTGCACAGATTTGTGAATAGACTAAAAGGATTTGCTGATGGAGTAGATGTGGGGTGTGCCAGAAAGACAAGAGTGAAAACCGACCCCAGGTTCTTGGCCTGAGCCATTGGAAGAATGGAGTTTTGATTATCTGAGATGGAGAAGATTGTGGGTAGACTGGGGATTTAGAGGAATACTAAGAGTTCAATTTTGATATCTTA